>NW_008343216.1:315751-330541 GCF_000622305.1 Nannospalax galili | reverse complement strand
AACAGATTCTAGTTCCATCCATTTACCTGCAAATTTCATGATTTCATCTTTCTTTACTGCTGAATAAAACTCCATCATATATATGAACCACATTTTCATTATCCACTCTTCTAAGAAGGAAGGAGCAAGTCATTTTCGGTATCTCTGTGTTGGTACTTTCAGAAAACAATCAATTATTGGCTGTGAGGTTTCATAAATAAACCCTAATGCAGACAAGTAATTAATCATTCACTTCTGGATCACCTTGAGAGAGCAGCACAATAACAAAAGCAAAATATTTTTCTGTTCATTCTGTGCATGATTGGCAAATGCATCCTCTGTGGTACTTGTCCTAAAGCTCCTCGCAGTGTCAGCTGAACCATTAAGAAAACACTTTAGGAAGAGAAGAGTGATAACTTGAGAGTACTTGAGGACTGTCTGGTCCATGGTATCCCTTCAAGAATTATTGTGCTTTCTTCCTCTTATTTAAAATAATGTTTTCATAGCTAAGTGCCTATCCTGATTGCAGTGGCTATGTGCAATGTGGCCTTGGGCAAGCTTTGAAATATTTATTGTGTTAGCTTGCTTATCTTCAAAAATAAAGAAAACACGGGCAACTTTTTCCATGAAGTTGGTACAAAATGATACATACGCATGTGTGCATGCATGTACATGTGCAAACACACACACATCATTTACAAGTCAGAGTTAAAACATAGAAGCAGAAATACTGAGAGGTTACATTATACAAAGAGAATATTATTGCATACCTATTATGCTAACAAGATTAACTGCATAAAAACCAATTTTAGAACTCTTAAATTATTTTAAAATTTTTGTTATATTTATGTGTGTGTGCATGTAGAATTAGTGTGCTTGTAGAATTCAGAAGACAACTTCCTTGAGATTATTGTCTCCTTCCATCATGTGGTCCCTTGCTTAGCGGCAAGAATCATTATTTGCTGATCTATATCACATGTTCCTAAATGTAGAATGTAACACAAGAATTTCTATAAGGTGATTGTCTTTATAGTTGATGCTGAACTTGATTTTGTTGATAAAATGGTGAAGAAAAAGAGGCAAATGTAAACAAGTCAGATCAAAGGTCGATTAAAAGACATACATGTATTATGAAATGCCACTGAACCAGGTGTTTGGATTTGTTGCCTCTGACATTTATAACTATGGAATCCAAAAGAAGTTGGGGTCCCACATCTGCTTAAAACATAAATCTGTCCCAGATATGCAAGATATTGATGAATAATTGTCGAAGGAGAAAACTGATGTTTCCCACCAATGAGATGGATCAATGAGTAAGCATGCACAACTGTTCTTCAAACTGGTTGCTGTTTCTCACTGAATTTCCAAATAGTCTCCAAAAAAAATCCTGCCTCCTTATATACAAATAAAAGTGAAAGTGAATTCTAAGAACAACTTATCCTAGCAAGTATCTGTAGATATAAACAAATTTTTAAAATTTAATTAATAACCACATGATAAGAACAATTTCATTATAGCATTAACATATTCAATAACAATTTCCAGAGCAAAGATGCCTCTCTTTCAAAACTGGCTGTAATTTTTTGGTTCACAGTTCAATTAATAAAGTTATACAGTATTGAACTAGTATAAACCCTATAATAAATAAAACTGAATGAGGTTTGAACAATTAAAAAAGATCTTTACTTCATTTTAAAATATAGTTTCATATAGAAAAACTCATTTTTAATGCTACTAACACTTAGATGTTTGCACATGCATCTCCAATCACCATGTATCTGATTATCACTAGTCACAGTTGGTTACACTCTGATTCTTGGCATCTGAGTATGGATATAAAGCCATCAGGTAGATTTCAATGGTAATATTTTTCACCTCTATTAATTAACATGAAGCAAATTTTTATGCTTCTTCAGATATAACTCATTTTTGTTTATTGATATTTTTGTGCGTATTTCATAAAAACATCACAATCTTATTCATCCATATATCTAATTCCCAAATGGCACCCTCCCATAGCTCCCCCACACTGGAGTACATATACTCTGTCATCTCTGTTACTGTCCACTGTGTTGTTGGCACACCCAGCCATTCCTCAGTGCTTGTCCATCTGCTGAATCAAATCAGCCTAGCTCTTTCTCATCTAGCAGCAATCAGTTGTCAAAATTTCTTTAGATAAGATTGGGGTCTGATGTTCATTTTCCCAGTTCTATGCCGTGTTACTGGCTGGGAGTCTCTTGGGCCACCCTGGCCAAAAACTCAAAGGAAGGTATCTCTTCTATCACATTGTTTCTTCTTATGTAGCCTTCAGCTATACACATGGACTCAAATATTATATTGACTGCTTTAACTTTGGTTATACTTTCCTTTTGGCTGTTAAGACCATACAGTTGGGCCAGATAAACCATTTGAGGCCATTTGAGGATCTGTTTCTTGGGGATCACATGGGATTGGGAGGAGCCCCTGGGTCATTTCTTTTACCAGTTCCATCTATGTGAAAATAAGACAAAGGTCCTGCTTGACAATGGCTAGCTTCGCTTTGAAGCATGGAGGAAATGTTTCCTCTGTGTTGACCATTCTCTTTGTATACTTGACACTGGTTGAAGTCCATTTAATGGGGTCACCATGGCCTCCTTGAAGGCAGGTGACTCACCACAGTTACAGGACATTTTGAGAGATGCTCATAGTCCCCTGGAACTTAGTCAATCTAGGAGGACAAGGAGCAAAAACTGTCCTTTATGTCTCTATAACCAAATTAGTATACACTTCAAGTATGGCTGTTAAACATCCAAGAAGGTTAGTTCCACCAGTCTGGTACTTTTAATTAATATGTGCCATGTAGGTAGAGCTTGGGCAAAGATCATATGTTCTCAGATAAACCTTACCTAGATATATATTATATTCCTTGAGTTAGTTGTGTATATAATTTTTTATTAGGTTGTTCGATTAATATGGTTCCCTCTGTTTTTTTTTTTAACTAGCTAGGCATTATTTATCTCTCACATTGTTTAACCCTTCCACCATGGTTTCCCCATTTAAAGTACCCCAATTTCCCATTTCTCCTCAAATAATACCCTTCTCCTATGCTCCTACCTCTCTTGAGCTCCTTCTCTCCGTTTATGCTCAAATTTCCTTGTACAACCTTTCCTCCCCATTCCCCTTAAAATAACCCTGTTTTTAATCACATCTATCTTATTAACACCTGTTTCCTACTGGTCTTCTCTTTCAGATTAATTCTTTTCCTTTACCTCCCTGGTTCCTTTTTATTATCCTGGTTCTTGTAGTTGTGTCTGAATACATACTCAATTATTAGGATTTAGTGCTGGGATCCATATATGAGGGAGAACATACCTCATTTGTTTTTCTGAGTCTGTGTTACTTCATTTATTATAAGTTTCTAGTTCCTTCCATTTACCTACAAATTTCATGATTTCATCCTTCTTCACTGCTGAGTAAAACTCCATTGTATAAATTAAGGACATTTTTATTATCCACTTGTCAGTTGAGGGACATTTAGATTGTTTCCTTCTTTTAGCTATTGTGAAAAGAGCAGCAACAAACATGGATGTACAAGTGTCTCTGCAATAGGATGTGTTCTTTGGGTATATGCCCAGGAGTGGTATAACTGGGTCAAATGGTAGGTTAATTTGTAGTTTTTTAAGAGTTCTCCACACTGCTTTCCATAGGTGTTGTACAAGTTTTCTGTCCCACCAGCGGTGGATGCACATTGGTATCATTTATTTTCTTGATCTTAGCCATTCTAACCAGGGTAAGATGAAACCTTAAGGTGGTTTTAATTTGCATTTCTCTAATTACTAGTGATGTTGAGCAACTTTTAAGATGCTTCTTAGCCATCTTTATTTCTTCTTTTGAAGACTCTCTCTTCAGCTCCTTTGCCCGTCTTTTAATTGGGGTACTTCCTCTCTTGAGGCTTTGTTTTCTAAGTTCATTTTATATTTTGGATGTTAAACCTCTGTCAGATGTGTCACTGGTGAAGATTTTCTCCCATTCTGCGTGTTTTCTCTTTACTTCCTTTGTTGCTTCTTTTGATATACAGAAGCTGTTTAGTTATATGAGGTCCCTTTGTTGATTTTTGACCTAGTTTCCTGAGCAATTGATGTCCAGTTTAGAAAGTCCTTTCCTACACCTATATTTTGTAGGTTATTGCCAAAGTTTTCTTCTAACAGTTTCAGAGTTTCAGGCTACACATTGAGGTCTTTGATCCATTTGGAGTTGACTTTTGTGTAAGGTGAAAGATAGGGGTTTAGTTTCATTCTTCTACAGGTGGAAATCCAGTTTTGCCAGCACCATTGGCCACTTTGTCAAATATCATGTGGCTGAAATTGCATATACTCATATTTGGGTCTTCAATTTTTTTCCACTGATCTGCAGGTATATTTTTGTTCTGGTTCCATGTTGTTTTTATGACTATAGCTCTGTAATACAGTTTGAAATCTGATATGGTAATCATCCCAGTATTGCTCTTAGTGTGTTGTGGAAAATCCTGTGACTGATTTTGCCTTTTGCCTTACATACTTATCATGCTGGAATGCATTGCTTCCTGTTTAGAAACTGAAACTTATCATGCTAATAGGGCATCTGGCCCACTAGATTGTAATAGGATACTAGTCTGCCATGCTTATAAGGGATCCCATATGCTGTGTTATGATTGGACTATTACTCCTATATAAGCCCCTACTTTCCTGCAATAAAGCAGATCTGTGTCACTGAACCTGGTCTCCTGTGTCTGAATGTGGCAACAGTGACACAGACTCCTCACCAGCCCTGGGGTCTGGACCAGATGACTGATTTGAGTAACTAAGAGAGCAGGAGAGCAGCCATAACTGGAGGAGAGCAGCCACAGCTGGTGACCACACCTGGCACCCAAACATGGGGCTGGGACCCCCTCCCCACAGAGCTGTAACACTCTGAGCTGTAACACTTTGGGATCCTGATGCCAACTTTCTATGTGCTCTTCCCATGGTTGCTTGTTCCTTTCATTTTGTTCTGCTTTTCCTTCTGGCTCGCAATCTTTGGCTGGGTGTGCCACTCCTGTCTTTGCCAATCATCTCCTTGAATGGTTCCTGAGTCCCTTTGGGTATGTCTTGCAGGGTAAGTGAATAGTCATCCAGCTGCTGCCAGCCCCTGCACTGCTGTACTGGTTTCTCTCAGGAGTAGGAAAATTAGGGTAACAGAAAAGGATGTAACTAAGGTTTTCAATGAAGTACTGGCTCTTGCCCCCTCTGTTACAGATTCTTGTTGCTGGGATCCTGAACAATGGGCTTGCATTTTATTCTTGGTCAGGCGTAGAGAAGTCAGGGAGGGACGCCCACAGTCTGGGCTGTTCTACCCCATTGTGACAACCATTCTATCCTCCCTTTGGGGGATTCCCCCCGAAGCCCCTGAGATGAGCAAATACAACAGGACGCTGGGGCTTGCCTGTCCCAGGCAATTCCAGTTAAAACAAAACTAACAGATTCTTGTTCTGATGAAACTATGACTGTTAATGATGATATAAAAAATGAGGAATTGGGGTTTGAGAGCTCCCCTAATGAAAAACAGGAAGTCAAAATCACCTCTGCCCCACCATTGCAGGGTGGTGGGTACCCTCCACCATCTTGTATTGGCTTTGTTGAAAAACAGGAAGTTGAGGGAGCCTCTGCTCTGCCATCACAGGGTGATGGCTCCTTTCCACCATCTTGCACTAGCTTTAAGGAAGTTACCCCCCACAGTCCATCTACCCCTCCCTTCTGGAGGAGGACTGGAAGCCCCTCCTGCCTAGGTACTTTTATAATGATACAATGGGAGATTTTCCACAGTTCTTCCTGGTTACCATCAATCAGGGACAATAGAACCCCAATGTCTGGAATCCATATTCTCATGATACCTTAAGGAAGCTCTGTGTAAGGCAGCAGTTGAGGATGGTATTCACTGCCCCTGGTTTGGTCAGTTATTAGATACAATCAGTCATTTGTCCAATGCCCACTATGATTGGCAGAATATTGCCCATGCCTGCTTACAGGGGATTGATTTCCTTTTATGGAAAGCTGCTTACTAAGATGAATGTGAACAACAGGCAGAGCACAATAGAAATGCCAAGGTCCAAAACATTGGAATTGATGCTCTAGTAGGACACGGCAATTTTGAGACACCCCCACCCCCAAGCTCAGGCACAGGGACCTCCCTGCTACTTTGAACAAGTATGGTTTTGCGTGCTTTGTGCTTTTCGAAGTATGCCAACTAACGGTGATACCAAATTAACCAAATTGATACATAAACCAGGTGAGTCTTTCTCTGATTTTGTTGAGAGATGCCAACAAATTCTAAATAGAAAGATCAGTCATCAGGGAGCTGCCGATGCCCCACTCAAGGATTTTGTATATGAAGGCTGCTCTACAGAGTGTCGCCTTGCCATAGGATGCATTAGACACAAGGATGTCTCTGAATGGATTCTGGCCTGCCAAGATGTGGGGATCGCTCAAGCCCATGCCACAGTCTGCTGAGGCATTGGCTGCTCATCAGCCACAGGCTGAGATGGACAAAGGCAAATGTTGGGCCTGCGGGGGACAGGGCCATTGGTCATGTACCTGTCCTAATAAGATTATGAAAGAGGCCAAAAGGAACCAGGTTCCCCCTTCAAAGTGCCCGAGATGCCTCAAAGGCTTTCATTGGGCAAGAGAATGCAGGTCTAAGGCAGATGCAAATGGTAAACCCATACAAAAGGTGCCTTTAAATGGGCAACAGGGCGCCTCTGGCTTATGTAAGGATGTATTGGCAATTGATAGCTTCTTGTGGAGGTAGAGACAGTTTTCCTTATTGTTGAGATTCTTCATCTGTTGGCCTCACTCAGAGGGATAGATCCATATGCAACAGCACTGGGAAAAACAGATTAAACTTGATATGCTTCTAAAAACTTTTTTATTTATTTTTTATTTCATTTATATTTAAATGGACAGATAATGATAAAGGACGTTTAATCTGTGGTAGGAATATGAGGGTGGAGAGGATAGGGATTCTGAATATGACCAAAATTCATTGTACAAAAATATCATATATAAATATAATGAATTCAAATAATAAGAATATTTTATATGTATAACTTAATAAACATAGACGAGGGAGTGTCACTTGGTTAAGAATATTTTCTGCTCTTCTTGAGGAAACATGCTCAGATCCCAGCACCCCCATCGATTATACTGTTCATAAACACTTCAACTTTTACTCTAGGAGATCCAATGCCATCTTCCAGTATCATGGACAGAGGAAATACATGACATACACATAAACACTCACATACATATAAATACTTTTATATGTTCTATTAAAAATATAATCATAGAATTGTGTGAAGAATAAACACCTAAATAAGGTATTAGCTTATTTTGTGCATTCTGTATATTTTCTGGCAACCTTATGCAGTATCTCTTATTTATATAGATTTGGTCAAATAGGGTTACATGGCCATTTATAGCATGAGAAGATATCTGTGGCATCAAAGCAGAAAGAGAGTATCTCTACCTCTACTGCCTTTGAAAACATGAAATAATACAGACAAACACCATACACATTAACTTACTTATTTTGGAAAAAATTGATTAATTCTGTATAATCAGTACCAATTTTGGTATGAATTTCAATGTTAAATACTATACTCCTAAATGATTACTTTCTGACTCAGGCCAGCCTCATGAAGATTATATTATGTACTACCTATATTAATAGCCCATTGTTCATAGGCCAAAGAATACCTAATCAAAACATGAGTATGAATGAGTCATTGTTACTCATTACTCTTACCAGGGATAACTAGGAGCTCCTCCTTTTTTTTTTTTTTTTTGGTCTTTTTGAGACATGGTCTCTCTGTACCCCAGCAGACTTGGGACTCACCATGGAGACCAGGATGGATTTTGCTTTCCCTGGATTTCACAGAGGTGTCCCTGCCTCAGCCTCCCCAGATCTGGGATTAAAGGCATGTACCACCATGCCCCACCAGTGTTTTGAAAACTGATATGACCAGAGCCTAAAAACATGACCACCGATTATAATTTTTTATCAAAGGAAATATTTGTAATAGAGGAAGAACATTAGACAAAAATTGAGGAAATATAAGAGAAGACTCACTTAAAATTGATCTAGCTTCTGTATTAACATAAAAAACTAATACAGAATGTTAATATTAGGATGTGGGTATTGGATATGTTGGAATTATCCATACTGTTTTCTATATTTTTTTAACCTGAAATCTTTGTGACAGTGAAGTTTATTTAAAGGACAAAGTAGATGAGAGCCACAGTTGATCTTTCACAACCATAATCTATGGCTGAATACATCAACTTACAGTGAATAAAATTGGCAGCAGGCCATTCCTGCTGCATCCTGAACTCCATTGCTTGCTTGCTCCCACCTAGTGATCTGACTTGGCAGGAACAAGAAGCAAGCCTGTTCTTAGGAAGCATGGGGGATTCCCTGATAACTCATCTATTTTCCTTGGAATGACTAAAATTTTAGGACACTTCTATAAATGTTCCATCCATGCCTTCACATTGTGGGACTTATATTGCCTCATGGCTTCCTAGCTTTTTGCCTCCAAACCTGTCATTTCTCTCTTATTCATGGATTACTATAAAAACAAATCCTATGCACTTTCTTTTATTTCAGCATCTACTTCCCAGAAAACCATGATTAACATCGTGGTGTCTTAATATTTTGAGTTGGTAAAATGTGGAAGAAAGAAGGAAAGGGAACATTTTACTTATGACTACTTCCAACTTTTTACTTTTGAGAACTTCATGTATGATTATTGTCTTTGCATTCTTCCCACTCCTTTCAGTCTGCCACAAACCTCACCCACATTTCCCACCCCCATTTCTCTCTATTTTCTGTCCCTTTCTTTATTACACATACATACACACATATTTAAATATGTATACATATATGTGTGGACTCAGTGCATTGTACACCTGTGTGTGTCTGTGTGTGTGTGTGTGTGTGTGTGTGTGTGTGTGTGGTGTGCGTAATGCACTGAGTCCACATAGTGGTGTTTGTGTGTGCCTGTGTTTATGATTGTTCATTTGGGATTAGAAAAGCCTCAGGGAACTAGGTTCTGGAGAAAATTGACTCAACTTCCCTCAGAACCAATGGATTGCCTATAGTTCTTCATCTTGAGGTAGGACCCTATGCCATTCCCCCCATCCTCCTTCACATGTCAACTGGTTTTGTAATTATGCAGTTCTGCTAGACTACCATACTATGGAGTTTTCATTAGTGCAGCTTCCTTAGTAGCTTCATTGACTAACAGTATATGTCCTGTTCTTCTGGCTCTTCATTTTTTTCTGCTCCCTCTTCCACAATGTTCCTTGAACCTCAGGTGTAGAGTTTGAATTGTAGATGCATCACATAGGGCTAGGCACCTCAGAGTCTCTTAATCTGCATTTGACTATTTGTGGAAATTTGAAATATCTTCATCAGTTGTGAAAGAAAGTTTGTATGAGTTGTTGGAGGTCCACTTGTCTCTACGTATGATATGATTTAGACTAGAAAAAGAAATTACATTGCTTTTCAAAAGTGACTTAAGAATGGTCTTTTAGGTCTGACCTCTCCAGCCAGGTGTACTAAATCAAATTAAGGTTTGTTCATGGTATTGTAAATATAGGTAAGTACACATTATTGAAAATTTCACAAATGTTAGAGAAATTTTATGACACAGTAATAAGATAGTATCTAGAAAGAAATGCAGATCTACCAACATCTAGTTTAAGATTTCAGCTCATATTAAAATTTAAATGGTTTAAGCCAGTGTATTATACCCTATTTGATAATAGAAAGTAGCACAATCATTCATTCTAACTAATGTGAAAGTTATAAAAGTATACTACAAAGACCAAAAATCACTTAGAAAAAAATGAAGTAATTTATATATTTGGGAAAAAAATAATAGTGCATAGTAAATTTACATAATACGAAGGCAGAAAAATATCCATGTTATCCAAATTAAAAACCTAGTATATGCAAAGAAAGGAAAATTCGGGCATCAGGTTAGGATAAAATATTTATAAAACATATATCTGATAAAAGATATTTAAAGAGGGCTGGGGAGATGACTCTGCATTTAAGGGCACTGGCTACTCTTGCAAAGGACCTGGGTTCAGTTTCCAGCACTCACATGGTGGTTAACAAATTTCCTTTGCTTCAAATCCAGGGTTCCCAACCCCGTCCTGACCTCCATAAACATTGCATGACACAGGTGCACTTGTATACATGTAGACAAAACACTCACACGTATAAAATAAAACTAAGTTAATCATATTTTTCAAGATGCAAAAACTAATTCACATGGTGGTATGTGACTTGAAATTTTTTTTTTCAACGCTGACTAAAGTAGCATCTGGAGAGATGGCTCAGGAGTTAATATGGTTTGTTTCTATACCAGAGGAATGGAGTTCAGTTCCCAGCACTCGTGTGGTTTTTCATAACTGCTTATAAATCTTGCTCCATGGGAATCTGACACCCTCTTCTGTCCTTTGAGGTCACCCACACATACATGTGCATAAACAAAGAGATACAAACAAGCACATAAACAAAAATTAAACATAAATCTTCAAAAATATATAAAGTGAATTAATCACTTAAAAAACAATATATATATGTATATATAGCTCCTCATGCAACTTTCTTATAATGTAAACTATAGCCTCAATGTGAAACAACTCTATCTCAGAAAAAAAACAAAATAAAAAAGACATAATAAGGCCAGGGATTACTTTTATGTAGTACTTCCACACTGTAAAATGGAGAAAATGCAAACAAATGTCACCACTTGAAAAGTACTGTTAGTTTCTTAAAACTTCATGCCAAAACAATAGGATCCATTCAATCCTAGAAGCTATTTCTCCCAAAGAAAGAGAAACATGCATCTTTGCAAACATTTCCCATAAATGCATACAGATACTTTCTTTATTCATAAAAGACAAAATAAAAACCATAAAATACTCATGAATATTTGAATGCAGAAGACAAATAAGTCACATCCATAAAAATTAAATTCCTTTCAATAATAAAAATGAAATTACTGTGCATGAAAAGCAAGAATGAATGTCTAAATTGTAGATATTAGAAACTCTATGTATTACTATAGGATTCCATCTATCTAAAAAAAATCAGTTATGTTTTGACAGAGCAGATCCAGGTGTTGTGTTCCTTGATGGGAGGAATAACTCAGACTGCATGGAGACAGAACAGTTATTTTGGGGTAAAGGAGTATTCAGTAGTTTAAATAAGGAAGAAATGGTTGCTTTATTGGTACTATTGGTCATGAGAATCAAGAGTAAAAACCTGCCACTAAATATTATTTTTAAAACCTTATGAAAGTTATTTACAGCTCAGACTTTAAATTTAATCATCTCTAATAATGTAGAAATGAAAAAGGTACTATTTTAAGATTAAATAAGAATATAGACTAAGATGTGTACCAAGAATCTGGAAAAATCATAGCTATTTGTGACATTTTTGTAAAATTTCTCTTGTGATTGTATACTGATTGTTGACAGATTTTCAAACCTATTTTTGATTGCTTAAGAATTTTATACAATGTATTTCAATTATATACAGACCCCCTTCCCCATATCCACCCCACATTACTTCACCCCCTACATCATGCCCTGTATTTCTATTTTCTTGTAAAAAGCCTATTGAGTCTAATTTGTATTTTTAAATGATCATGTGTGTTTGTGTGTGTGTGTGTGTGTGTGTGTGTGTGTGTGTGTATGTGATCATCCCCCAGAATTTGGCCAACCTGCCAGGTGTCATACCATTAAAGAAAACCAATTCTCGTCTAGCAGCTATCAATTGCCAGTAACTACATATCAATAGCAGGAGTTGTCCATCCACCTGACCCATGTTGGGTTTTTTGGGTTTTGTCTGGCTTGTACTTGTACAGTTTTTGTGCATGTTGTCACAACATTATTAGTTCATATGTACAATTTCCCAGATGTGTCTAGCCAACAAGTTACTTCCATAACATGTGCAACCTCTATTATACCAGTGAGTATATCTTGCCAGACAAGGTATTGTTGTGAACTCCAGGTTCTCAACTGCAGAAAATTGATAACTGCTTTTCTTTTCTATTAGAATACATACCAACTTCTAGACCTAGGAAAGCTTAAAGATGGAGTTCATTCTTAAAACTGGGTTTCTATTTGCTGGTCTGTGTTATCTGGGAGGGTTACTGAACCCCGATTATAAAGTAACTCAATTTATACTCAGTATTTGATGTATATGTATATTTTAAAAATATACACAATTCTAAGTTTTCTCATGACTTTTTCAATAGGCCTTTAGTGTTAATTATCCCTCTCCTTACTCCTTTTTCCTGCCCTGACCTCCTATTCTCCACCCCATTTAACCTTTCCTATTCCATTATTTCATTGTTCCATTTATATCACTGCATGCTATTTTCCCCTCACAAAAATCACCCCCATGGTCCGCTACTAGTTTCCTGGCCTTATGGATTTCCCATTTGAAACATATACATTTAAAGATTAATAGCTACCAGACAGTTCTGAGAGACAATGTGCAACATTTGTCTAACCCTGGGTTAACTTATTCAGAATAATTTGAACATTTCCTTCTATTTATCCAAAAATGTAACATTTTCATTTTTCTAAAGAGTTGAACATTCTTACATTACATAAATATTCCATATTTTTATTCTACACTCATCAATTGATGGACATCTAGGTTGTTTCCATTTCCTATTTTCATATAACAGCAATGAACATGGGTAAAAGAAAAAAACACTATTGTTGAATTTCCTTTGCTATGTTTTGTAAATAGAGATAAAATCTCATGGTCCTATATATTTATGTTACGGCCTGTTATTTTACTAAGTCTTTTTCATTATTTCAGATATTTTACTGTTATTGGTGTCTGTGTGTGTGTGTGTGTGTGTGTGTGTGTCCATGTTTGATAACATATAGGAATTGCTTAGTACATATTTTTTTCATACTGAATATTTATACTTTTTAGTGTATATCTCGTATGCTGAGGTCTGCAATTTCTAAGCTATGAATAGTTTATCATGGTCAGTAATAGTAGTATCTCCATTCCTGAATTAAAACGAAACTTCTGGGATTTCTTTAAAACATTAAAATACAGAATAAAAGGGAATTTGAAGTGTTCAATCATTTTATTGCATGGAGTCCTTTAAGGAGTATTGATGTGACTTCTTCACTGAAGGTCAGGAACAATTCTGTCTTGATTCCTTCTGTTTCTGAAAATTTTTTCAGTTTGGGTATTTGTAGTTACCTCTGTCTCCTCGATTGTTATGGGTTTAACTAAATATTACCTCATCTTACTTTAATTTTGGTAGGTCACACACTTTTAGATATGTATCCATGATTTAGATTATTTTATTTAGTTGAATATAATTTGTTTATGTATGTTCTTAAAATGTTCTGAATTTACTCATAGTTGGGATATTTTTATCTCTAATTTTACTTCTTTTGATACTCTTTTTTTTCTTTTGATTAATTTGGCTGAAGTTTTGTCAATTTTGTTATTTTCAAAGTATCAACTCTTGTTTCATTGAATATTTAAATTTTTATTTCTCTTTAATGTATTTCAGGCTTTATTTCGATTATCTCTTACTCTGAACTAATTTTATATGTTTTTAGCTCTTGGTTTTCCAAGGACCTTGGGTGCATCAGGATGTTATTAATGAGATGTCTCTATCGGCACTCCATGCTATAAACTTTTCTCTTAGGAATGCCTTCTTTGTATATCATACACTTTGGAATGTTTTATTTTCTTTTACATTCAATTGTGTAAAATTTTTAACTCAGTCTTGATTTTTTCCTTGACATAATTTTCATTCATTAGTATACTGTTTGGTTTCCACATGTTTGTGTACTGTTCTACATATCTATTTTTGTTTATATCCAGTTTTATTTCTTTGTGGTCAGATGAAATGCCTTATCTTATTCCCACTTTCAGAAATTTGTTTAGAAATGCTTCATGTCTTAATATATGTTTGATTTTGGACAAAGTTCCCTGAGATCCTGGGAAGATTGTGAATTCTTTGCTCTGTAGGTAGAATGCTGTTGTCAGAGTTCTTTCTGGGTCTCTTATGCTGTCAGCCAAACTATATAACTTATATTTATGTGCATTTATTATTATTGTGGGGGGGAAAGTGACTTACAAAGAAACAAACACCCAGTGCCTAGCTTGGTGCCACACAGCTCTGTGCTGAAACTCAGAGCCTGCCATATCAGATCTCTCCTGATGCATGCCCATAGTCACTGCTAGCTTTTTCCCATGCCTAAGAGGACAACAGTCTTGCCCGAGGTCCAAAAGTGCCAGGCCATTCTGTCCTGAGTACACCCACCTGCTGCACGTTCCCCACGCCCTGCCTGCTGCCTCACATTCTTGGCTGCTTGTGCCTTCTGTCCCAAGATGGCACCACAAGCCCTTCCTTCAGTGGCTAACTCTCTACAGTCAATTCTTCACAGCAGGCCCTGCTTCTTGGAGGAACCAGGACCCATGGGGAACAAATGTTCTGAAAATATTATGTCCATTTGATTTTTGATATAATTTAGCTCCAGAATTTCTCACCTTATTTTTGTCTGGAAGACCTGTTTTTTGGAGACAGGGCTTATAGAAGTCATCCACTATTACTGTGTTGGGGTCAACATAGGATTTTAGATTAATAGAGATTCTTTTATGAAATTAAGTGTCTCAGAGTTGGTGCATATATGAGTAGTACTTTAATTTCTTTTTGGTGAATTTTTAAAATAAACATCAAGTGCCTTTCCTTAT
>NW_008343216.1:308046-315660 GCF_000622305.1 Nannospalax galili | reverse complement strand
ATCTCTATATACTCTATTTGTCCATTTTCTTGGAATAACTTTTAATACCTTTATAGTATGTTGTGTATTGATTTTTCATGGTGAGTTGTATTTCCAGTAGGCAGCATAAAGATGAATCCTGTATTTCTAATCCAATAAGTTAGTCCGTGTCTTTTTATTGTAGAATCATGACCTCTAAAATTGACACGTTTTTATTGACCAATGCCTATTGAGTCCTTTTACTTTGGTATTTTAGTGTTGTTTTTTTTTTTTTTTAGCTCTTTTGGTTAACTGTTCAGAAATTGTTTATTTCTTTACTCTCATCTATGGGTTTAATCATTTTTTGGGCCTAATATTCCTTCTTATATTTTATGTAGAATTGGTTTAGTTGATATAAATTCCTTACATCTGTTTTTTTCATTGTTTTATTTCACTTTTGATTAAGATTGAAAGTTTTTGTTGGATGTAGTAGTCTGTTTTCTTTCATAGCTTGCAGAACATTGGTCTGAGACATTTGAATTTTATAGTCTCCATGGAAAAAATTTTTATTCTGATGGACAAGACTTTCCATGTGACTTTTTCAATCTCTTTTGAAGCTTTCAATATCTTTTTTTTGTCCTTTACAGTTAGTGATTTGACTATCATATGATGTGTGGAGATTCCTTTCTGTTCCTATCTGATTGGTTTTCTTTATTCTTCTTGGATCACAGATTTGGGAAATATTCTTCTATAATTTTTGTTAACTATGTACTGTCTCTGATGTCCTGCACATTCTCTTTCTGTGTTATTTTAGATTTAAAATTATGATAGAATGAGACATTTCTTCAACTTTGTCTTAACATTTTTATATTTTCTTTTTCATGTAATCAAATCATTTGGTGAAGTTTTCCTCTGAGTATTTTCATCTGACTTTCTGAGTTTTTCATTCCAAATTTTAGTTCATCGTTCATTTTCTTCAGAAAGTCTATCCATTTTTGAGTTCTAATTTCATGTTGTTAATAATTTTATTTATTTATGATACTTTTTTGACTTTCCATTGTCTTCATTCAGACTATTCTTTGAATTGTGAGTTCCTTGACAAATTTATATTTTCTAGTTTGGAATCATTTTCTTCTGCTTCAACTATTTTGCCTTTCTGGTGAACCATTATGACAGTGGTTGCTAATTTGGGAAGGAGACATACGGTCTTGGTTATTCTCATTTTTGTATTTTTGCAGCAAGATTTAGGCATATGTGGTGATATCTTTGATGGTGCTTTTGATGTGAGTATCTAATATTATCATTGCTGAATGGGTGTTTTATTTTTATTTTCTGTAGGCCCATCTTGTCACACTGGGTTCCACTTGAATGGTGCTTTACGTTCAGTCTTGTAGCTACCATTGTGGATAAGATAATGGGTAGTAATATCTGGTCTCTGTCAAGCTGGAATCTGTGAAATTTTTGAGTCTGATGTTCCAGGCAAGACTCCCCATCATCCTGGAGTGACCAGGCTAGCTATATGACCAGTAGGTGTCCAGACAGGCAAACAGGTCAGTGTTGATTGCTGATTGTTAAGACAAGTATGATGCCAATTTAGAGGTAGTGAAGAAAACATTCAAGTGGAAAAATTGACTGATTCTGTCTTGGTTCTTGTGTAGGCTTCATAACCCCGGCTGTGTCCAAGACTGTGAGGATAGCATCAAGTGCAGGTGACACTCTGTAGCAGTGACCAAGTTGGACCTGTTTGAAAGCTATGCATACTTATCTAGACCTTGTGGCGTGTGAAAGCAGAACACTGGGGCTAGGAAATGTGTGGATCTGAGTGGTGCACTGGGCTGTATGACACTATCTAGACCTGGGTGTTCTGAAAGTGGACAGGGAAGACTGAGGCTGATGAAATAACAGATCTCGGAAACTCACAGGTCCAAGAGAGCTCATGGGCCTGGTAGGTGATGGAGCCATGAAAGCCTGGGGTTGGTTGATAGATTTTGAATAATTAAGCCTACCAATTTGCTTAATAAATTAGAATTTTACATTCTTTAAATAACTAGCAATATAAAATAGTCAATTCCATTAACATATTATCTATGATTAAAGAAAATTCAAACCATTCTTCCTTTCTGTCCTCCCATATTATTACTGTACTTTTATTTCCAATATGATTTCTTTCTGAAAAATAATATATTGCTCCCCTGTAATGTCTAAAATGAATTAACTGGCAGTCCTTTGGCTCTTACATTCTTTTTGCCCTCTTTTCCACAATGTTCCCTGAGCTTTAGGTATAAGTGTGCACTTTAAATATTATCAATACAGCATGAAACTATAGTCTTTTATTCTCTGCATTTGACCATCATCTATATATTGAAAAAAATAATTTATTTGATTAGCGTGAGATATACACTTGTATGCAAATATAAGGGTATGCATTTAGAATATAGTAATTACTATGCATGTGACAAAGTATTTTATTTTCTCTTTAATGTCTATGCAATGCAATTTGTATTTTGCTATGTTTACAGTACCATGCATGAGTTCCTTCCCATTGAGAGGTCCTTAAGCACCATTAGACAGCTGGTGATTAGATCTACTGCACCAAGAGGGATAGCTGGCTGGTTCAATAATAATTGTATTTATGAGACTTTACAGGTGAGTAGGGCCATGGATTTGCTTTCTCCCTTGGAAGCTTGTATAGTATCCTCTGATACTATGAAAGCTGGTCTTCATAGAGAAGGTTTCCAGATGAGTTAAAGCCAGATTGCTACAAGTCCTGTTTCTGAAGTATGTGCTTCCTTCAGCAATAGTTTCTTACCTTCCAGCTTTGGAAGGCAATCAAGGTTTGTGGAAATAGGCTGTGTTATTTGTGAATCTCTTGACTATCATGAACAAGAGCTAGGAGGGCAGATTCTCTTGCCTGACACTGTGGGGTTTTTTTTGTTGTTGTTTTGGGTTTTTTTGGCTGTTTGTGTTTTAACCTGCTATACATAAGCACACACACAAACACATATTTTGCATGTATATATATATAAATATATATAGACACATGCATATATAATGTTTATATATATCTTATGTTTATTTTTCAATATCTGTTTGAATTAGTACATTTTTCACTGACTTTTCACAAGACCTAAGCATTATTTTTCTCTTTTCACTCTTTTCCCTTGTAGAGTCTTTGTTCTTCCTTATCCATTAAAATACACTATTTTCCTATGTTTTTCTTGATAATTTCTGTATCCCACTATCATCCTCTCTTTAGTTTCTCCCAGTAATGTTTGTTTCACTTTTCCTGACTCCTGAAGTTACATAAGGATATATATTCATATCTACTGAATTGGAGTTAGGATGCACAAATGAGTGAGAGCTTGAGCCACTTGGTTTTCTGAGTCTGTGTTCCTTCACTTAGAATAATGGTTTCTAATTTGATTCATTTATCTACAGATTTCATGATTTTATCTTTTTATAGTAGTTTCATGTTATTTATATGAGTTTAGCTCTGTAATATGGATGGAGATCTGGTATGTCATGAGGATTTTTATTTTGATTGCAATGGATTTGTAAACTGCTTTTGATATGATGACCAGTTTTACAAAATTAATTTTCCTAACCCATGAACATGGGAACATCGGAGATGTTCCCATTGTCTAGTTTTGTCAGTATCTTTCTTTAAAAATTTAAAGATGTTATTGTAGAAATCTTTGGTGTCATTTGGTTAGGTTTATCCCTCGATTTTATTTTTTACTCTTGTGATTGAGAGTGTTCCTTGGTCTCTTTCTAGGAATTGGTATATGAAAAGGGTAGTGTTTTTTATAGATCAATTTTGTTTCCAGTGGCTTTGCTGGAAGTGTTGATCATTTCTTGAACTATTTTTTTTTGGATAGAATTTTGGAATAATATCAAATCATTACCAAATAGGGATAATTTTAACCTCTCCTTTTCCGGTTAGTAACTGTCTTATTGTTCTAGCTTGGCTTTCAAGCATTGTATTGAAAAGTAGTGGAGATAATAGCCTTGCTAAACACGCAGCTCTGTCAGCACCTTTTGTTGGATAGTCTAAGTTCTTTCCCACATATGCTTTTGCCTCCTTTGTCAAAGTTGAGGAGTACATAACATGCTTGTTTTTTTTTCCCTCCAGCTTTTGTCTTGTAGTCCATTAGTTTACCTGTCTGCTTTAATCAAATATGAGGTTGTCATATCTGTAGCTCTGTAATGTAATTTGAGATTGGTTATTGTGATCACTCCGGTTGTGATCTTACTTCTTGGGGTTTATTGGGCTATTTGTGGTCCTTTGTGCTTCCCTTTAAATTTTTGTATGCATTTCTATATCTGAAAGATATTGGAAATTTGACAGTTATACATTAAATCTTTTGAATAATTTTGATAGCATAGTCATTAACATGGTATTAATTACACCAATCCAGGAAGATGAAAGATCCTTCCCTTTTCTAGTATCTTCTCTGATTAATTAACCAATATCTTGAACTTTTCATTGTATAGATTTTTCATGGTTAGATATATTCCTAGATACTTAAAATTTTTGAGATATTATGAATCGGATATTCTTCCTTTCTTCTTTCTCTGAGGTATAATTTTAGATATAAGATGTCTACTACTTTATCTTTCATATTGAATGTCTACACTGCAGATTTAATGCAAGTATTTATTAGATTTAACAATGTTCTACTTGATTCTACAGTCTTTTAAGTATACAATCATGTCATCTACAAATGTGGATAGTTTATCTTCTTCCAATTTTAATTTTACTCCTTTTTTGTCTTCTCTTGTCTAAGATCTTTGAGACTTCAATCATAGTATTAAATAAGAAAGGAGAGAGTGGACATCCTTGTCTCATTCCTGATTTTCAAGGAGATTCTCTCAGTCTTTCTCCATTGAATAGAATTTTAGCTATAAGTTTGTTCTACACAAACGTTCACATTTTGAGGTATGCTTTATTTATTCACATTATTTTAGGGGCCTCTATCCTGTGGGCATGTTAAACTTGTTGACTGCTTCTTTAACATCAGTCAAGAAGATTATGTGGTTTGGGTACTTAAGTTTGTCTATATGATATACTATATTTATTAATTTACATATTTAAAACAACATTTTCTTCCTGGGCTAAATCCCACTTTTTCACAGTGTATTATTTTCTTAATGTGATCCTGAATTCAGTTTGTATGTATTTTATAGAGAATTTTTGCATCAATGTTCATAAAATAAATTGATCTGTAGTTTTATTTGTGTTGTGTCTGTGTCTCATTCTAGTAACAGAATAAAACTGGCTTTATAGAATGAATTCTATAGTGCTCCTTTGCTTTCCATGTTGTGGAACAAATTAAAAAGAACTTGTGTTAGATCTTCCTTGAAATTTTCTTAGAACTTAGTAACAAACCCTTCCAGTCCTAGGAATTTTTCTTAGGGGAAACTTTTCTTAAAGCTTCTTTTTCATTGCTTGTAATGGGAATATTTAAGACATTTAAGGAAACTAATGACCACTTAGTAACTGTTTTGAATACTGTCTATTCTTGTTTTCCTTAAAAAATTCTTATTCTTTACATCTTATTCAATTGTGGCTTTCTGTGTTAATTGTTGCATGAGAAAGCTTCACTGGTGAGAGTTGAGAGATGCATTAAAATTCTCCCTACCCCCTGTGAGTTATAGGATTAGATAATCCATTTTAGGTGTGTTATATAGGGTTGGGCATCCCAGAGATACTTATTCTCTTTGTTTGATGAGTTGTAGAACTCTATAATAATCTCCATCTATTGCACAAAGAAGCTTCCTTGATGAGAGATGACAAGTATACTTGTTTATAAATATAACAGTGAACATTTAGCATAGAGTGAGAAATTACAATTGTCTGGGCATGTTATAGACATAATGTTTGGTTGAGGATCTATGAACTAATCACTTCTTGGTGAGGGAGAGCTAACTTCTTTACCTGAGTGATGCTAAATTGGATGAACAGGCTCCAGATGATGGATATCTGGGGACACAAACTTAATTTGACAGCCTTAACATATATGAGAAAATGAGTGGAATCTGGTGAGGGAACTATGGGAGTGCAGATAGAGGTAAAGGTCTAAATAAGGTTAAGATGTACAAAAAGCACAAAAATTCAATGAAAAATAATATTAAAGAAAAAATATTTTGGTTTATGCTCATTAAAGATATGAACCTATAGGTTTTTTGTTTGTTTGCTTGCTTGCTTGCTTTTTTGTTGTTGTTGATGTTGTAAAACTTCCTTGATTGTCTGATAGAATTCTGATGTGAATCCATCTGGGCTAGGACTTTTTTATTTGGGAAATTTTGGATTGCTGTTTCAATTTCCTTAATTGTTCTGGATTTGTTTAAGCTCTTGATCTCTTCTTGTTTTAACTTTCGTGGTACCCATGGCTTTAGAAATTCATCCATTACTTTTAGATTTTCAAAATTAGTGAAGTGTAGGTTTTTAAAGTGTTCCCTTACAATGTTCTTTTTTTTGTTTTGTTTTTGTTTTTGTTTTGTTTTGTTTTGTCTTGTCTTGTTTTGTTTTGGTGTCTGTTGTGATGTTTCCCCTTTCATCTCTGATTTTATTATTTTGGATTTGCTCTTTCTTTTCTTTTGTTAATTAGACTAAGTTCTGTCTTCTTTAACTTTTCAAAGAATCAGCTCTTAGATTTATTAATTTTTTTGTGTTGTTTTCTTTGTTTCTATTTCATTAATTTCCGCTCTGATTTTTGTTATTTCTTCTCATATACTAGGTTTGGGGCTGATTTGTTCTTACCTTTTCAGAGTTTTGAGTTCTACTGTTTAGTCATTTATAAGTGCTCTTTCTCACTTTTTAAATGTAGGCCCTTAGATCTATAAACTTCCCTCTTAAAATAACTTTCAAAGTTTCCAGGATGTTTCATTGTGTGGCATTATTTTCATTTAGTTCCAGGAATATTTTCATTTCTTTCTTAACTTCTTCTTTGATCCATTCATCATTCATGAGTGTATTGTTTGATCTCCTTGAGTTTGTGTAGTTTCTAGAGCTT
This sequence comes from Nannospalax galili, assembly GCF_000622305.1. NCBI lineage: Eukaryota > Metazoa > Chordata > Mammalia > Rodentia > Spalacidae > Nannospalax > Nannospalax galili. The sequence goes on along the minus strand of NW_008343216.1, from coordinate 308,686 downwards.
CCTTTTTTTGTTGATTGTAAGTTTTTTTGCATTGTGGTTTTTCAGAATGCATGGAATCATTTTATTATTATTTTGTTTGTTTTTCTTAAATTTTCATTTGTGTACCACTATGTGGTCAATTTCAGAGAATTTACATGGGTGGCAGAGTAGAAATTGTATTCTTTGGTGCTTGATTGGATTATTCTTAGATATTGGTTAGGTCTATTACATATAAGATGTCATTTAATTCAGTTGTCTCTCTGATTATTCTTTGTCCAGTTGAACTGTATATTGAAGATAGTAAGGTATTGAAGTCACCAAGTTTTACTGGTTTGGGGTTAATTTATGTTTTATAGTCCTGGAGTACAGCTTTTAAGAAATTGGTTGTACCAGAGTTTGGTGCATATATGTTTATGATATATTATCTTCTTGATAAGTTGTTCCTTTGATTAAAATATAGTGTCCCTCTTTATCTCTTCTGAATTGTTTTAATTCGAAGTCTATTTTGTCAAATATTAGAATTGCAATATCTACTTGCTTCTTAAAGCCAATTGCTTAGAATATTTTTTTCCATCCTTTCACCCAAAGGGAGTGTCTATTCTTGAAGGTGAGATGAGTTTCTTGATGACAACAAAATGATGTTGTTTTTTTTTTTTTTAAT
>NW_008343216.1:292689-307920 GCF_000622305.1 Nannospalax galili | reverse complement strand
TTTTTTTTTTTTTTTAATTATTTATACTACTCTACTTTCTTTGACTCAGGAAGGGCATTGGGGTCATTGACATTTAGGGTTATTAACGAAAGTTGTGTATTGGTTATTGTCATTTTAATTTGCTTGTGTTCTTGTCTTTTTGTTTCCATTATTATGCCTTCCTTTGTTTTCTTCATGTAAGCCCTTGCGTATTCTCATTCTTATATTCAGTCCTTTTTTAGTTTTGTGCATTCCAAACCTTCTCTAAAACTTAATAACCACAGCAACTGACATAGCAAACTACCTCTATTGGTGCCGTAATGGTACAGTTATCTGGGAGGTAATCAACAGCTGTCTAATTGGAAATAAAAAATTCTTAATAGGAGTGAAATCATAGGTGGCACTGTAATTATAGACAAATACACATGGCTGGAGAGGTCATAGATCCTACAAAAAACCTTATCTCTGCCATATCTCTAGACAAATGAAATTCCTTGCCATATGCTAAAGACTGATTCTTTTATTTACAGACAAGTTTACTTTATACCTTTCATCTAAAAAGCTTCTTTCTTCAATAGATTGAGGCTCTTACAGAGTTCCACAACTGGTCATATGTTGTGGAAAATCTTGTGACTGATTTTGCCTTTTGCCTTACATACCTATAATGCTGGAATGCATTGCTTCTAATGGGGCATCTGGCCCTCTAGAGTGTAATAGGATACTAGTCTGCCATGCTAATAAGGGATCCCATATGCTGTGTTGTGATTGGACTGTTACCTTTCTAGAAATAAAGCAGATCTGTGTCCACTGAACCTGGTCTCCTGCGTCTGAATGCAGCGACGCTGGCGCAGACACCTCACCAGCCCTGGGGTCCAGACCAGATGACTGATCAAAGGAACTAAGAGAACAGGAGAGCGGCCATAGCCAGAGGAGAGCAGCCACAGCTGGCACCCACACCTGGCACCTAAACATGGGGTTGGGACCCCCTCCCCACAGAGCTGTAACACTCTGAGCTGTAACACTTTGGGCTTTGCTTTTTCTTCCAGCTTGCAATCTTTGGTTGGGCATGCTGCTCCTGTATTTGGTCTCCTTGAATTGGTCCTGAGTCCCTTTGGGTACGTCTTGCAGGGTGAGTGACCTCCAATATGAGGAATAGTCACCCAGCTGGTGCCAGCCCCTGTGCTGCTGTACTGGTTTCTCTCTTCAGGAGTAGGCAAATTAGGGTAGTAACTAAGGTATTAGATGAAGTGCTAGCTCCTGCTCCTTGGTTTACAGATTCCTGCTGTTGGGATCCAGAGCAATGTGTTCGTGTGCTATTCATGGCCAGAAGAGAGAAGTCAGGGAGGGATGCCCACAGTCTGGGCTATACTACCCGGTTGTGACTGCCATTCTGGCCTCGCTTTGGGGAGTCTCCCCTGAAGCCCCTGAACAGGACAATCTCCTATTAAAGGAGATAGATTAGCAAATACAACAACAGGATGCTGGGGACAGCCTGTCCCAGGCATTTTCAGTTAAAACTAACAGATTCTTGTTCTGATGATACTATGACTGTTGATGTTATAAAAAAATGAGGAATTGGGGTTTGAGAGCTCCCCTGATGAAAAGCAGGAAGCTAAGACAGCCTCTGCTCTGCCATTACTGGGCGGTGGCTACCCTCCACCATCTTACACTGGTTTCAAGGAAGCAGACCCCCAGCCACTCCTCCAGATGCCCAAGGCCGAGGGAAGGCAGAGATTCCTGCGGACAAAGGTGGCTGTGCTCAGGCATGGGGGTGGCACCTGCTAGTACAATGCGCCCTAGGCCATGATGAGGCTGTGCTGCCCGTGCTGCGTGAGCTGCCACCCTGCGCCCAAGAGGAGACCAGCCATACCAGGGTCCTGGGTATAGTCTGCTGCCACCTCTTCAACAGGCAACATCCTCCACGGGGAGGGCTGAGACTCCACCTGGCAGGCCGACTCAGAGCCGGGGCCTGAGCCTGATGAGCTGGGGCCAGCCATAGCAGAACCAGCCAGAGCAGCCCACACAGCCTCCGGAGGGCACCTGTGGGCGGCCCCCAGTCAGCCTCACTCTGGAAGACAATGACGGCCAACGCAGAGCAGGGTGATGATTCCACAGAAGCAGTAGCTAAACCAAAGATTCTGCCATTGACAAACTGGGCCTGAGTGCCAACCTAGACTCCACCCTTATTCAACAATCTAGATACTTACACTCCTGCTTCCACCTTTCTCCCCAAGCTATACGTAGGCTCCTCCCTAACTTGTCAATTCAGAGCTGTAAACATTTTGTCTGTGCATGCTCTTCTTGTGCCCCTCTTCTACTTTTGGGACCATTATAAACAGCTGGGACCCTCCCTAGAGGTCTTGGCCCCAACAAGATATGGCAAATGAACGTCACTCATTTTTCTCCTTTTGACAAGCTCAAGTATATCCCTCATATTATTGACACTTATTCCAATGTCCATTTTGCATTGGCCTGCTCCAGTGAGATGGCTTCTCATGCCATAAGGACTGTCAAATATGCTATGGTCTTTATGGGAATTCCTTGGCAAATAAAAACAGATAACAGTCCTTGTTATGTTTCTGCCACCTTCAGCCATTTTTGCTCTGACTGGAATATTAGGCATATAACTGGTATCCCTCACAATCCTCAGGGTCAAGGGATTGTTGAATGTTCCCACCAAACACTCATTAAACAAATACAGAAAATAGGGGAAGACAATGATAAAGGACCCTGCTATAAGGACCCCAATTTTGTTATACAACGAGCTCTATTTGTATTAAATTTTCTAAAATTTGACTCCAATGGCCTCCCACCAGCAATAAAGCATTGGGGGGCATTCACTCAGCCCACTCCTGCCCCCATGGTGAGGCAGAAGGACCCTCTCACAAGTGAATAGAAAGGTCCACACCTATTACTAAAACAAAGGTGCAGCTATGCTTGTGTCTTTCCAGATAATCTTCTAGCCCCCATCTGGATCCCAGCCTAAAACATCAGAATTGCCTACGACGGAAATCCTCCCTCCACAATCACTGATCCCGGAGATGGCAGCCCTGATCTTGGAGGAAGAAGCACACCTCTCAACCACTGAGAGACCAGTCTCACAGACCACAAAAGTCATCAACCTGGGGAGACCTCGAACATCTGTCTCTGGAAACAGAGACATTAGCTAAGCTAAGTCCTCAATTTAGAGGAAAACCTTTGTGTTCCTTATTAGGTGTGCCATCATTACTGCTAAATCCTGATTTTTGGACCCTGCATTATTAAGGGTCTTGATGATTTTGTTAAAACTTATATTTTTCTTGTTCAGTTAGCTGTTGCCCCACCTCCAGATCTTGCCAGGCATGTCTCTACAAACAAGGACCCACTGTTCCTTACCCTTACCAACCTATAATAATAGAGATATGAAAATTAAGGCTTGAGCATAGGTGTAAAGTCTTACGGAACAACCTTGCAATGGACCTGAGACAACGGCCTGACTGCCGGAGCCACAGGAAATGCTTTGCGATATATACTCCTCTTGCAGACTGTGAGACCGATGCCTAGAACTTGCCACTCCCTAATCCCCATCGTTACCCCAGATGGGACGACCCCACTCCATCTGCTTTTATTGAATTCTCAGCCCCTTAAGAGGCCTTTGCATGGCCAAAGCTTGATACACTGCCTCTCCCTCTGCTGGACCATACCAAGGGATTCGCCCTTTGAGGGCCGGTAGTCAATGACGGATAAGATCCCAAAAGATGAATCAACCTAAGACAGGCACAGTCCATAATTCTGGGAGACCCTTGAGGTAGGCACAACAATGCCGAGGCAAAGAACCTCAACTCCCACTGGTTGGCATGGAGTTGGCCCAGCTGCTCTTAAGAGAACTCGCCATCTTGAAGGATGGGGCCCACAATAGGTATCAATCCCTTGCCTATGCTGCCACATACAGCCCCTGGACTGATATCAGTATATATTCTGAAGTGTGCCTCACTCTTAAAAATGAAAAAATAGGAGGAGATGTTGTGGAAAATCTTGTAACTGATTTTGCCTTTTGTCTTACATACCTATAATGCTGGAATGCATTGCTTCTAATGGAGCATCTGGCCCACTACAGTGTAATAGGATACTAGTCTGCCATGTTAATAAGGGATCCCATATGCTGTGTTGTGATTGGACTGTAACTCTTATATAAGCCTGTACTTTCTTGCAATAAAGCAGATCTGTTTCACTAAATCCGGTCTCCTGCACCTGAATGCAGCAATGCTGGAGCAGACTCCTCACCATCCCTGGGGTCCAGACCAGATGACTGATCGAGGAACTAAGAGAACAGGAGAGTGACCATAGGCAGAGGAGAGCAGCCACAGCCCATGACCACAGTCATACACAGAGAATATTCACTAGAGAGATGCCTACCTATAGGTGACTTATTGACATTGGAGCTTCTATACCTAAAGCTCTTGGAACATAGTGAAATAGGGGAGTGGAAGTGGAGAGAATACTATTGCATCACTCAACTGTCACCAACGAAGCTTCCTTATACAATAGAGTGAGACACATACAGAAGGCCACAACTGACTGAGCTTTTGAGAATAATAGACTTCATAGTATGTGTCCCTGGATAGGACTCCCACATTAAAACTCACCCACCAATGGCTCAAGGACCATTGAGGAAGATGGAACAGAATGACTGTAAGATCCAGGATTGGTCAATGAACATAGGGAAACAGTGGCTTTCAGGCCGCTAAGAATTTGCTAATATAAAATTGTGGCAATTGTGGCATTGTGCACAAGTCCCTGGCTTACTTGTTTGCAAGTCATAGAGTTAGGGAATAGAGCATAGAGCTAGGGAAATGGGCAGTGGTCAGGTCGAAGCTTGAAAACTGTTGGCAATTGATTACTGCTGGATAAGAGAGTATATTTTCCTCAAGATTTCGGGATAGACTAACTATACTCCAGTGAATAAACTTGTACCTAAAGACATTTGGGTACAAATACCTGACTGCTTAGGACTTAATATATATGACAGAGTGAGTGAGGTCTGGTGTAAGGGGTATGTGGGAGCATGGATGGGGGAATTACATTTGATTAAGAACTATTGTATGAAATGCATAAAAACTCAATAAAATATTTTTAATGTAAAAATAAAAATATTTTCAAACTAAAAAAGAAATTCTTCATATTTACCCAGGTTTAAGTGTTCTAATTGAAGATTATTACTTTATTAAAAATTTCTATACATATACAGATGCATATATATACACATATTACTGTTTTAATATTTCAAATAATTTGTCAAAATCTATACATAGATGTGCATATATTCACATTTGCCTGTGCTCACACACATTAGTTTATAGAAAATATGCCATCAGATTCTTACACATCAGACAGAATTTCCAGCTAAGAAGCATATAAACAGAACCAGTAAAAGGAAACTGAGAATTAATAAAGAGCATGTTTTCAGGATTCTCTGCTTTTTTTCTAAACTGTATGTTGAATTTTCCAACATCTCTTTATATGTTTTGTGATTCACATGTTGACAGACAGGAACATCCTGAACGGTATTTGAACTGCTGTATGCAGTTGTAGGAACAGAAGCACTTGATAGACCACAATTTTCATCATCATTTGTAATTTAACTAAAAAGAGTAAAAAAGAAGCCTAGAGTCAACTGGACTTAGCAATTTTCAAACTTTATCACAATAGTAAGATTTTTATAATCCATAAATGTTAGTGTAACATGGATAGGTACGCTGTTTCACTGTCAAATGACCAGTCTCGGAGTCATCCATAGCCATAGTATTACATAAGATTTTGAGTCCTAGATATATGAGCAGGTGATGAAATGTTTCTCTTCAGTAGACCATTGTGATCTTTCAAACCTACACCTTCCTTATCTTTGCTGTACCTATTGGCTATCTGTTAACATGTGTTCTTTTAATTAAAAGTAATACATCTTCCCTTATTTACCTGACAAAAAAAGGCTTCACAGCAAGATTAGAGAACAAAGGAATAAGTTTTAAAAGGAACTTAATACTTTAGCAGGCAATCAATACAATGTTTAAAACTTTAATCTTTAATGGCTTCTAGCTGTACTAAAATGCTTGATTAAAGAAACAAATTTTTATTCTTTGGTGAGTGTAGTTATTATCTTTTTATTGTAGGTTTTTAAATTTTCAATAAAAGACAGATTCAGGTTTATTTTGCTAAAAATCTATTAGTAAAAAATGTACAAACACACAAAATCCAGGCCACATGCAGCTTACACTCCAAGGAAGTTCTCAATGAGAATACATGGAGACAGTAGAGAATTAGATGCAATTTAGTGAATGTTTTCCCTAAAATCTAAATTTTAGTAATATAATGTTTTGACAATGCTTTTGATGAGGTCAGTACTACTTTATAAGTGATACAAAAACATTTTGTAGCGGTTTCAAGTGTGTTACCCATCTCTGTAAGCATGTTTATAAAGTCTCTCTTAACTCCCCACAGTTCTATACAAAACTCATTCAGCTCCTGCATTTGAGGACTTTTCTAAATCATTACTAAGCTTCATAATACACAATATGCAAGATTGTACATAACATTAAGTCCACACTGCATATCACATGTGTGTGCTGTGTATAAATTGTTGTAGAGAACTGGAAATTACTGTACAGTTGTATAATAGCATTGTCATTTTCATCACACTTTCTGGTTACCAATATATAAATAAAAAAGAAAAAGTACATAAAATATTCCAAACAGGAAATTTATAATCATCATATTTTTTGAAACAGGGTCTCCCCATAGTCCTAGATGGCATGGATCTCACTATGTAGAACAGGTAGGCTGCAATGTGAAAGAGAACTTTAAGAGGTTGTATTAGTAAGCACTGCATGTTCTTTTATAATATTTTATTTATTATTTTTATGTGTGTGAGTGTATTGTCTGCATGTATGTAAGTACAACTGTGTTGTGCACCTGTACTGCATCTTCTGACCTAAGAGATCATCTGATGCCCTGAAACTGGGGTTACAGAGAGTTAACCTCCATGGGGGTGCTGGGAACTGAACCCAGGTCCTTTGCAAGAGCAACCAGTGCTCTTAACCACTGAGCCATCTATCCAGGCTCTGTGTATTATTTTATTTCTTCTTAGTTAATATCCAGTTTTCATTTAAGAATAATAGTTATACATTAGGAAGATACAAAATGTAAAAACAATAGATGAGTAAAATATACATTTATATTATTTAAATATTAATGCTACATGTTATATTAGACAAAAGGGTATATTATTTACATAGAAATCCATTAATTTTACTGCCCAGCTTAAAGTCCTATAAAAATTTTGCTTGTGTGCCTCCATTTATTGAATATTTTCTTGTTTCTACTTTGATGCACACATTGCTTTAGAGAATGGGGATACAAAGCTTATACTATTTTATTTAGATAATACTTTAATATTCAATACAGCAGATCTCCCTATATTAATGGAAAATAAGTTCCAAAATACCCAGTGGCTGACTGGAACAATTTTGTTAATAAACCATGTTTTCACACCCATAAACACTTGCATACACACACATACCCACACACCCACACTCACACACACAGTATTATAAATTCCATGCAGATCAATAGAGCTTGGCACAGTAATAGGAAGAAATGGAATCTAGACCTGAATGTTAAACAAGCTGTAAATTATATGAGGTGGGAGGGGAACCTGTAGTAGCTGTAAGAATATTATAAGTGGCTATGTGTCTAAGAAAATATCTCAAACAAATGTATCCCCTGTATAATAACGATGTCATTACAGTTTACATACTACTTTTGGAGAATGTGAGTATTATTACTAAAATTATATTTATTTTTATTTTCTTTGTATGAGTGTTTTGCCTGTATGTATGTAAGTGCATCCATGTTGTACAATGCCCATGGAAGCCAGAGGAGGGTGTTGGATCCACTGGAACGGGAGTTACATATAACTGTTAGATTCTGTATGGGTGCTGACAACTGAACCCAGGTCATATCATCTGCTCTTCATCATTGAACCATCTGTAGCTCTCGATTTATTAAAGCATGATAATTTTTAGAAAATTTGACTTCTTGAAATTATTTTTATGATTTTATTACAGATTTTCTATGAAACTTAATTGGGTGACTAATGACTAAATAATATTAAAATAGAAACTACATTTGATAATTCAAATCAAAAGATACTATCTGACAAACTGTTATTTGCATTATCTGAAGGGATATACGAAGTATTTGTGTAATTTCACTGACTTCTATATAAAAGTTAATTCACTAGAAACTGATTTTGTTTTTCCATTATTGTATAACAATTATAACAAGTTTTTTTTCCTCCCTAAAACCTTCCAACAGAAAAACAAACACTTTGCTTAAATTAACTAAAGAAAACTTAAGGAATTAACGTGCATTGACCATGGAAACTGAAGTTTTGCTCATTCCTTATTTGAGAACTGCTGATCCTAAAGGCTAACTTTTCAGTAAGAGAACAACTGGTTTGGACTTGCTGACTACTTTCAAATTGTCCCTTATTATTTATCTATTTTAAGGTTATTTCCAAACATATTAATATTCCCTTTAAACATTTTTCAACATGATATATCCACAGTCTTTGTTTGTCATAAGTTTTTGTTCTATCATTCATACATGTTAAAATTTCTTCATTGTCAGTTATGACACTAGAGAAACAATTATACAGGAAATATTCTCTAGTCTTTGGAGAAAATAAATTTCATAGTGAATTATTTAAATAAGATATATTTTGAACACAGAGAAATGTTGAGGTTTGTAGCCAGAAAATATATCTAAAAATACAATTTACTCAATGCTATAAAATTACATTTGAAATGAAAGTCAATATAAATGCTATAGTTAAAAGGGATGCTTATAATCACTGACATATCTATTCCCAGATAGCCATGAAACCCAATGAATTGTTTCCCAAAGAAAAAAGACAAAATAACCTTAGGCTTAAACTAGACTATTTTAGGGCTGGTTCTGCAGTGAAGAGCACATGCTCCTCTTCTGCAGGTCTAGAGTATGATTTCAGTACCTCCCTATGGCAGCTCATAACTGCATGTAACTATAGCTCTGGGGAGTCTGACATCCCCTTCTGGCCTCTGTAATCACCCATACATATATGGCAGGCACACATACACAGGCATACAAACAAAGACACCCACACATATATAATAAAATGAAAATTAATGTATAATATAATATATTAAAATAATAAATACTATATAAAAAATAAAAAGAATTATATATAATAAAAGTATAAGTCAAAAATGATATACTATAAACTGGGAAGATGGCTCACCCAGTAACCACCTTTCTAAGCATGCATGAAAACCTGACTTTGATTCCAGAATCACATACAACAAGCCTGGACATTGTGGCTGATTTCTCATCCCAGTAATGGGGATTAAAAATCAGGTAGATTCATCAGTGTTGTCAGCCAGCTGACAGCATAATCAGGGAGTTCCAGACCAGTAAAAGATATTTTTTCAAAAAACACAGGGGGGAGCATCCTGAGGATCAATTCTGACACTCAAAGTTAAGTTGTGGCCTCCATTTGCAGGTGCACACATATACACACAAAAAAACCACATGTGCACATATGCAAATACATAAATACACATATACCCCTACAGATCAATCTAACAGCGAGGAACAATGGTCTATTTATGTAATATAAGTATTCAAGAAGAGGAGCTGATTGATCACTAGTCAGTCCAGTCTTGGCTGCATGGTAAATTTTTCCTTAAAAAGTTAAATATAAGCCGGGCATGGTGGCACATGCCTTTAATCTCAGCACTTGGGAGGCAGAGGCAGGCAGATCTCTTGTGAGTTCGAGGCCAGCCTGGTCTACATAGCAAGTTCCAGGTCAGCTGGGGCTACAGGGAGACCCTGTCTCAAAAAGACCAAAAACAATAAGTTAAAAATATACACTTTCCTAAATATAAATAACATCAGAAATTTTTTAGAATGTTTTGCTTCATCTGTGAGAACTTATACTATGCAGAGAAGTAATGATTTAAAAAGTACTGCAAATTTTCCTATCGCTGCATAGTGTAGAATTTCACTCTTTCCTTCCTGTCTTCTCCCTCACCCCCTTTTTCTTCTTTCATTTTGAAATTCGGTCTCCCTATAGCCCCAGGTGATCTGTAACTCACTAGGTAAAACAGCCTGGCCATGATCTCACACAGATTCACCTGTCTCTGCTTCAGGAGTTCTGAGATTTAAAGCTTCTGCTACCGTGCCCAGATCATACTGTAGAATTATGAAGAAAGCAGATAATGGTTTATCACTAAACAGTACAAATCAACATAATGTATATTGAAATGAATTTTACAATGCATAAAATATATATAAAAATTAAGGTGACATGGTATCATTCCACAAAGCTATAATTACCCCCAACTAAAACGGGAGTTCAGAAAGGGAAGGGGACATAATATGAAGTATTTTTTGAAATGTACAAAAATTCAGTAAAAATATATATTGAGAGCTGGGCATGGTGGCACACACCTTTCATCCCAATACTCAGTAGGAAAGGCAGGTGGATCTCTGTGAGGTTGAGGCCAGCCTGGTCTACGTAGCAAATTTCAGGCCAGCTAGAACTACAGGTAGACCTTGTACAGACAAGGCATCTCAAAAAGACACACACACACACGTGTGTATGTATGTGTAGTTAATATATATGTAGAAAAAGACTATACAGCATAAGGCCTAATAAAAAATAAGTTAAGCAAATAATATACCTAATGATTAGTTTTGTTGCTCTAGAATCTCTCATAAAATGAAGCTTGTTGAACAGAGTAAAAGAAGGCATGGTAAGGTTTGAAAGGCTTACTTTTTGGTGGAAAGAAACAAAGTTTGGGACTATCTCATTCACAAGATTGGTAAGGATGAGCCTCAGTGTATGCCAAGTATTTGTCCTCAGTTAAAGGACATGGGATATTATCTTGTTTTGTGCTTAAGAAGACAAATGCTGAAGCTGGAGGCAGAATAGATCTGGATCCATGAAGGTGGACAGAGGTCTCTCAGAAATCGCCATGACAAAGGTTCCCTTGTCTTTCTCATAGAGCAAATGCGTGTTAATTGGGAGGGAAAGTCCATAGAATAATATACATCTGTCTCTGAGGACTCTGGTCAAGAGTGAGGATGATTATCAAATAAACCAAATTATCACAAGGGAGCAAGAAAAGTAAATGCTTTCTCTTTTTTATTGAATTTTTATGTATTTCAAACAGAACAACCCAATCAATTTTAATCATGTTTATACCCCCTTTCCCACCAGCACCATCCCAGAAGCCACTCCACTTGTATTTATACATTCTGTCATTTTTTCCTAAGGCCTATTGTGTCAAATTAATGTCTCCAAACATCCCTCAGTGCAAGTTAATATACTGAGGTCTAGTCAGCCTATTTAGAATTTCCCCTATCTTAGCTGATGAAATATTGGCAATTAATTACTGCTGGGTGAGGCAGATGTGATCTTCCTAAAGTAAGCATATCTTTCTAAGCTTGAGAAGCTTTAATGAATCCTCAGATTTATTAACCTTTGCTTAGTAAAGTACAAGTTATAAGTCAAAAATCAGTCAAATAAGTTTGTCTTGTTCCATTATCCCTCCTTCTGTTCAATTTACAAAACCCTAAACCCAAATGCAGACATACACACACACACGCACACACACGACTATATATATATACATATATATGTTGTCCAAGTATTTTATTTTTTCACTGTTAGAATTGACATGAAATAAAATGTCATGAATTTAATTACTTGATTTATTGAGGAATTAGTAATTTTGAAAGTTTTATAATCATTGCAGCCATCATGAGGAAGCAAAATGTAGACCAGTCCTCCGATGGACACCTTCCTTATGTCTCTTTCTGTCAAAGTCCTTCTCCTTCTACCAGAGATTACAAGGTTATGCTGTTTATCTTAGGTGTTGTGGGTCTCCTATATAGAACATTATGTAGGACCTTATTATCTAACCCTTTTTAGAATTCATATTTCCGGAAACCAATAGTATGTTTGTTAGACTGGAATAATATGCTATTTCTTCTTTTATTGTTATACCATTGTAATGGTTCACCTTTGCATCTATTATGAATGAATCGCATATACATGTTTGTGTATATATCACTTTGTAGACAAATGACTGTTGTTCCCTTTGATGTGCAGAAAAATTGTTCTTGTTATTATGAAGGGTTTTTGTGTTATCTTTTTAATTAATATTTATAATTGATATTTATCTAACTGAAAATTTTCTGTATTTTCAACTCTAAAACTTATATAAAACTTAATTGCTTATTTTTATTTATATATGCAAATCATCCAAATAAATTTTCATAAATCTACTTAGAAACAAATCAAGATTTGCTTTCATTCACTAGATTGACTTTTTCAAATATAATTTTTAGAGACATCTTCATTTTTATTCACCGGAATTCATCTCTGCCCTATTTCAATTATTCGTTTGCCTAATTTACTTTTGTATAGTTCAAATTCAATAGTATAATTCTTCCATTTTTTTCTTTATAACGTAATGTTCTACATATATATTCCTTTTCTGGGCAAAATAAACAAATGTCTACTCACTTCTGAAAGAGAACCAATGAGATATTGATTCCATGCAGGATAGTGAGTCAAAGTTTACTCATCGGAACATGGGCAAGTTTCAAATGATGACACTATAAAGAAAATGTAGTCTCTCCCAGTAACAATGAACTGGTAAATATCCCCTGAGTAAAACAGAGCCTCATGAGCTACTACTAGCCCCTTTCAACATGGAACACTAATGAACCCTATTTTGTTTGTCTCTCTTTGAGACTGAGGTACACATAGTAGTCTGTGGATCTGAAAAAATTATGTGGTCAATTATAAAGTGAAACCCTAGAGTATTAAGAAATACTTGTATTTATATATACTTATTTTTATAATACATGTGTAATATTTAGTAGCTCCATTTTCTTTTAAAATATTTCTATATTAATTATGTAATGGTTCATCAGTTTTTAGGTAGTTGCTCACTATTTCTACTATAATAATCTATACTTTTTTCCTATCGAATGTTCTTCTGTTTTCTTAAGTATTTTCATCATATATATTTTAAAATTATTGTTGGTTTATGTCAATATCTTGCCCAATTTTGACTATGCTTCCATGCCAGTTATCAAACTAATGTGTCTGAAGTTCTAAGTCCTTTCTTTATTGCTATATGGGAATATGGAACTTAGAATGTGTACGTACTTATCCTTGCTTGCTGGCATAATGATTGGGTAGCCTGATGAACACTCTGTGGCAGTCACCTGCAATCAGTTTCACTGGGACTACCACCAGCAACTTTACAATCAATTCTGCCTCCCTTACAACTGTCTTCTTATCGTCTCAGTAGCAATTCTTCAGTAACTTCCTGGTATTTTTTAGCCAACAACTGACACCCCGGTGTACAATTTCCTACTTTCCTGCCCCTGTCTGCAATAAAGGAATTTGTTCTTCTGCCTTCTTGTATCTGTATCCACACTATCTCTAATGCCTTATATAGGTATATGACATCCTCCTTCAAAAATTATCTTTGACTGAGTACTCTGTCTCAATCAGATTTGTAGTGACCTCTTTCTATATCAGCAAGCTATTTTTTCTTATTATATTTACAATTTACGAGTATTTTTTATCAGTTAATAAATACTGCACTATTCTCTTTAATCAAATGTGCTGTATGATTTTTGAGACTTGACTGTACTTAACTGACACAGTATTTGTGGCTGTAATGATAACAGTAAGTATCATTATGGAACTATTAATAGTTCCATAGAAAGGGAATCTTTGGATAAATTTGGTGTATCCTAAAGTATTCAGAAACTGCTGAGATTCTTGGTATTTTGAATCTGTATGCTAATAATCCAGTGGCATTAAGTGGCATCAAAAGAAACCATGTTCCCAAATGCCCTTCAGTGTGGGTCCATTCACTGGGCCCACGAAGAGTCTCATTTCTGTAAGACACTGTCTCTCTCCGTCTCAGAAGCCTTCAGTTGCCGAAAGTTGCTTAGATTATGTTGGTCTTTCGTATTCAGTTTCATATCCATTATGAAAATTCATAAATAAATAAATAAATACATAAATAAATAAATAAAGTTATAATGTTTATCTGATTTTTTTCTGAAATAACAAGTAATGCAATGTTTTGGGAGTTCTGCCCAGTAACTGCTTACTTGGCAGGAAGCAGTAAGGAATTGTGAGAAGTATGACAAGAGATGGATTTTCTTGTGTGCACTGTAGGACTTTTAAAATGTAAATGACAAAACTGAGCGCCCAAATTGCAATAAAAGACATAGTATACAATTCTGAGTATTCACTTGAAATACTATTAAAATTTTTATTTTAGCTATGGGTATGACATTGTCCCTCAGTAAAACAAATTGAAAAGATAAAAATCAAACGAAAAAAATAAATTGTGGGGGATGAAGTGGTGGTTCCAGGGTTAAGAGCACTGGCTGCTCTTGCAGAGGACCTGAGTTTGATTCTCAGCCTCCACATGTCAGCAACAACAGTAAAGTCCAGTTCCAGGGGAATCTAATGCCCTCTTCTGACCTCCATAGGCTTTGGATGACACAGGTACACATGCATACATGAAGGCAATACGCTCATATAAACAAATAAAAATAATAGATATATTTTTAAAATATGTAATCCGATGAGTTATAATAGTACACTAGTGGATTTGATTCCATTAATTTTTTATCTTTAAATTGGACATCAAAATGGATGAAGCTAAAACTTGAAATAAGGATATCTGGCAGACATTTATTTGTGTATTTCTTAGCAACAAAATTGACATATTGACAATATTTTAGTTATTGAATTTAAGAACTCAATTAAAATTATGTAACATTTTAATAAGAATTTAACTACTACTAGGTAGCATAGCATATCTTATTATAAAAAAGTGAACTTAAAACCTAGTATTTCATAACTTGTCACCATAATCATTTATTTTATTGCATGCTTTCTGTCAAAGGAGTCTTTTCTTTCTATTGTGATATTATCATTTAAGAAGAATGAATGTGTGATCACATTTTTTTTAATTTTTAAAAAAAAGTGAACTTAAAACCTAGTATTTCATAACTTGTCACCATAATCATTTATTTTATTGCATGCTTTCTGTCAAAGGAGTCTTTTCTTTCTATTGTGATATTATCATTTAAGAAGAATGAATGTGTGATCACATTTTTTTTAATTTTTAA
>NW_008343216.1:256137-291469 GCF_000622305.1 Nannospalax galili | reverse complement strand
TATATGTATGCTCTTATGATATTATGTTGGCCCCTTTAATCTTTGGTTATACTTCCCTTTTGGGAGTTTAAGGACATACAATTGGGCCAGATAAACTGATTTGTTTTTACTCTTGAGGTCGTTTGAGGATCTGTTCCTCAGGGGTCCCATGGGGTTGGGAGGAGCCCCTGGCTCCGTTCTTTTACCAGTTCCATCTACGTGGAGATAAGTCAAAAGTCCTGCTCGACCATTGTTGGCTTCTCTTGGAAGCATGGAGGGTTTGTGGAGAAGTTTGAGCAATTCTTTAATGACATTGTGTGGCCACTGAAATTTTGTAGTCTTCAGAGAGAACATATGAGGATTTGAGATTTTTCTATAAAATAATTAAATGCAGTGTGCAAGTAAATATCTCTCATTTTAATGGACTGTGCCAACCTCCTAGAAATTTCACTGATAAATTCAATTGTGCTTTTAAAGCTGCACTCTAAAATAATTGTTTTTGTCTTTTTTTAATATACTAGCAATTGTAAACACATGACCTTTTAGTTTTAGAAGATATAGTTTGAGATTTTTCTATAAAATAATTAAATGCAGTGTGCAAGTAAATATCTCTCATTTTAATGGACTGTGCCAACCTCCTAGAAATTTCACTGATAAATTCAATTGTGCTTTTAAAGCTGCACTCTAAAATAATTGTTTTTGTCTTTTTTTAATATACTAGCAATTGTAAACACATGACCTTTTAGTTTTAGAAGATATAGAGTGTTTGGGGTGAAAGGTCAGTATGTTTATTGCTATATTATCTTTGAGGATTTTTTGGCAATAAAACACACATATTTTAGAGCAATGTCACACATATGAGTTCTACTAATATTTATTTAATAATTTTGTGCATAGCTTTACTTTTAATTAATATATTTGAGAATGCTAATATCTAATGTATGTGAGGATTCTATCTGCTACCATAATTTAAATATGCTGAAAATACAAAGATATAAAAATAGGACATATTGATTGATAAAGGAGAAAAATGAAAAGTTTTCTGTTGCATTAAAATAATAGTGAAACAAATTCCATCTAGATAAGGGTCTAGGTAAAAATATTTAAAATACAACGTGAAGCTTCCATGAAAATCATAAAGTATAAAAAGAGAAAATTAATAACTATGATCAGCCTTGATGTATACTACACAAAGAACACTAAAACAAAGACCAGTGTGAGACACTAGGCATAATTCAAAAGTAGTGTCATATGGGAGAAAAAGATTAGGGCACACAGATGAAACAGGCTTTGCTTATTTAAATATTTTTATTTATTATCTGTATTTTACGTGTATGATTTTTTTATCTACATGATTGTGAGTGCACTCGAGTCATGCCCGTGGAGATCATAAAGGTCATTGGATTCCCTAGAAGTGGAGTTAAGAACAGTTATTTGCTGCCATGTAGGTGCTGAGATTCAAACCTGGGTCCTTTACAAGAGCAGTCAGTGTTCTTAACAGCTCCACACCTGGATCTGTAAATATATATATCACATGTATATATATGTATATGTGTATATATTTATATATATAGATAGATAGATAGATGAAAGAATGATCTTAGCTTCAAATTAAAGATCCAAATTCACACTTGCTTTAACAGAGTGAATGTATGATGAAGTATGTTCATGAACACCAGTGAACCCATCACTTCGTAGGCAAAGGCAGAACTGCTGCAAATTTGAGTTCAGCCTGATCTACACAACAAGTTTCATACCAATAAGTTTTACATATTGATAGTCTCACAGTGTGAACCTGTAACAAAAGAAATTAAGTTTGCAGTGGCAGGAGTGCACATCTTGTCCTTCTGTGCCATAGTCAGCTTTGGGCCTCATTTCTAGATATCAGCACAAACACAGAAGAAGGATAATTCTTTTAAGCAGAAGGTATTTGGAGGAATTAATTAAAATTATTCTCAAATACACTACCTAAAATTTAAAATCTATAGCAGTAATATATGCAGGTAATATAAAATATTTTTTCTCTCGTGTTCCGCAGAAAAACGTAATAGATATATTGCATTAACATGTTTAAAATCCCTTGTGCAATATAAAAAGTAGTATGTGAAGGAATACAAATGTATCCAGAAAGAAGAGAAACTGTCTAACCCTCAGTATCTTTCTTTGCAACATGTCCCTCTTAAAGGTTACAGAACAAGCCTTCCATATTCACTAGCCAGAACTGAGTCATATGTCAATGGTAAATCCAGTAATGAAGAGAAAATGGTACTACACTGACAGACCAATCAGAGAAGACACATGAAATCTTGATAGCAGTCATTTTTCCAGAAAAAAAAGTTTTGTTTTCAACACCAGCATATCTGAGATTAACATTTGTAGAACCCAGGAACAATGGAACATTGATAGAGAAAAGAAACATTTTGAGAATGATTTCCAGACTGTACTAGGATAACCTTAAATAACATCAGTAATTATAATCAAATAAAATTTTCATGGAGATAACACTTTGTCACACTCTTCTGACCATACTGATGAGATATGCTGCAGGCCATCTTAAATGTAGAAACAGAAATATGCAGCTGAACCACAAGAAGTATTAATTCAAGAGCTCATAATAAAATAACCACAAAGCTGGAGAAAATGTAGATGGCCTGAAGCCTTGCAGGTAGTTGGCTAAGGTGTTACAGTTTTATTTTTTTAACTTTCTCTGTCCTTGCCAGTCATCCTAGCAAACTGGCCTGAGAAGATTGAATTCTGGATAAACAATCTGTTTTATTTTGCTTTCTTTGGTTTTCACTGTCTTTAAGACATTTTGTAAACAAAATATATAAATAATAATGCCATATAACAAACACCAAGTAAGCTAATTGCTACTGTCTCTAAAGTACAAAATAATAGTCTCTAAGGTAGATGAATGTATAATGTTTATTGCATGAACTCCAGTACATATATTTTGCTTCATTGAATACTCCCTATCCTTTTCTCCAAGTTCTAAATAGTTACTCAATAAATGACTTGAAGTGATATTGCTTTAGGTCCTTTAGACTTATCATAGTGGAATGATATTAATTATTTGAAGGATAATTTTTAAAATTATCTCATTAGAAGCATAGCATGCATGTTTCAAAAATAAGAATAATGTTGCCACATGAAGATTTTCTCTAGAGACTCAAATAACACAGGGAATAATTATGAGAATTTAAAGATATGATTAAATGAGCTCAAAGAACTTCTGCTAATTATACCTCAGACAAGGGATTGCTTTCTAGGATGTACAAAGAAAGAAAAGATTAAACACACACACATACACACACACACACAAACACACACACATAAACACACTCATACACACACTCATACATGCAATGACCAATCAATAAATGACTAATGAACTGAATAGACAGTTCTCAAGAATCAATCCAAATTGCCAATGTATATCTAAAAAAGGTGTAGAAAATCTTTAGTTTTCAGGGAAATAAAAAATTAAAACTGCTAAGAGATGATCTTCCCAGTCAAAATTGTTATCATTCATAAAACAAATTACAAAATAAGATGGTAAGAATATGTGAAAATAGAAAAACTTACATACTTTTCATGGGATTGTAAACTGATATAACCACCACAGAAGTCAAGGTGAAACTTCCTCAGAAAACTGAATTAGAATTACTCTGACACCAAGTATATGGTTCATTGGAATGTACTTAATGATTCTAAGTCAGTGTACCACAGAGATAAGATCACAGCCATGTCTATTGCTGCAGTCCTCACAATATCCAGGAATTTGTACTAGTTAGCATGTCCACCAATAGAAAAGTGGATAAATGATATTTAATACACACACCCTAGGAATTTTTTCAAATTCAAAACTAAAATCATGACATCTGCAAAATATATATGCGACTTGAGATTATTATGTTAAGAAAAATAAGTCAGACTTAAAAAGACAAATATTGTAATATATATATATATATATGGAATCTAGATTTATATCTAAATACAAGGAAGACAGATGGTGATAGATATAGATAGGTGCTAGATAATAGATGATGGATAATTTGAGTATTTTTGTTTGTTTGTAGGTCATAAAAGTAGAAAGGGCCCCTTAAAAGGGAAATAAGAAATATTAATGGATCAAAATTTAAATTAGCAGTAGAATTTATATAAAATGATTAATTGCTCACTAAAACTAGATGATAAGTCTGTATTGTAGAACATATCAAGCCCTTTAATTGCATGAGAAATCAAGTTGGAACCGAGTTGGAAGCTTCTTCCCTGCTGGCCAGTATTCACAGTGTTTTGGTGGTAAACAGCAACATTCTGATTATATATGAGACCTATACCAAGGAGGACAATGTCCAGTATTGGAAAACTAGTCAAAATCCTATCACTGACATGTTATCGGCTCGTAGGGGGAAGGGGATTTCTACTACTGATTTTTCATTAAAGGACCTATAGTGAAACTGTCTTCTAAATATTTCTGCTGATCCTTATAAACTACTGTTACTCTTAGCTGTGATAAGATAAGCTTCTTATGGTAGTGGGTGATGGTTTGTACTGAGATACATAAGTGATCAAAGAAATGAGAATAAGTGACTGTTGAGTGCTTAGTCCTAAATAGGATTATCTATCTATCTATCTATCTATCTATCTATCTATATACCTACCTATCACCTATCTATCATCTATCTATCATCTGTCATCTATCATCTATCTATCATCTATCTTCTATTTGTAATCTATCATCTATCTATCATCTATCACCTATTATCTATCATCTATATGTAATCTATGTATCATCTATGTATCATCTATCTATCATCTATCTATCATCTACCTATCATCTATCTATCCATCATCTATCATCGATATGTGATCTCTCTGATGAACACATAGGAGCTGGGGTATCTGCAGAACACCGTAATACAACAAAACAAACAGGAAAACAGTCTCTAAAAAGAGAAGCAAGAAAATGGGAGAGACACTATTTGGGCAGAAAAAAGGAGTTGGAAGGGCATATGCAATGCCAATCAAAATCCTCTTAACATTTTTCATAGAATTGGAAAAAAATCCTAAGATTATATGGAAGTACAAAAGACCTCGGATAGCCAAAGCAACCCTGAGGACCAAGAGCAATGCTGGGGGGGGATTACTATATCAGATTTTAAGCTATATTACAGAGCTATAGTCATAAAAACAACAAGGTACTGGCACAAAAATAGACCCACAGATCAATGGAACAAAATTGAAGACCGAAATATGAGTACATGCATTTTCAGGCACCTGATATTTGACAAAGGGGCCAAAAACATTCACTGGAGGAAAGACAGCATGTTCAGCAAATGGTGCTGGCAAAACTGAATCTCCACCTGTAGAAGAATGAATCTAAACCCCTATCTTTCACCCTGCAAAAAAGTCAATTCCAAATGGCTCAAAGACCTCAATGTAAAACCTGAAACTCTGAAACTGTTAAAAAGAAACATTGGCAAAAACCTACAAGATATTGGTGTAGGAAAGGATTTTTTAAACTGGGCATCAATTGCTCAGGAAACAAGGTCAAGAATCAACAAATGGTACCTCATTAAACTAAAAAGTTTCTGTACATCAAAGGAAAGTGAAGAGGAATCCCACAGAATGAGAGAAAATTTTCACCAGTGACACATCTGACAGAGGTTTAACATCCAGAATATATAACGAACTCAAAAAACAGAGAATCAAGACAGGAAGTAACCAAATTAAAAGATGGGCTAAGGGGCTGAACAGAGAGTTCTCAAAAGCAGAAGTCAAGATGGCTAAGAAGCACTTTAGAAGATGTTCAGCATCACTAGTAATGAGGGAAATGCACATTAAAACGACTTTAGGATTTCATCTTACCCCAGTCAGACTGGCTAAGATCAAGAGAACAAAAGATACCAAATGTTGGAGAGGATGTGGGGAAAGGGGAACACTCATCCACTGCTGGTGGGGCTGCAAACTTGTTCAATCCCGTTGGAAAGCAGTGTGGAGAACTCTTAAAAAAATACAAATGAACCTACCATTTACCCAGTTATACCACTTCTTGGCATATACCCAAAGAACTCATCTTATTGCAGAGACACTTCTACGTCCATGTTTGTTGGGGCTCTTTTCACAATAGCTAAGAGATGGCAGCAACTTAAGTGTCCCTCAGTTGATGAGTGGATGATGAAAATATGGTTCATTTATACAATGGAGTTTTACTTAACAGTAAAGAAAGATGAAATCATGAAATTTGCAGGTAAATGGATGGAACTAGAAACTGTTATATTAAGTGAAGTAACATGGACTCAGGAAAAAAAAATTGATGTATGTTCCCCCTCATATGCCGATCCTAGAACCAAATCCTGATAAGTGAGTATGTATCCAGACATAACTACAGGAACCAGGATAATGGAAAGGAACCAGGGAGATAAAGGAAAAGAAATAACCTGAAAGAGAAGAACAGTAGGAAACAGGTGTTAATAAAGGAGATATGGATAAAAATTGGGTTAGTTTAAGGGAGGGGGGAAGGAAGGGTATACAAGGAACCTAGGGGATAAAGGGAAAGGCACTCAAGAGAGGTAGGACCATAGGAGAAGTATATTATTAAGGGAGAAAGGGGGAAAATGGGGGCACCTTATTTGTGGAAACCATTATGGAGGGGTTAGAAAATGCGAGAGATAAATAATGCCTAGCTAGTTTAAAAAACCAGAGGGAACCATATTAGTCCATCAACCTACTGACAAACTATACATACCAGATCAAGAAATATATGTCTAGATAAGGTTTATCTGAGAACAATTTATCTTTGCCCAAGATTTATCTACATGGCACACAGTAATTAAAAGTACCAGACTGGTGGAACTAACCTTCTTGGATGTTTAACATACTTTGAGGCCTATACTAATTTGCCCAGAGAGACATAAATGACACTTTTTGGTCCTTGCCCTCCTAGGTCAACTAGTTACAGGGGACTATGAGCATATCTCAAAATGTCCTGTAATTGTAGTGGGTCACCTGTCCTCTTGATCAAGGAAGCCAAGGAGATCCCATGAGATGGACTTGAAGCAGTGTCCAGTCTACAAAGAGGAGGGTCAACACAGAGGAATCATTTTCTCCATGCTTCCAAGTAAAGCCAGCCATAGTTGAGCAGGACCTTATCTTTACATAGGCTGATCTAAAAGGAGCCAGCGACTCCTCCCAAGCCCATGTGCCCCCTGAGGAACAGATCCTCAAACACCCTTAAGAGTAAAAATAAATTGGTTTCTCTGGGCCAACTCTATGGCCTTAAACACCCAAAAGGAAAGTATAACCAAAGATTAAAGGGGCCAATATAATTTTTAAGAGTCCATATGTATAGCTAAAAGCTACATAACAAGCAACAACGCCAGACAGGTGATACCTTCATTTGAGTTGTTGGCCAGGTTGACCCAAGGGAGTCCCAGACAGTAACCCAGCATAGAACTGGGAAAATGAACATCAGACCCCAATCTTGTCTAAAGGAATATTAAAAACTGATTGATGCTAAATGAGGAACAGCTGACCTTCTTAAAACAAAGACCTCTAGATAGGCAGAGTAGAATCACCAGATGGATAAGATGGATAAGTAGTGTGGAATGGCTGGGGTGCTGACAACACAGTGGACAGTAGCAGGGATAACAGAGTATAAGGGCTCTAGTAAGGGGAGGAAGGCTCTTTGAGGGAGTGACCATGCTTCAGTGGATAAACTCACTCTAAGGGATTACTGGGGACACAAACGACTAGAAAAATCTTAAAATAAAAAAAAATACATGAAATTCAGTGGAGGGGCTATGGGAGTTACTAGTGTGAAGGAGTCTAAATATGATCAATATATATTGTAAAAATTCATAAAAATTCAATAAGAAAACGTTCAAAAATAATCTAAAACATCTAAAGCTAAGATATAGTTGCATACTCCTTGACACGTAATACACTGTCATTTGGAGATTGATATGAGACCAATAAAAAATATGGTGATTAATGAAATAAAAGGCTATTTTTTTCCAGAAATGACTTTAAAGGGATATTATGAATGGTGAATTTTTGAAAGTGAAATTTCTAATGGATGAAATTAATAGCAGGGTAAGGGATGACTATAGAGAAAAGTAGGGTGCAGGCCATGTTAAGCCCAATTCCACTCCCCCTTCTTAGGAGACATGCGTGTGTGTACACTCTGAGGTGCCAGGACTGACTAAACTGACAGAATATCATCTACTTGGTTTTTGTGTAGCTTATAATATCCAGGAGAGGGTGACTCACAAAGGCATGAATTCTCATAGGCTTTTTCTTTCCCATATTTTCTAAAATGCACACTGTCAGCGCCTCCTGCTCATGGTCTCCCCCAGCTTTTCACACACTATCTCCCCTATAGTTTGTGGTTCCATTCCCTGTGTCCAAAATGGCAACTACCCCCTCCCCCTTTTCCCAGTGCCCTCAGTGTTTGTCTGGGTCTCTCATCATCTTTCAACATTGGTCTCTAGATCCACCCTTCTCCAGTTCTAGCTTCCTTGGAGGACTTATTTATCCAAGAGGCCACATGTAGAAGAACATGTGAAGAATCAACTGTTTTAACTAAAAAACTATGTTGATGAGACTTAGATTTAGAACACTTGCATAGTGATTAATCAACAACATTTCACAAAGGAATAATCCAGAATGTCTTTTGCTGACCCTGCCTCATGAAGAAAAGTGCAAAGGAAAACAGGGAGTGGTTTAAGAAAGGCTTTAAGCAGT
Source organism: Nannospalax galili (assembly GCF_000622305.1). NCBI lineage: Eukaryota > Metazoa > Chordata > Mammalia > Rodentia > Spalacidae > Nannospalax > Nannospalax galili. The sequence goes on along the minus strand of NW_008343216.1, from coordinate 282,742 downwards.
CTCCTGTTTGTTTCTTCTAAGAAGTGCTGGACAAACAAATTGATGACAACACACTTTCTGCTTTGGGGAACTGAATGAATATTAGTTTTCTCTAGTGGGAAAAAGGTCTGTAAAACCCCGTACTTGAGACAAGAATACAAATTTGCTCTTGCTCATTTGATTGTGAAATGTCTAGGCTCCAAAATTTAGCATCCAGGGTTAGGACAAAGGAAAAGGGAATAATAGACTTGTCTTCCTCTACCCTGCCACTCAAGGGAGCAACTCTTTACTTTTAGGTCCTTTGGATTCTCTGCATTTCATCCTGTAATTTCAGTGCAATCTCATATACACTTAACTGTGGTTGCCCTAAATATGTAGACAGCTTACAAAATTATACTTCTTGTTAATAGTCTACTCATTCCATTCTGCATTTTTCCTCATGCAGTCTCACACATGCTTCAATTGTTGCAGATATGCAAATGCCTCACAAAGCTATAGTTAATATTGATTTCCTTGCTTCTATTATAGTACATGAATATGTCCATAGCTTCTTGATATTTCCACAGAAAATGATCTAAATTTCTGAAAGTGAAAGACAACACATTTTCAGTAAACAACAAGAAACTGTTAGTGGGATAGTTATAAAAGTAAAAATCACCCTGAATGTTGATGGGAGACTTATTAGGGAAATTTAAGAAGAGTTAAGAGCTGGTAGAGGATGAGAGACAAATTTAATTGGGTTGAGTAATGAATAAGAGTTGAAACACAGTGACAGCATGTATTAAGTTTTGCTTGTGGTAGAGTTTATTACTTTTTTAAATAAAAGACACTAGAAAAAGTTTAAAAGTCAAGATCAAATATATAGTTTCCCAGAGAAGGTTAATTCTTTAAGTGAAAATAATAATCAGAAGGGTCGATTTTCTAAGAGAGTAAAAAGGGATAAAAAGAAAAGTCAACATGGATGGATTAAAGAACTGTTTTTTGAACTCCGTACTTTGGATGGATGTTTGAGTGCCCTGGTAATTGTATTTGTAACACACATAAGTAAAGCTGTTCTTGATGACTAAAAATAATATTTAAGTTATTAACTTTATTGGCTAGAGAGATGGCTCAGTGGTTAAGAGCACTGGATGCTCTTGCAGAAGACCTGGGTTCAAATGTTAGCATCCATATGGAGGCTAACAACTCTCTATAATTTCAGTTCCAGTGGATCTGATGCCCTATTCTGTCCTCCTTGGATACTTCATGACATGAGTACACTTATACACATATAGGCATAAACTTATACACATAAAATAAAAATAATCAAAATTATTAGCTTTAAAATATTGAACACTACATTTTAAATGATTTTATGATATATGATAGATCTATGGTGAGTTTATTTTTCAACATTTGTTCATTATTTAACCTGTTCAGGAAATAACTCTTTAATTAAAAAATATTGGGTTTCTACCAAGATAAAATTTCCATTATTGCACCATTAGGAATATTGTGTTGTTGCTGCTCTTAGGCTTTATAGCTTGGTGGACTGGTGATTGCTTTTCTCTTTTGGCATCTTGCATAACATCTTCTGACATTATGAGAGCTAGTCCTCAAACAGGAGGCTTCCATGTCATGTCCACCTTGACTCCTTCAAGTCCTGTGTCTGAAGAAGGCAATGTCCTCAGAAATAAGGTTTTTCCCGTCAAGCACTAGGATTTAAGAAAAGGCTATGAAAGTAGCCTATATTGATTTGGGAATCTTTTGAATAAACAAAGAGCACAAAGTAATGTTTCCAAAGTATGACACTGGGGTTGTGGTTATACAGTCTAAAGCTTGTAAGGGAAATGTTATCACCCCATATGGTAATTGTATTTATATATATAAATTATTGAATTATGTTTCTGTAATGTATATATAATGTATTATAAAATAAGCGTATAAAGTAATTCTTACCTGTTTTCTCAACATTGGGGTGGTGGTTTAAATGAGAATGTCCCCCACAGGCTCAATGTATTTGGACATTTTGTACCCAGTTGGTGGCACTATTCAGGGAGGTCTTAGAAGGTGTGGCTATGCTGGAGGAAACATGTCACTGAGGCAAGCTTAGAGAGTTCTTAAGCTTTGCTATATCTCAAGTCGCCTTCTTGCTTCTTGTGCCTGCTTGAAGATGTGAGTTCTCTGCTTTCTGATACTGCTCCAGTTACCTCCTGCCACTATGCCTCCCTGCCATGATGGGCTATAATTCCCCTGAAACCATAAACTAAAACAAACTCTTCCTTCTATAAGTTGCTTTGCTCAGTGTTTCTATCACAGCATCAGAAAAGTAACTAATACACTTTGTTACTGTTCTACATCTCTTATTCCACCCTTGCCCTTTGAATTACCATCTCTCCTGCTCTCCAGTTAAAGTCCCCCTTCCCATTATCCATTTCCCCCTTTACAGTCCCTGCAACCTACTATCCTCTGCTCTGGAGTTTCTTCTCCTCCACGTCCCTCATGGTTTCTTTCTACTTTCTGGCTTCTGAAGTTACTTCAGGCTCTGTACTAATTTCTAAATATTCAAAGCTATTATTCCCCGCCCGCCCCCAAAAGGAGAACATGACATTGGCATTTTGCTTTTCCTGGGTCTGAGTCACCTCACTCAGCATAATGTGTTCTAGTTCCAGCCATTTCCTTGATATTTAGTAGGTTTTATACATACATATGTCATTGTATATGTAACAATAATAATTAGAGAAGGGGTCACAAAATTGAGAAAGAGTGGAGATCATGGGTGGAGTTGGAAGGAGAAAGGGATGGATGTAAAGTATGTAAATACAATACTCATATATGAAATTCTAAAAAATAAATAATTAATAAAGAAATATATATTGGGCTTGGACATAGGAGACAATAGCTTGGGGCTAGAGCACTTGCCTACTGTGTACATTATCCTGGAATTGAGCACCAATAACAAACGTTTGTGTTGGTGATGTTGGGGTCTCATAGAGGCCATATTTATAAAATCATTTCAAAATGGATCTATAAGCTAGTTTTAGCTACCCTTTTAATAAATTGCTTTGTGGCTGCTTCATGAGTATTTTGAGACTGTTATTATTAATTTTTATTTTGGTGATATCCCATTTTGGGGTATTTAAAAATAAAATTAAGCTCACTTTAGTCATTTAATTTTGCTTTAATTAACATCTATACTGTGAAGTGACAAAATGTATATTGAACATTTTCTGTAGCTACATTTTTTAAATAGGAAATTGCATTTTCTTACCCACAGGTCTCATTTCTTTGTAGTTAAATTAATTTTTTAAGTGATACCTAAAAACAGCAGTACTTATTAGTGAAGTCGTACTCTGTGCTATTTCATTTGATGTATAAATGATGTACTATTCAAATCAGATTAAACATCTATATATATATAATCATTAATATTTCTGTATAGGAAAATAGAAAATATCCTTACTTCTGTTTCTTATTCACAGTACACTATTATTATATATGTCACCGTATTAGGTTAAGATGTCACCTTTCCACCCACATATTTTCCAGTCTCGCTTTCTTGATTGCTTATTTTCCACAGCAGGATGCGTCTGGTCCTCCTTAGATGTAGGTATGCATTGACATGACTCCCTTTGTAGGATGGATATTTAGTTAACACATAGCTTCTTAGATATTGGAGAATTTCAAATAAATAAGTTATCAGCTTGTATATGAAAAGCGAAGTAATATGAAACAATGTGACATTAAAGAGGGATGTTTTCAGAGGTTTAGGGAGCTAGTTAACTGTCTACTTTGCTGTATGTCTAAGGGTAGTAAAGCTCATTTTCATACTAATAACAAGACTAATGACTAATGGCCCATTTTCATATGGTGATTAGATGTGTCTAAGTATCTGAATGCATCACTATATTTAAAGGCTTATGTACATTTTTCAAATATTAAAATACTAATTTTTAGAATAAATATTATCTGGGACTGGAGAGATAGCTCAGTGGTTAAGAGTACTGACTGCTCTTGCAGAGGACCCAGGTTTGATTTCCAGCATCCACATGGTGGCTACTAATCATCCTTAACTCCAGTTTCAGGGGCATCTGAAGCCCTCTTCTGACCTCTGTGGCATTGCACGATACGGGTACACTCACATACACACAGGCAATGCACTCATGCACATAAAATAAAAGTAATAAATAAAATATTTTTTAAAGGAATTAGGGGCTGGAGAGATGGTTCAGTGGTTAAGAACACTGGTTGTTCTTTCAGAAGACCCGGGTTTGAATCCCAGAACCCACATGGCAGCTAACAACTGTCCATAACTCCAGGGGATCAGGCGGCCTTTTCTGACCACAAAGGGCATTGCATGACACAGGTGCACTTACCTATATGCAGGCAATACACGCATACACATAAAAAATTTTTTAAAAGAATTGATGTTATGGAAATCTAGAAAAACTAGAATCATAAACATTAAACAGTAAAATATTAAATTTCATTGGATGACATATGAATATTAAATTTCAAAGATGACATATTTAACTTACTGATAAAAGGTAGAATAAGCATATTTATTCATTGATAAAGCAAAAATCATAGACAATTTTAGTTTTCAAGTCACTCATTTTCTTCTTATATGCAGTATTCATACCAGGACTGAGACTAAAAGTGGATAAAGTTACTTCCCACCAAGGTTTAGAATCTGAGGCTGGTCTCTGAGATCCACAGTGTAGAAGGAGGAAATTAATTCCTACAAATTTTCCTATGATATCCACATGCATGGTGTGGCATGTGTGTACACACATGCATGTGCACATACACACACAAGTATAAACAACTTTGTTTAGTATAAAAAAAAAACTTTGAAATATATTTGTACACCAATGTATTTTAAGTTTGTTTACAGGCATACATATATATGCACACATAAATTTGCAGACAAGTGTTGAAACATATTAATACACACATATATAATAAAAATGCTTTACTAAAACAAAAATACTAATATGAAAGTTATATATGTATATACAAATGCATATATATTTATATATTTAACTTGTATTTATTTTAACTTAGATTGACTTAAATATTTATTTATTAAGAATAATGTAAAGAAAGATACAAAGACAGTAGCAACTTTTTAAATTATGAATAACTTTGTCTTATCAATTCATAAATAATAATTAACCAAAATTCTTGACTAACACTAATGTTTACACAATTGTGATATTCCAGAGGCCAGAGCACAAACAGCTATTTTTTTCCATTCTTATCCATAACTTCATGTTCAATAAAGCTCTTAGAAATCTTAAGCAAACAGCCTGAGTGACTTTGTATAATGTAGGAGAAATAAAGCCATTATTCTCCACTGAGAGGAACAGAGGAACAATTATTTTTACCTTTAGGATTTAAGATTTTGGTTAAACATTATTTTAAATTTTTATATACAAGTCCACCAATATTGTAATAAGACATCTTCATCTTCATAGAAACTCATAATAGGTATATAATATAATATACTTTTTAAAATACTGAACAGGTAACAAGATATTCACACAGTTTAAAAATAATTCAGAATAAAGAATGGTTCACAGCAAGAATTGTGTCAATATTATATAATGTCATCTCAGCATATTTCTTGAAGTATGCACATTCATTATTTCTAATTACGTTAATTTTTGTAGCATTTCAATTATTTCTGTGTAGCCTTCAATTTTACATCCATGTAGAAAAGCTACAATGTTGATAAATAGCCTCAAAATTATGCAATACATCTTCAGTCTGTTCAGCATTGCTGTTACTTTGCTCTTTAAGACATTTGTATTTGTGTGTGTGTGTGTGTGTGTGTGTGTGTGTGTGTGTGTGAACACCTATATTGCACACAGCAAACAACTCTCAGAACATTAAAATATACCTAGATGGCACACAATATTTCTTTTGTACTAGGGGTTAGTGCCAGACATATAAAAAATAATGGAATGAGGAGCATTCAGATGACCTACTCATTTAATGCTACAGTGTAAAACTGAGGCCTTTGTTGTACAGGACTGTCCTCTGACAGATACTGTCTTCCTGAGCACCCTGCAGCTGCACCTGTTTGCCTGAGAACTTATAGCTGTTCACTCCTCCATGACAAATGAAGGCACAAGTTGACTAAAATGCACTCTACCACTGATTTTGAAATAAGGGGGAAACCATTATTCATGCTTGGGTGAAGACTTCATGGTGTGGCCTTCAGAGGGAGCACCCACATTCCTGTAAGGAAGCTTTCAACCACTGTTGTATAAGTAAGTATAATAAACTCACTGGTTCCCAGAGTGAATTTTGGTGGTATTCAACCTCCATTTGTCATTGGCACAAAGAAGGAGGAAGTGGAGATTTACACCCACCCCCAAGGAATTTTAGCAACACCCCTTATGCTAAATTAATTGATTGGAAGTCACAATATCAAGATCTGCAACACAAAATTAAAGACAACATAATTTCAATCACATTCCCGTAGACATTTTTTTCGCATGAATTACCAAATTGGCTCCAAAATTTATATAGAAATGCCAAAGCAATCTTAGAAAAGTGAACAAAGTTATGTAATTAGACAATATGATTTCAACACAGTAAATAGCTGAAATTTAAAAAAAAAAACAAAACAATTTCACATTGGCATAGGATCTATGATCAGATAAACTGAACAGGCTACAAAAAGCCAGAAGTATAAACAAAATCAAGTTTTTTTGATTTTAATGACACAAAAGTAATATAATGAAGCATTTTTTTATCAAATATGTAGTCATTATCCTAAAACATGTAAAATAATCTTACCCTGTTAACATACTATGAAGAGGAAAAGAGACTATTTAGTCTGACTTTAATGTTATAAATTTTAAGTGTTTATGCTAACATGTTTGTATACATTTATTAAAATTAAAACCTAGATATGTAATGGTTTTACATTTCACTGTATGTATATAGTGAAACAAAAGAACAACACTGAGACAAATAGTCTCAATAATACTTCCTTGACAGTTTTTAACCAAGTAATAACTCTAGTAGATTACTTGAGCGACTGAATATAGCAGTGTTAGACACAACAACATTGTGACACATGTATTTTAATGTAAGAATTTAAGCTAAAAATGAGTTATATTTCCCATTATCCTTTCTTTATTAACAATAAAATTGAATACTCATTGAAAAATTATTTCATTTATTCAAAATTTTAAGTTTTCATGATTAAATATTTTTGATTGGCATATATTCATTCTACATAGCAATCTTTCATAAAGACCATTTCATTATAATATATGAGGTATTTTGACCATAGTCATGCCATCTCTTCCAATTCCTTATTCCCACTAGTCAGCTGTTATGATCAGTTTATCCATTTCCCTACAAATATGTAATTTGATTTTTATGGCTCAGCATATATTTTATTGATGCTTCTTTCTCATGACAAACTCCTACCATGGTTCTATAACCAGGATATTATAAACTGTATTACATTGTACATGGCTCCAGGTGTCTCTATGGTATGTTGACCTAGAGTCCTTTTCTGAAAACTACCAAATGGCAGTGCATGTGTGTCATAACACAGCATTCTTCTCATTTTTTCCAGGAAACAGTTACACATTTCCATTTTGTCTAATTTGCATTCCTTTTAGCTGCATATAAAGATCTTCCTTATCCATGATTTTCCTCAGCATTTGCTATTTATGTTGTTAATGACAGCCATTGTGATAGGGTTAGCTAGCATTTCAATATAGTTTTAAATTGCATTTTCCTGAAGGCTAAAGATACTAAACATGTATTTCCATTTTGTTGGCTATTTGCATTTCATTTCTTTTAAGCTATCTGTTTATTTCATTAGCCAATTTATTGAATGGATTGTTTGGTGTGATGCTGTTTGGTTTTTTTCTTTTTCTAAATATTAGTTTTCTTTCAAATGTGTAGATAGTAAAGATTTCTTCCCATCCTGTAGGCTGTCATTCACTAGATTTACTGTTTTCATTACTGTGCAGCTTCTTAGTTTAACTTAATATCCTTCAATTCCTTATTTTATCTCTTGAGTAATCATAATCCTTTTTGGAAAGTCATTGACCATGACTCTGTCTTAAAGTGTTTTCCTCTAACAATTTCAGATTTCCAGGTCATGTGTTGGGGTCCTTGCTTTATTTTAAATTAATTTCTATGTTATAGAGTGATATAGGCTGTTTGCCTTTGTCAGTATGGGAGTTTCTTGCAAACAACAATTAGATGGTTTCTGTTCTTAAATCATCTGTTAGTTTGAGTCTTTCAATTTGGAAATTGAGACCATTAAAATTCAGATATTGTGAAAAGTATGCATTCATTCCATCATTTTGTAATATATAGTGTTTTCTTAATTAATATTTGCTTATCTACAGTTACATTGCTCCTTATTCTTACTTGGGAACAAATGATGTGTTGATTTTTTTCTTCTTCAGTATTTAGGGTTCTTTCAAATATATTCAGTGTTGCTTACTTAGTGGTAAAAAATTCCTTAGTTTGGGTTCATCATGGAAAGAGCTTTCATTATTTTTGAACAATGAAATGTTATGTTCCTTATAGTAATCTGGGCTGGCCATAATGTCTCTCATAAGTTAAAATACATTATTCTATACTATCTTGGCTTTTAGGTTTTTTGTTGAGAAATCTAATTTTACTCTTATATACTTAAACCTGTATGTGTCTCAGTGTTTCTGACTTGTGGCTTTCAGTATTCCTTATTTCTTTATTATATTCGGAGTTTAAATTATGATCTAGCATGTTAAGATTCTTTTCCATTCTGTCTGTATGGAATTCTAAAGGTCTCCTATATCTGGGTAAAAATTTCTATCCTATATATTTAGATTATGGATTACAGATTTAGGATATATATATATATATATGATTATACTGCACATATTTTTATGATAACTTGTACTTGTACTTCTATGCCTATAGATCAAAAATTTGATCCTTTATTCAAGTGTTATCATGTTATGTTTATACATTCTTCTTATTTTATCTTATACATCTAAGTTTTCTAATTTAACTGTCTTATCTTCAGTCCCTGAGTTAGAACCCTCAGGATGCTTGTGCATGAAGAGAGCGTGTATATCATTGAAGAATTGTAGGAACCAGGGTGGTGGAGTCAATGGGGAAGCAGAGGTTTTCAGACACCTGCTAAGTATCTCATATGAATTTAAAGCAATGGTGACAAAATCCACAAGACCCACACGAACTCAAACCAGATTTAAAAAAAAAAAATCAGCATAGGAATGAGGAATTAGGTAAGAAGATCCAAACTTAGCAAAGAAACTATTGGCAACCAATGACTGAGGGGAGAGGAAGATTGATTTTGTTTAAAGACTGATACTAAGTTCTCCAGAGGATAGTTTATACCTAGAGGCAATTTTAAAAAGCTAAGAATCAGACCGATTATTTATTCAGGTATAAGTGTTTTATGATTGATTTCAAAATGCCTCATCTATTACTTTATTGAATTATAATTTCATTTCCTTTATGGCTTTCTTTTAATATTTTTATTGTCTTTTGTGAATTTCATGTAATAAATCACAATCAAATTCAGAACCCCTCCCCCACCTGTGACCCTTCCATATCCCCCCACCAGATTTCATGACTTCTATCATATATGTTAAGTCTTATCCAATCAAACATTTCTACCTAGATGTCCCTCAGTGCAAGTTCATCCAGTGGAGTCTAATCAGTTTATCTGGGGTCTCTCCCTTAAAGAACTATTTTCCTTCACCCCACAGTAATCAGTTGCCAATAGTTCTTCAGCTAGGGTAGAGTCTTGCTCCCCAATTCGCTTGCTCTATGCTAAGTTTCTGTCTTATTGAGTTGGCATGTGTCTTGTGCATGCTTTCACCATTGTTGCAAGTTCAAATGAGCAAGTTCCCAGTGCCCTGAAAAATTCTGTTTCCTTATGTTCATGTGCCAACTCTGGCTCTTATAATCTTTATGCTTTCTGCAAAGGTCCCTGAGCTGTGGGTAGGTGAGGTTTAATATAGGATTCCCACTGAGGGACACACATTCTGCAATCTCTTGTTCTCTAAACGTTAGCCAGGTGTGGTTTTCTGTGCACATTGCGCTGTTGCATGAGGAAACTTCGCTGGTGAGAGTTGAGGGATATATTAATATTGTCTCTACCCCCGTTCCAATATCTACCATGAGACTTAGGTGTACCATTCCACTGTTGATGTGTCACTTCCTGCTGGGCGTCTCTCAGATGATAATATATATATATATACATATATATACATATATAATCATCTGAGAACACTGCAACTCTGCTCCATTTATAGAACTCTGTAATATCTGTAATAGCCTCCGTTTGTTGCAATAACAAGCTTCTTTGATGAGTGGTGTACAGCATACTTCTGTAAATAGAAGGGTCATATTGGCTTTCTTATTTTATTCAATTGGTTATTTGTGATCCGTTTGAATTCACTCATTTTTTTTCATGCCATTTGAACACTGTTTTGAAATATTTGTCTGCAATTTCATCTCTTTACCTCTTCTTCTAATCTGTGTAATTGGACAGTTTTGAGCTGTCATGCTGCCTGATTTTATGTTTCTTGTGTTTCGGGGTTTAGAATTGCATATCTGAGATTAGTACACCAGTTGAGTTTCTTTAGTCACTCATAGTCTTTCAGTTGAAATATTTGCAATGTGCTTTTAAGACTGAGTTGTAGTAAGGTTTAAGTTTTGTTCCTCCTCACTGTACTTGGGGTATGGTTCAGTCACTAAATCCTTACGTTCTCATATGCCCGGGGCCCTGGTCATGATCTCCAGTGCCAATCTCAGTGTAGAATATTAGATGTAGAAAAACATGACCTGCAGATAAATCTGCTATGAAAACACAATATAAACTGACTAAAAATAATTTCAGTCCCATCACTTTTCTGCAATAAATGAACTAGTATCATAAACTAAGATATTAAATAATAAATTTAGGAATGGGATCTGGAGACATGACTCAGAAGTTAACAGTGCTTCTTTTGTGGAGGACTTGGATTATGTTGCCTGCATCCATGTTGGGTGTTCACTTCTGCCTGTAATTCCAGCTCCTGGGGTTTTGATGTCCTCTTCTGGCTTCCTGGACACTGTACACACATGGTGCAAACATACACAGACAGACAGACAGACATAAAAGCAATTTAAAAATAATACAAAATAGGGAATGGAAAGATAGCAAGCAGATTAACGAGACTTGGAGATTAGTACAGGAAAAGAGATTAATGCCATAAAGCAGAAAAGGAAATACACAATGAAATAATAAAGAAGGGAGTAGACAAGTCACCTCTAGATAATGGTAAAAAGGGAAAAGATATAAAGAATTATAATCAGAAGCCAAAAACCTAAAAATTCCAACACATGAACAATGAGGCAGAGCAAGGCCGAGGCAAGTACAACTTGTGTGTTCAGAAAGTTTGAGAAAGTTTAGTTAAACCTAGGTTCTCTGGAGTAGGATGAACCCTTTGGTCATATGCCATATATGAGTCATATGGTAGGTTCAAGCATGAATAAGTCCATGCAAACACAAGCAAACAAAAACCTAGCATATAACTGTGAAAATGGGCAGTAGGCCCCAGATTGGGCAGCTGAGGATTACTACTGGGTGAAGAAGAGCTGATCTTTAAGGGAGTGGCTCTAGATAGGCTGACTAGACCCCAGCAGATGAATTTGCACCGAGAGACATTAAGGGACAGTAACTTGACTTGATAGGCCTTAACACAAATGACAGAACCCATGAAATCCAGTGGGAGGAGGGATTATGGGAGGGTGCCAATTGAGGAGAGGGTATAAAGAGGTGTTGTGTGTAAAATACTAAAAAATTCAATGAAAATGTATTTAGAAAAATAAAATTCAAGGGAAAACACTGTGAAACAAATTAATGGGTAAGATTCACAGTAAATACGGTCTCAGTTGTATCACTCTTGTGAGTAAATATATGACTATTATTTTGAGATGCTTAATTTCAGGCAGGTATATGTTGCATTCAGGTACATACCTGATCATAGGTGGAAACTGTCTTTATGGCTTCAAGTATCTCATGCTAAATCCAGAGCCTGTTTCCATATTATCTTTCTTTTGCTTTCCTATATTCATTGACGTATTTTGCAGAGAGTAGAATCTTCATGTTATGATTTCTATGGTTGTCTTTGTACTGCCGTCCCCAAAATAAAGTGTGCAGTTTGTGGGTCAGGCAATAGGTATTATTATAACTTCCGAGCTAGGGGTGAATTTCCATCAAAGTGCAACAAATGGCTATCTGCACGCTTTGCACTAGCATGCCTTAGAATCTAGCATCTTTATTTTTATTTTTTAAATTTTATTTATTATTTTTATGTTCTGTGTATGTGTGTATTGCCTGCATGTAGGTAAGGGCACCCGTGTCATGCAATGCCCGTGGAGGCCAAAAGAGGCCGTCAGATCCCCTGGGACTGGAGTTACAGACAGTTGTTAGCTGTCATGTGAGTGCTGGGATTCAAACCCTGGTCTTCTGCAAGAACAAGTGTTCTTAACCGCTGAGTCATCTCTCCAGCCCCAGAATCTAGCATCTTTAAACAAATGTTATTCAAACATCTTCCAGAGAACTAGTGATTCTTTTCTAGTCTGTGACAGGTTTCTATTATATTTAACATTGTATGCTTTTGTTTTTATTTTTGTTTTTGTTTTTCCTCTCTAGCTAAAAGGTTGACTAGGCCAGGAGACAGAGAATAGTACCTTAACACTTTCCCTAGGTTTCCAAAGTAGACCTTTCAGAACGTTTTGTTCTTGTTTTGTGCAGTTGTTTGTTTTGTTTTGTCTTTTGCCTTTACAATTACCTAGCCACCAACTCAATTGGGTTGTTTTTACACTTGATGTGCAACAAAAGGCCTGGAATCAGTGAGGTCTTCTCCAAGAGAAGCAAGCATTCTGAACCACTAAGTCGTTTATCCGCCTTCTATTCTAGAAGGTCTTTTAATTAATCCTTAACAAATATAACTTCTATTAAAGTATTTTAAACAGGAAAGAAATTTATTTAGATTATTAGTAGTAAAGATGAAAAATACATTCTAATTTTTTCTTGGAGATAGTCTCTTAAGTATATAGAAGTCTGTGTTCAATATTAATATACAAATCTTGAAGTGTTTTTCAACTTTCCACCTGTCCATTCCTACCTTTCATTTTTTCTTTTCTCTTTTATTTTCCTCCTTTTTCATCCTTTCTCTAAAGTGTGCTTACAATATTTTATGAAATCAAACAAAATAATTTAACTTTAATTAAAATTTGAAAAAGCACAGGATATTTGTACATATTATGCATTAAATCATATTTTACAGAATCTCACCAAAAAAAAGAAAGAAAAAGAAAATATTCAGGGTTATTTTGTCTTTCCACTTAGACAGCAGTTCACCAGTTTTATAAAATTTTATATATTAGGTTAATAATGCTATACTTGGTGCTGGAGAGATGGCTCAGCAGTTAAGAACATTTTCTACTTTTCCAGGGGACCCTGGTTCCATTCTCAGAACCCATGAGGAGTCTAATAATGATTCATAACTCCAGTTCCAGAGGCTCTGACACCTTGCTTTGGACTCTCTGTGCCTTGCACGCATGTGGTCCACTTACTTACATACAGGCAATACACTCTTACACATAAAATAAAAATAATTTTTAAAAAGTGCAATACCTAAATTTCCTTACACACAAAAAAATGTAAATTTTAATTACCCCACTCTTGGTATTATGTTAGACTCATTACCTAAGTAATTATTTTATACCTTCTCAGCTTAAACTTCTTAATTGTAAAAAATATGTTATTCATCATTTTCTAACTCAAAATTATATCTCCATTAAAGCTTATAAACACCAAGATTAAACACATTCCTATTCATGCCTTCATGCTTTTGAAATTAGGTTTGCCTTCTTGTCACAATGATTGAAAAATAGTAAGAGCTTCATACTTTTGATTAGCTATTAACTAATTTTTTATAAAGAATATTAGAAGATCCTTAAATTTTTAAGGTTATTTAAAGAAAACTATAGAGTATTCTGCATTAAATGCTCCAAAGTTAGCACTGACAATGGTTAAAATATTTTATAAGGTTTAATTTCTTCAAATTTATCATTGATAATGGTTTAGTCATTTTTCTTTAATCTGTGGAAATTTTTGCTTCTATATAAAATTAAACTTGCATATACTAAGACCCTGTCTGAAAACATCAAGTGATACTTTAAACCCAAAACACAAGACTGTTTTGAGATTAATTAAAATTGCTCACATAAATAGTAAAGAAAAAAGTAATTTATTTACTGCATGTACATAATATAGTTTAGTGCCAAAAATAAAAAGTGTATCGTTATTAGTGAATTTAAAACTTCAAATGTTCTGACAGTCTTGGTATGATAGTCATTTATTGTCCTGTGGAGCAGGAGGGAATTATATGAAATGGCCTCGTGAGTACACTCCCTTTTATATAACCCAGCAGAGTGTTCTCATAAACTAGAAGCAATCTATTCAGTCTCAATGATCTGTAAAAAGGATATGTAAATCAGGAAAACAAGACTGTAACCAGATGGACTGGACAGCAATAGAACAGTGTCTAAATTACCAAGAAAATAAAAACTAGAGTTAGGAAGCCAGAGCTTTGACCTAAGCATCTCCCCTGCACTGAGAAAAGCACAGAGATCACTGTGCTCCTGTATTTCAGCAAACATAATCGTCATGTAACCAATAAGAGACAATTGTTCTTAACCATGTGGAACCAGAATTAATTTCTCAATTATGAAACAACAGATTGTGATAAGTCTCCCTAACAATTAGGAATATGAAGAACAAGGAAATTGAGTTTACTGCTGTAGAGAGTAAGGAAAAAATTTAATGAATATGGGATTTGTTTTGAATATTTGTAGCAATAGCTAGAAAATTAATGATAGTGATTTTTATTTATTATTTTTATTTTATGTGTATTAATGTATTGCCTGCATGTATGTGAGTGCACCTGTGCCGTGCAATGCCCTGGAGGTCAGAAGAGGGCTTTGGATTCCCGTGGAACTGGAGTTAAGGATAGTTCACAGCGGCCATGTGGTTGCTGGGACTTGAATCCTGGTCCTCTGCAAGAGCAGTTAGTGCTCTTAACCGCTGAGCCATCTCTCCAGCCCCGATAGTGATTTTTAAAATAACAAACCAGAGAAAGTTATTTCAAAGTAAAGCTTCACTTAGTTTAACATATAATCTTGTTCAAAAACTTAACTACTTATACACATGAAATCTGTTGGTTGTTGCTGTTGATGGTGATGATGTTTGTGTTATACTTGTTTTCATCATTTTATTTGTTTTTTTAATTTTTTATTTTGTTTATATTTTTGTGTGTGTGTGCGTGTGTGTGTGTGTGTGTGTGTGTGTGTGTGTGTGTGTGTGTGTATTTGGAGAGAGGAGAGAGGTGTTTGTGAAGGTCAGAGGACAACTCTCAAGAGTCAGCTCTCTCCTGTCACCTTGTGGGATCTGTAGATCAACCTGTTTGTCAGGCCTTTGTGTGAGCTCCTCTAATCACTGAGCCATCTCAACAGCCATTATTTTGTTTACAAAAGGTAATGTTCAAAGTAATGGAATTCATTATGGCATTTTCATACATGCATTGTTTTGTTGATCTTCTACCCAATTTTCCCCTCACACTCTATTTCACTGCTCCTGTGGTTACCTTCTTTCGTGACTAGACCCCATTCTACTTTTACTGCACAATTTTTTAAACATCTATTGTTCCCTTTGCCCCTCTTTTAAGAGTTCTATTTTCCTCTCCTATTCCATTTTTCTGGTTCCAAAAACTATACTCACAGTGGTAGAGAGATAGTTCAGTGGTTACAAGCACTGGGTGCTCATTCAAAGGACCCTGGTTTGATTCTCAGCACCCATATGCCACCTAATAACCTTGCATAACTCCAGTTCCAGGAGATTTGGTGCCCAGTTTTTCATGCATGTGGTTCACTTACAGCCTTGCAAGCAATACATTCATACATATAAACAAATACATACAAAAATTTTAAAAGAACTATACTGCACACACACAAACACACACACACACACACACACACACACACACCACACACATTAAAATTGAGGACCCAATATGCAAGAACAAATATCGTATTTGTCTTTCTGAACTGAAATATGTTACATAAGACCATAGTTTCTGCATACATCCATTTTCCTGAAAATGGCATAACTTTAATATTCTCCATAACTGAACTAAATTCCCTTGTATACTTGGACTTCATTTTATTTACACATTTATTGGTTGATGGACATTTAAGCTGTTTCAGTTTCCTAGCTACTATGAGCAAAACAGCAATAAACATGGGTGTGAATGTATTTCTGTAGCAGATCTTAGAGTATTTTGGGCTTATACTCAGGAGATGAATACTGGACATATATGTTAGAACTTGCTTTAGATTTTTTTTAGAAATCACAATGCAGATTTAAATAATGGTTACATCAGTTTATATTTCTACCAGTAGTGAACAGTGGATCCTTTTTCTCCCAATCTTTCCACGATTTGTAGTATTTCTTTGCTGCCACTCATCGCGATTTGGATTAGAGTGACTTTCACAGAGTTTTCATTCCCATTTATCTAATAGATAAATGTGATGAGTAGTCTTTGTTGCTAAAATTCCTTATGGGAGGTACAAATGTCATCTGGTCTCCTCCTCTCATTGTCCATATATATAAACCTAGGTATAATTTCTACAAACTACATTTTGGGAAACTAAATAGTTTATTGGGGTTACTTATAGGATGTTGGGGGCTCCCCCCTACCCCAAGGCCACACTGAAAAGTCTCCAAATTGTGACTTTCCAGTGCCATCCAAAATGAAGTGAGCATGCGTCACAGCATTTTCTGCTTAGGTATACTTAATACCTCCCTCTGGTGAAACCCCAGTGGACTGCTTGGTTGGGAGGTGTCGCTGAATCTCAGCCCCTCTTTTCTTGCAGAACATCAACAGTCAGGTTTATTTGGGATATTATTACTACTACTAATAATAATTATTATTATTATTGCTATTATTATTATTATTATTATGTGTATGGGTGTATTGCCTACATGTGTATAAGTGCACTCTTCCAGAGGACCCAGCACACACATGGTGGAAATCAGGAGGTAGTCAAATCCCTTTGGAGCTTGAATTACAGATGGTTGTTAACCACCATGTGGGTGCTGGGTCCTCTGGAAGAGTATTCAGTGCTCTTAACTGCTGAGCCATGGCTCCAGCCCATTTGTGATGATCTTAAGCAAGTGGGTGCAACCACGCTTGGGAAGTTTGATATTCGGGGGAGAGTTCTGTGCTACAGTCTTAAAAACATTTACTTATTTCTTCTGTAAGAACTGTCTGATTTGTTACTTCGCTCAACAACTGATTGAATGAATTGTTTTCTGGCATTCAATTGTAAAGTTCTTTAAATATTCTAGATATTAATCATCTGTCTGAAATCTAGCTGGAAAAGTATTTCCCCCATTTTTAAGCTATATTTTCATGCTGCTAATAGCTAACTTCACTTTGTTTGTTTATCCTTGTATCGTCAAACAACCCCATTACATCATTTGTTGATTCTTGGTAGTATTTTTTCTTATTTTAATAAAATTCTTTCTTCAGCTATACATTTAATTGTTTTATCTATGTTTTTCTTGAGCAATTTAGGTTTTGCATTAAAGATGAAAGTCTTTAACTCACTTTCAGTTGATTTTTTAGCAAGGTGTGACATATGGCTAAAGTTTCATTCCTCCACATTTGGATATCCAATTTCACCAGCATCATTTGGTGAAGAAGCTGCCTTTACCCACTTTATGTTTTTGACACCTTTACCAAAAATAAGGTAGTTCTAACAGAGTAGGTTTATCTTGGGAACCTTTGTTCTATTTTATTGACCTACACACCGGTTTGGGCCAAAGTGATATGTTGCATTTGTCAGGTATATAGAAACCCTAGCATGACACTTTTAACTTAAGATTTCTTTGCATGTTCAGGGTACTGCTTTTTCTTGTTCTGGGAAGAAAATTATTGAAATTTTAATGGGTACTATGTTGAATCTGTTAATTATTTTTAACAAATATATAATCATTTCACAAAATTTCTTCTAAATCATAAGAAATGAAGGCTTTTCCAGTGTTTAGGGTCTTCTTTAATTTCATCAGTCTTAAACTTCTACTACAGAGGACGTTCATTTTCTTAGATAGATGCACCCCAGGTATTTATTTTTAAATAATGATGAATGAGGCATTGTTTTCTTATTTCTTTCATGGCAAGGTTGTTATTGGAATCCAAAAATAATATTGATTTTGTGTGTTGATTTTATTTCTTGCTACTTTGTTCAAAATTATTCAACAAATCTATAAGTATTCTGGTGAATTCTGTGTGGTACTGTAAGCATAGAATCATGTTCTCTGCAAACAGTGATAATTTGGCTTAAAAGCAAGTATTTTTGGTCTTTTGCATGTGTTTGATGGTATCATTGCCTTGACCTTCTACTCTGTCCCTAATATTTTTTCTTCCCTTTGGCCATATCTGTTGATGACACTGTCCATTGCTATTTTTATTTTACAGGTAGATTCTTTTCTAGATTTGTTTGTTTTTCTTTCTCCAGAGTCTCAAATTCTTTGCTGATTTTTTCCTCATGTTTTGTTAATTTCTCTTCTAAATCACAGGCCATTTTGTCCTTGATAATATTCTTGTGTAGGTCCTGAATTGATTTGCATATTTTTCTCTTATTTTATTTGAATGTTTTATGCCTCTTTGCTGTCACCAATGATTCTTAGAAGTACTCTGAATTAATTTTGTGGGATTTCAGTTACTTCCTAATCTTTGGTTTCTGATGTTGCATAGGGGAGAAATAGGAGTCAATTGAGAATGAAATGAACATACATCGTTTACATTCATGAGAAGTTGGTTTAATATTTATTTTAGGTATAATAAAACAGATTGTAAGTGTAGAGTAAGACAGAGACAAAAACACCTTTTTATGGTGAAATGCAATTAAAAACCTAACAAAAACCTAACAAAGTATAAAATTGTAAATAACAATAGTACAAATAAATGAACAAATAAATATAGCAATAGTATTAAATAAAAAATATTATGCTGTCATTTGTTATTTCTTCCTGATTGAGGTGACATGTTTTCTCCCTCCTCTTGAATTACCTTTTTTATTAACTCCACATGTGGTTGGAGGAGGTCTTCTATTATAGGTATTTCAAACAAGTAAAGTTCCCTTCCAAGATTACAAAAAACTCTGTGAGGTAAATTAACTTTTGGCAGATTTGCCTTATCTGAAGGGCACCCTACCCTGACCTGCTCATTACAACTTTTAACCAAATGTCTTATATTTGGGGGCTATACACATAGTAATATCCTTCTGTGACTTAGAAGGCATTTAGTAATCCTGCCAGCTTACATAAAAATTCATGGAATAATCAGAGAAATTAGCCTAGTTTCATAGCAAAATTTCAGCAATTTTATGTATCTTTTCCATGCAATAGAAAGGGAGTGTACTGGATAGCTTTAGTTGTTAATTGACAAAACAGAGAAGAGGGGATCTCAATTGGGGAATTTCTTCCATTGCATTGGCCTTTTGTGCCTTTCTGTGAGGTATTTCCTTGACTACTGAGCACTGTGGGAGGACCCAGCCCACTGTGAGTGGTGCCACCCTTGGGCAGGTGTTTCTATGTTGTGTAAGAAGACAGACTGAGCATAGGCCAGAGGAACATGCCAGTAAGCAGTCTTCCTCCATGGTCTCTCCTTCACCTCCTACCTTGAGGAGGTGAGTTCCTAGTTTGAATTTCTTCAGTGATGTACTGTGATCTGGGAGATGTATGGTGCAATAGACCCCTTTCTGCTGAAATTCGTTTGGTAGGTGTTTTTAAACCAACAATAGAAAGTATCTAGAACAGGGAGGAAGTATCATGTTCTCTGGTGAATATGTATTTGTTTAAGATTCAGTTTTCCATGCCTAAACTTCTGTTTTTCTCTCCAGCATCTGCTCTGCCCTAGCCCATTATTCCTGCATGACATGTAGGTTTCAATTGAGTTTTCCCTGCTGACCTTATCTTTGCAGCTCTCATGGAGCCACCTAATAAAGAACTTCTTGACAGCTATCACCCTATACCAAGGGAATAGAACCAGTTGTTGAAATGATAGACAAAAGGCAGCAACATAAATTGCACAATGAACTATCGAATCTCTAGGCTAGCAATGATGTGCATATGGAGCTAGGTAAGAGATAAGGCCTGAGGTTCACTCATTGTGAAGGTGACTGTTTACTGGACTGTATGAAAATTATGATGCTGAAAAGCATTCTGAGTTGAATAGGTAAATTAGGTGGGGAGTAAATTTATAATGATTTTAGCTTGAGACAGAAGTACAAGAGTAAGAAATTCTGAAGCTTACAGTATGAAAAGTGTGTGAAGTATGTGTGCTGGCTATTAGATTTAACACGAGCATTTTAGATTTTGTGTTTTCTACAATTAAAAAAGAATGTGTTTCTGATTCACAGCATTTCTTTTTAACTATGTTCAAATTTGTGACAGAGATTTGCTGTTGTCTAAATACATTAATAAGACTCCACTTACATCTACTTTAAAGTGAATTTCAGCACAAAGGAAACAGCTGAAAACCACATAATTGGAACTTTATGTCAAGACATTGACCAACACAGACAGATGTAGGAGACAAGGAAGTTCAGGAAAATGAACTTGGATTTAGTATTTATGTAGCTTTTTTTCTTAAGATGAGCTAATAGGCAACTTAAAAAAAAAGGGTTATGATAGTATATTTAATTACATGTATGTCTGTCTGGGTCTGTGTATGTGCACATGTGTGCATGTGCCCTCAGATCTAAACACAGGTGCTATGAGCTAGAGCTACAGGTCTTTGTGAGTTGTGTGGCATGGTTTCTGGGAAGCAAATTTAGGTCATCTCTAAGAGCAGTATGAGCTCTTGGTTTCTGAGCCATCTTTCCCAACCCCAAACATCAACTTAGGAAAAACAAAGCAAAATGCGGAGTTGAATCTTTTCCAGTTCCTTATATGTGTCAAGACTTTTGTTAGACACAATGTTTCTTAATACATCATAGCCCTATTTCACACAGTTGTATGTATTAGGTAGCACAGAAATAGCAGAGACCTATTTTTCACATTTCTAGAGGTTGTAAAATTCAAGAGAAAGGTACCTCAGTTCCAGTGTCAAATCATGCCATCTTTTAAACTCCCCAATTTTTGTTGAATTTTGAAAATTCCTGTAACTATTCTAATTAGGTTTCTAAAATTTGCTTGTTTTTCTATATTCTTGCCTTCTCTGGCTTGTGGACTCTAGGTAATGGCCAGCCAAAAGGAGCACATGCATCCGTACCCTGCTCAGGAGCCCAGTGACTGCTCACAGACTACGTGGAGTGGACCAATCAGAAAACAATATGCTGACTAAAGGGACTTGGGGGAGGAGAAAAGGGAAATATAAGGCCTGTCCCCTCCTGCATTAAAGGAGCCTGCAGAACCTTGCCTAGTGCTTGCTTCTACCCGACTCCCGAGGTCTGTGTGCTGTGACTCCGCACCTCTTGCCCCCCACAATCGGCAGGGGATCCGATCCAGGTTAGGGTCTTCACAGCTGGCCTGAGGAGAACCCGCAACACTGAAGAAAAGAACGACTATACTCAAGGTGCAAGAGAAAGAAACTAAATGAAGGTATAACTGTGGAAACACAAAGTTAGGCCAAATTTGCAAACAGAAATTAAAATGACAGCAAACAATATACATTTTTCAATAATAATAATAATAATAATAATAACAACAACTTTAAATATCAATGGACTGAATTCCTCAGTCAAAAGGCACAAGCTAATTGAATGGATTATGGAAAAAAAATCCATCTTTTTGTTTTCTGAAAGAAGCTATTTCACCTTCAAGGATAAACACTAACTTAAGTAAAAGGATGGAAAAAATATTAGAAGCAACTGGTACTAAGAAATAAGCAGGTGTTGAAATTCTAATATTTAACAAAATAGACTTCAAACTAAAACTAATCAGAAGAGATGAAGAGGGTTACTTCATTTTGATCAAAGAAGCAATTGACTAAGAAGATATTACAATAATAAACATATATTCACCAAACCATGGTGTACCGAATTTCATAAAAACAGTACTACAGAACTTTAAAACACAGATTAACCCTAACTTAGTGATATTATGGGACTTCAATAACCCACTCTTTCCATTAGAAAAGTCGAATAGACCAATAATAAACAGAAAGACATCTGAATTAAATGATCCCATACATCAAATGTATCTAACAAACAGCTACTAAATATTCCACCCAAGAATCAAAGAATACGCTTTCTAATCAGCATCCCTTGGAACTTTCTTTAAAATTGATCACATTCTGTTGTACAAAAAAATCCTCACAAATGCAAAAGAATTGAAATAATTCCATGCAATCTATCAGACCACAATGTAATGAAGCTGTAATCATCACTGAAAGAAGCCCTATTAACTACAGACTACAGAAACTCACTGAGATTAGACAACACCCTCCTCAATGATGAATGAGTCGAAGAAATTAAGAAAGAAATAAATGTATTCTTGGAAATAAATGAAAAGGATAATTCAATATAACAAAATCTATGGGACTCTTGAAGGATATCTAAGAGGGAAGATTGTAGTTCTAAGTGCCTACATTAAAAAATCAGAAAGAACACAAATAAATGACTTAACATTTCTACTCAATACTCTAAAAGGCAATAATAAATAAAACTTAAACCCAGGATTTGTATATAGAAATAACAAAAATCAGAGCAGAAATCAATGAAATAGAAGCAAATGAAACTATAAAAAGAATCAATGAATCTATGAACTGGTTCATTGAAAAGATAAGAAACATAGAGACCCTTATCCCAGTTAGAAAGAAAGAAAGAAAGAAAGAAAGAAAGAAAGAAAGAAAGAAAGAATAACTCCAAATCAGAGATGAAAGGGGAAACAACACAAGAGATGACACAAAGATCCATATTATAAGGGAATATTTAAAACCCTATACTCTATATAATTTGAAAACTAAAAATAAATAGATGAATATCTAAAATCATGGGAATCACAAGCTAAACCAAAAAGAGATCAACAGTTTGAAGAGACCCAAAATATATAAGGAAATTGAAAGAACAATGCAAAACCTCCTGACTAAAATCCATGGCAAAATGAATTTACAGCAGAATTCTACAAGACACTTAAAGATGATCTACAACCAATACTACTTAAAATATCAAAAAAAGATAGAAACAGAGGGAGAACTTCCACATTTGTTCTATTAAGGTAGCATCACTCTAATATGAAAACCAGATAAAGATACAACCAAAAAAGAAAACTGTAGACCAATAAACCCATATCCTTAATGCATATAGATGCAAAAATTCTGACTAAAATATTTGCAAACCACAAACAGAAACACATGGAAGCTTCATTCCAGAGTTGTAGGAATGGTTCCATATAAATAAGTCAATAAATATCATAAATCATATAAATGGACTCAAAGACAAAAATCACATGATAATCTAAATAGATACAGAAAAGACATTTGACAAATTTCGACATGCATTTATATTAAAATTCCTAGTCGGAACTGAGCTGGATGGAACTTACCTCAACATAATTAAAACTAGATACATTAAACGCATAGCCCATATCATTCTAAATAAGGAAAACTGGAGGCATTCCTATTAAAATCAGGAATTATAGAAGGCTGTCCACAATCTCCACTCATTTTTAATAAAGTGCTTGAAACTCTTGCTAGAGCAATAAGACAAGAGAAGGAAATTAAAGAGTACTAATTGGAAAGAAGAGGCTAAATTATTACTTTTCACAGTGATAAGATATTATACCTAAGAGATCACAAAAATTCTATCAGTAAGTTCCTAGAAATGATTAATGCTCTTTCAGTACAGTTGCAGGTTTCAAAATTAATGTATAAAAATCAGGGGCCTTTCTATATACCTTTAACAAGCAATCAGAGTAACATTATAAAGAAGCCACCCAACTCAAAATAGCCTCAGAAAATTTCAGAATAAACCTGACCAATGGCATTAAAGATTATTACAATGACAATCCTAAATCTTTAAAGAAAGAGATTGCGGAAGACACCTGAAGATGGAAGGACCTCTCATTCTCATGGATTGCAAAATTAATGTTCTGAAAATGATAATTCTAGCAAAGGCAATATACAGCATCAGTGAAATCCCAATCAAAATCCCCATGATATTCTTCTCAAAATTAGGAAAATGAATTCATATGAAATCACAAAAGACTCCTGATAACCAAAGAAACCCTGAACACCAAGAGCAATGCTGGCCTGATTACTATACAAGAACTCCATCTATATTAATAGGGCTATAGTCATACAAACAATGTGGTGCTGGCACAAAAATAGACACATAGATCAATGGAAAACAACTGAAAACACAAATATGAATTCATGTGATTTCAGTCACCTGATATATTACAAATGGTCCAAGGACACTTACTTGAGGAAAGACAGTATCATCAGTAAGTGGTACTGGAAAAAGTTGATCTCAACCTTTAGAAGAATGAAATTAGACCCTTATCTTTCACCTTGCACAAAAGTTAACTGTAAATGAAGCAAATGTGTAACCTGAAAATCTGAAACTCTTAGAAGAAAACATTGGCAGTAATATACAAGACATAGGTGTGGGAAAGTACCTTCTAAATCAGACATTAGTTGCTCATGAATTAAGACCAACAATCAACCAATGGGACCTCATTAATCTTAAAAGCTCCTGTAAAGTAAAAGAAACAACCAAGGAAGTGAAGAGAAAAACCAACAGATTGGGAGAAAATCTTCACCAGTGACATATCTAACAGAGGTTAACATCCAGAATATATAAGAAACTCAAGAAAAAAGAATCAAGAAAAACAATGACTCAATTAAAAGATATGCTAATGATCTGAACAGAGAGTTCTCCAAAACAGAAATAATGATGGCTAAGGAATATATTAAAAAGTGTTCAATATCGTTAGTAATTAGGGAAATGCAAATTAAAACCACTTTAATATTTCATCTACCACAGTCATAATAGCTAGGATCAAGAGAAAAAAATGATACCAAATGCTGGCAAGGATGTGGGGAAAGGGAAACATATTCATTGCTGGCAGGATTGCAAACTACTGCAACCCTTATAGAAAGCAGTGTGGAAAATTCTTAAAAAAACTAAAAATGAACCTATATTTTACCAGGTTATACTACTTCTTGGCTTATACTCAAAGGACTCATCGTATTGCAGAAATAAATCCCTTTGTTGCTGCTGTTTTCACAATAGCTAAGAGACAGAAGCAACGTAATTGTCCCTCAACTTATTCACAGAATATGAAATTGTCATACATTTACACAATGGAGTTCTACTCAGCGGTAAATAAAGACAGAATCATGTAATTTGCAGGTAAATGAATAGAATTAGAAACTGTTATACTAAGTGAGGTAACACAGACTCAGAAAATCAAAAAGTTTTTTCTCCCTCATTAGTGGATAACCTAGCACCGAATCCTTATATGTGAGTATATATATTCTGATGTAACTGCAGAAAACAGGAAAATGGAAAGAAATGAAAGAGGTACAGGGAAAGAAGGAACCTGAGAGAAAGAAATAGTAAGTGATAATTGTTACCAAGGGGAAATGGGTAAATTGGGTGTACTTAATGGGAGGAGAATAAGGAGTTATACAAGGAACCATGAGGATAAGAGGGAAGAAAGAACCCAAGAAATGGGGGGTCACAGGAGGCAGGTATTATCGAGTTGAAATGTGATCATACATGTATCAACTTTTTGAAAATAAATAAAAATGGTTTCTGTTCTTGTTTTTTTTATTTTTGATAGGGTCTCCCTAGTCCTAGCCTACCTGGAATTTACTATGGGGACCAGGTAGGCCTTGATTTCACAGAGATCTGCCTTCCTCAAAATGTCTAGGATTAAATGTGCTTGCCCCACCATGTCTGGCATAAAAATTAATAAAAATTTTTTTTTAGGAAAAAGCCTTACCAATCTGGACCGTGGAGTAGATTTTTATATTATTTCAATGATAGTCCACATAGGACTTTTTGGAATGAGGAAGTTATTAATTTTTATTCTTTTAAACCTTTCACTACTGGTAATCTTTTAATTATGAATAGAAAAAAAGTAAGAAGATGACAATTTTTAATGATATAATCATGTTATGAAATCTCTATACACTTCATAATTTTATTTTAATTTATAATTTTTTTAAAAAATTCGTTTGATTTATTTTTATTTTATGTGTATGAATACTTTTTGTGCATGTATGTAAGTGCACGATGTCCTTGCAATACCTGGGGAAGCCAGAAGAGGGTGTTGGATTCTCTGGAACTCGAGTTAAGTATAGGTGTTAGCTGCCATGTTGGTGCTGGGAACCTAATCATCTGGGTCCTCTGCAAGAGCAGCCAATGCTCTTATCTGCTGAACCACCTGGCAAGCCTCTTATTTATAATTTTCTAATTATATCTATATATTCTTCTGGCTCACACTTAATACAAGACATTAGTGTGCAAAAATTATGCATAAAAGTATTCATATCATTTTTTGAATTATAGATAAAAA
>NW_008343216.1:245536-256118 GCF_000622305.1 Nannospalax galili | reverse complement strand
ATACATATGTATATATGAAACTCAAAGATTAATATAGGAAAGTTAACATACAGAACTTTAACATTATAAAAATGCTATTTTCTGCACAAATTTGTTAATATACATATTATACCTAATTAAGATCCAATACAGTTCAAAATATATACAAGCTTAATGGGATAACTATTGAATAAAAGTACTTAAGAATGATTATAAAATAAGTATGTATGATGAAATTGAATATTTAAGTATTTGAAGATTATAGAATATATTTGAATCATATTAATGTAATTGTGAGTTGAACATTCATCACTGACTGATTAAAGTCTGAACAAAAAAATTGCTACTCCTAGTTAAATAGACTTTCATGTAGCTCAGTTGGAAAACATGTAACTTCAGAAAACTGAAAATTAGCTGAAAAACAAATAAATCCCTAATTGCCATATCTGTGTGAAAATATGAGTGCTTTCACATCAAATTCAAAACAAAACCTCTTAAATGTAAAATATAGTCATGGACACAGATCTATGGTTATGATGAGTAGTGTTAACCATCTATTGCTCCCTTGAAATTTATATAAATTTTTATATAAATGAATCTTTAAATTCACCTGAAATAATGCTTAATGATTTTTTCTGGGGCAAATACTTCAGACTTTAACTCTGTTTCATTTTTGTTCCCATTTGAAAATGATGTTCATAAATGCAGTAATGATGATATTTCCCTTGCTCTTCTCAATTTTGTGCTGTCTAGCAAATTTAACGACTATGTTATTCACAATTTCCTGTTGCAAACATACATACTTCTATTTCATTTTCAAATTCTTCTTTTATTTCCTCATTTATTCCTCAGTTTTTCAATCTTTCATGCTATATACTAAATCAGTATCAAGAGCGTAATCTATTTCCCTTAATTACCACTACTCTATTTTTATAAAAGCATAAGGAATAAAGAAAATTGTGAAAGTACAAAAGTGAAGAAAGGTTTTGAAAGGTAAGATAGTGAGAAAATTTCTCAGTCTTTCTCTACATTTTTGCATAGTTCCCACCTCCGAGCTATATAGCTTGCACTTCTTATGCATGAGTATGTTTATATATTCTCCAGAAAAACATTGTTTCTCCTAGTAATTATAATGCAATGAAAAGAAAATGTTTTTAAATTAAATTGCATTAACATTCCTAAGACTCTGTGGTCTCATCTTGGCATTTTGTTTTTAGCATCTGTAGTAAAAAACAAATCTCTCCCTTTTTCATACCTTTCTGAATTTTCCTTAATATGTTATAAAAAATTAAGTCTTAGAGTGAGCAAAATCAATCGAATAGTGACTGAACAGCCATCATTACTTCACAGTATTAAAAATTGAAAATGAACACAGTTAGCTTTGCTGGATAATTTAGTTAGGCTTTGCCCTAAGGCATCAACACCATTTATCACTATCACTGCAGCCTGGCATGGAAGCAGCCCCATCATTAGCATTAACAGTGAAAATCAAAGAGTTTTAAAGTGTACTCTGCTCAGAGAATGAAACCACAAACTTATTATAGTATTTTTTGTGTTTAAGTTTCTTATGATCAACTGCAATACTAAATGAGTTTTAACCTTTAGAAGTTTCAAGTTATAATATGAAGATGTCAAATGCACTATAATAATCATGATTCTCAGACATTTAAAATTCATAGACTCCAAACAAAATATACCTAAAACGCTCCTACTACACAGTAAGAAAACCCTTACATTCTTTCAAATTTGTTTTTATTCAATTTTTGTGTATTTCATACAGAACATCCCAATCAATCTTAATCATCTTTATACCCATGTCCCCAGTGGCACTCTCCAATAGCTCTCCATCCTAGCTGGAATTTAACATTTTGTCATTTGTCTTAAGGCTTATTATGACAAGTTATTGTCCCCAGACATTCCTCAGTGCAAGTTCATCTACTGAGGTTTAGTCAGCAATCAGCTCTTTCTACCTAGCAGTAATCAGTTGCCAATATTTCTTCAGCTAAATTTAGGGTTTGCTGTCCATTTCCCCAGTTCTATGTTGGGTTTTTGTCTGCTTGTTTTTGATGGGACTTATGTATACTGACACCATTGTTGTAGAATCATGTGAGCAGGGTCCCATGAGCTTGTAGGACTCTATTTCCATATGGTGGTGCACCTCCTCCCTGGCTCTTACAACCTTTTTTCCCCCTCTTCCACAATGCTCCTTGAGCCTTGGGTGGGTGAAATTTAATACATAAATCATGTCCAAGAACCAGCATTCTGCATACTCTTAATCTCTATGTTTTGGCCATTTGTGACCCTTTGTGTTCCTGGTCCTCTGTTGCATGAGGGAGCTTCATTAATGAGAATTGAGAGATTCGTTAGAGACTTCTTTACCCCTGTTCTATGTTCTGTGAGCCATAGATATAAAATGTGCATTGTAGGTGTGTCACTTAGGCCTGGGTAATTCATAGATAATGTCTGTATGTGATGGGGTGTGGTACTTGGTAGTAGTCTCAGTCTGGTGCAAAAGAATCTTCTTTGATGAGTGGTGACATATATTTGTCTGTAAACATAAGGATCCATTTTTTGCACATAGTAAAAAATTATATTAGTGTGGGGATGTGACAGCCTTGGAATCAAAACTCCTTACATTTTCTTACAATGGGAATAACTTTTATTCATTAGTTCTCTTTTTAAAATGTTTAACTTATAAGAGCATACTCTGAATGAAGAATCACTCATTATATGAAATAACCACTATGAATTTGCACCAGAAATCAAGAACTCACCCCATGCTTAGAGGTAAAATGTGACAGTATATTTGGAGATAGAATAGGTAGATTTACTTTTTACATCATTTCTATTAATAAAATAATTTAATGATGAAAATCAAGTTTAGAAAAATCAAAATTTTGAATCATGTGCTCTTAATTTTCATTGAAAATATAGGACAGAGGTAAAGATTTATTTAAAATCTGTGACAGTTTAAATTAAATAGTTTTTATTGGATAAATTCATTACTAAATGCATATTTGTGTGCTTTTGAATGCCATCTGCATTTTCATATCATTAAGATAATATAAAATAGTTAAAATTATCATTTGGTCAACATTAAATGTAGGCATTTGATATAATTAACCAAACATTTACTTGCATAAATTCACATCAACAAAAGACACATCTCTAACATTTTCCTCCTCTGATATCCAACATTATTTCAATCCCACAGTCACTTTCTGTGAGCACAGGTTAAATGATAGTTTTTTTATTTTATTTCTTGATTGAATTTTTGAGATTTTCAAACAATGTATTTTGATGGTATTTAGATATCCTACTTCTGCACCTATCCTTACAGCCCCCATCAAATTTAATATACTCTCATGTATATAATACAGCTTATAGAGTCTAATTTGTGTTCCCCACTAACTGTCAGTGTGGATCTATCCACTGGGCCCACCATGAGTTTTAATATCATAAATTGTCTTTTCCCATTCTAGCAGCAAGTCAGATGTTTAAGTTTTGCTGGGATTTCTTACCTACTTACCCATGCCTATGCTGGGGTTGAGTAATTGACAAGATCTCTGCAAGACTCTTATTTCCCTGTGGTCATCTACCCTCTCTGGCTCTTGCATTCTTTCTACCTTCTCTTTCAAAGTGGTCCCTGAGCCTGGAAAGAAAGAGGTTCGAAGTAGTTATCCTAATCAGGGATAAGCACTTTTCAGCCTCTTGTTCTCTGCATATTTATTAGTTCTGATTTGGGGTTCCTAATTTGACATTCAATTTCTGCACAATATACGCCCAAGTATGAGTTTTAAAAATGCTTGATTATTTCTTGAGCCACTTATATCAAATTTAAAAGGAATTTAAACCTTCAGAAAACAGAAAAATTAAAGGGCATCACCAGTAATTCCAATGCCAACATTTTATAGAGAAATGGCTTTTGTCCATTCATTTTTAACGTGAATGACTTGCTTTAACAGCTTGGAGTTGCTTCCTTTATACATAGGTGCCAGGGGCAGTAGACAACAGACCCATACTCCAGTGGCATTATTTCCAAGCACATTGTTAGTGAAAATTGCATGCACCCTAGGGTTTTGTGTTCTGGGCATTTGACTCTCCTAATTCAATTTTTCAAAGTCAACGTTTTAGCTTACCCTACACCAATATGCAAAAAATAAACTTGAAATTTTTACTCTTATATATAGTCCTTTGACAGCTGTCTTTTATTAAAAGTAAACAATTGGCATTCATCCTTTAAAATGTTAAATTTATGTTAACTTTGGAATTGTCTCCTGATGATCTGAAGTTCACTGGTCTTTTTAAAACCACTATCACAGCATATTCCATATTCATTATCCCTGTCCTTCCCACCTTTATTCATCTTTCATCTCTTCCATAAGGCATGATCCTTCAAAAGAAGTATGACATAGCTGTTATTTTAATATTTCATAGAACATGCTAGTTTTTCCAGTACATAGCTTAGCACATAAGTTTTGTATTCATTACTTCTCTGTTGATGTGATAAAATACCAATGATCAAGGCATCTTATAAAGGGAAGACTTTATTGGGTTTACAGTTCTGGAGGAGTAAGAATCCAGATTGGTGGGGGAGGAACGGCAAGAGATATCAGAGCAGAACGCTAAGCACTCACATCTTCCAGCACTCATGGAAAGCAAAGACAAAGACTTCAAATTGGACAAGACTAAAGTCCCTCCCCACTGGCAACCCTCTTCCATTAAAGCCCTACCTCCTAAACTGCCAAAACATCGCTACGTACTTGGGACATGTTCAAATACTTGGAGCCTATGGGGGACATTATCATTCAAACCAACACATTGTTTCTCAATAAATACTGTTTAAAATGATAATAAAATGATATAATAAAACAAGTAAGCTTTATTATAGATACTACAATTGTAAAAATTCTCAGAAGTACTATAAAAATATTAAATGATGTTAGAACATATTTTAATATGAAAATAAAGTTAATGAGTCTGTGATGTAACATATATATTTAAAATCCTAATAGGGAAATCTATTATTGCACATTTCTAGATTAAAAATATATATTTGATATTGGAAAACTCAATTGCAGATACTACTCTTATTTGATATTAAATGGTTAATGCTTCAGTAATAGAAGGTTTGTTTTCCAGAAAAATTAGAATTTTATGCAAGAAATTTTTCCTATGTAAATATTTGATGATTAAATTTATATGTGATTATTAAAAATATTTATATTAACTTGAAATTTCAAGTCACCCAAGTCCTGGGCTGTTGCATGCATTAAGGATATGGGCATAATCACACATTTCTACAGAAGAGAGCAATTCATCCATAGGAAGTTATTCAACCTTTTGTAGATCCTCTTTTGAGTTTATCCTCTTTCTAAATTTTCCAAATCCACTGCGAAGTATAACAAAACACCTTCTAATTCTACTGAGCACTGAAAGGTATGTATTGCAATGTGGAAATGCATTTCACACATATTCACAACTGGAAGTTCATACATATGGTCTCATTTCTCTTTTTAATTTATCCTACACTAGTAAAATTTACTCTATAGATGAAAGCTTTTTCCATTTTATTCGTCTTCATTTTCTGTCTTGTCTTTTCAATGTGTTTATATTTCTCTCTCACAGACATTCATGAATATATGAATGCATAAATGAAATTCATTCCTAGTGAGGATTATTCAAGATAATAAAGACTAATAATGATAAACGAACAGCTACCTTGTTGATATCAATATATATTTCACATCAATAACTAAATACCAAATCTTTCTTAGAAAATATATTGGGTTACTGAGTATGTCATATTTACCAATATCATTACTATAAAATAATTTTAAGTACTTTTTACTAGTTTTGATATAGCTCGCAAAAAAGTACTAACTTAAAAAGCCCACCAGAGGCTTATTCATTAAGTAGCTGCTTCTCTGTTCTAATTTTTTCTCATTGGCCTAAATTCTATGATAAATCTTTGCAACAAATTTTGTTAGTGGTTTTCAGTTTATGTTGTTTCTCTCAGTAAGCTTTATTGAGCTCAGGTGCAATATCTGATCTTAAAAATTGTCTAATTGATTCTTAATTATCTCAATAAGACCCAATTCTGTATTAACAGAATTACTTCCTTTTAAAAGAAAACATCAATAATGATCTTACAAAATCGTAAGCTTGAAATATATGCCATATTAAGCAAAATGATATATCTGGTAGCATAAATAGTGGGAAAATATCCGTAGCTCCTAAGTAGAGTAGACGTGTTTATATATACAACCTTCTGGAATTTCTGGGCTTTAAGAAGTTATGCTGTCTCCATCACCTGTAGAGACACTGGCACATCATTGTTTCTGTTGCTTGCATGCCTAAGAGAGCATTTAACTTATGAATGGAGGAAATGGCCTGGGAATTCACAGATATTACATTATTATTGAGTACCAACTCTCCAGTAAATTCTTACTTATTTTCTATATGCCACAGTGTTCTCTACCTGACTTACACATAAATCCAATTGTGTCTATTGATTCTGGGTCTTAATAAAATACAACTATGATCTCATAAATTCTGATTGCCAGTTTTTTCAAGCACTTTTGTGAGAGAATAAATAGATCAAGGAAATCACTAAAATGTTTGAAAGCATTTAAATGGATTATGAATTCAGTATTTTTATTACTCCAAAATTTCCTACAAAACCGTTTTGCTGTTTTATAGCAAAAGTATTAAATTTTGGTAGTAGTTCATAAAAATGTGTATTCTAAATATCATTATTTCCTATGTTTAATATAGAGTGTTTTCTATCTCAGGTATGAGTAATTTACTATATATATTTATATGCTGAATCATTATTCAGGTACTTATCCTCTATAGTGCTTTCACAAGCACGGAATATTGCTCATTTCTCCTAAGGAGAATAATGTGCTAGGTTACTGAGAAGCTCTAGTCAAAATATAGGTGACTGTGTTATATATGTGTTTAAGGAAAAGGCACACAATTTGATTTTTAAATGATCAATTCCAGTTTCTTTCAATTATTTAAAATGGGTGGCTTTCTCGATGGCATTTACCCTGTATAAGTCCATGTTGTAGTGTAATTATAAAACAGCCAGTTTCATTAACATCAACAATCAATATTTCTCTCTTTTTTTTGTTGCTTGTTATGTAGCCTTTAGCTATACATATGGACCCTTATGAAATTATATTGGCCCCTTTAATCTTTGGTTATACTTTCCTTTTGGGTGTTTAAGGCCATACAGTTGGTCCAGATAAACCGATTTATTTTTACTCTTAAAGTCGTTTGAGGATCTGTTCCTCAGGGGTTACATGGGCTTGGGAGGAGCCCCTGGCTCCTTTCTTTTACCAGTTCCGCCTATGTGAAGATAAGTCAAAGGTCCTGCTCGACCATGGTTGGCTTTGCTTGGAAGCATGGAGGAAATGATTCCTCTGTGTTGGCCCTCCTCTTTATAGACTGAACACTGGTTCAAGTCCATCTGGTGGGGTCTCCTCAGCCTCCTTGATCAAGACGACCCACGACCATTATAGGACATTTAGAGAGATGCTCAATATTTCTCTTTTAACATCTGTTTTCAAGAATTTTCTTACTTTTATTTCATGTGTATGAATGTTTGACTTCATGAACACATGCATACCAATGTGGGTCAGGTGCCCACAGAGGCCAGTATAGGACACCAGATTGACTGGGATTGCATTTCCAGGCAGTTCTGAGCTGCCATGTGAGTTTTGGGAACTACACCCCAGGTAATTTGCAAGAGCAGCATATGCTCTTAACTATTAAGTCATCTCTCCAGCACCTCCTTAATCTTCTTCCTAATGAATAATAATCACTAAGAATTTTTTGCAAACATTTTATTGAATTTTTACAAATTTCATAAAATATATCTTGATGATATTTAGATCTCATTCCCTATCCACACCACCCCAATAACTCTCCATCAGATTTCAAGCATTTTGTCATATATGTTAAGGCTTATCAAGCCAAGGTTGTTCCCCAAAGGTCTTTGGAAGTGAGTCCATCCACTGGCGCCTAGTCAACCTATTTAGAGTCACTCCCTTAAAAATAACCAACTCTTCTTCTACCAATAATCATGGATTGCCAATAGTTTCTAAGCTAAGACTGGGGCACCTTCACCCATTTCTCCACCCCTATAATTTTTGTTGTTGTTGTTGTTGTTTTTCTGGTTTTAAATTGAATGGGTCTTGGGCATGCTATCACCATTGTTGTAAGTTCACATGAGCAAATTCCTAGAAACCTGGAAAGCTCTTTTTCTTTTTTCATCATCTACCACTCTTAACTCTTACAGTCTTTCTGCCCCTTCTTCCACAGTGGTACCTGACCCTTTGGTGGTAGAGCTTTGCATATAACCAGAAGACCCATCCAATTGCAGAGAAACTTTCACCACTATGTTTATTGCTGCTGTTTTCACAAAAGGTAAGAAATGGAAACATCCTAAGATCCCCTCAAATGATGGATGAATAATGACAATGTGGTACATTTACACAATTCAGTTTTTGAGCACAAAGAAAAATGGAATTGTGAAATTTGTGAGTAAAGTGGATGGAAATAGAAGCTTCTATACTAAGTGAAGTAACACACACTCAGAAAAACAAGTAACATGTAATCACTCTCTTTTGTGGATCTTAGCCTCAAATTCTTAGACGTGTATATATCTTGATGTAACAATAAGAGATGAGAAAATGCAGGGGGACCATAGGGCTAAAAAGAAGAGGGAACCCAAGAGGAGAGAATAGGAGACAGGTGTTATAAGGGAGAAAATGGGGGAAATGTGGGTACTTTAATAGGGGAGAGATGAGGAAATGTTATATAAGGGAAAAGACAGGAGAGATAAATAATCCTTGAGTGGTTTGAAAAATCAGAGGGAAATGTATTACTTCAGAAAACCTACTGAAAATACACAAATAATATATGAACAAGTGCATGTGTACAGCTGAAGTCTATATAACAAAAAGCACATAGCCAGGCAGAACTCTCCCTCCCTGAATGTAGGTTAAGTGCACCTATCCAGTGTAAGGGCTGTGTAGGTTAGAAGAGAGCATTTGACTCCTGAAACTGGAGTTAGAGATTGTTGTTACCCACCATGTGGGTGCTGGAAAAAGAACCCATGTCCCTTGCAAGAGTAACCAGAGCTCTTAATCATTGAGCCATCTCTCCAGCCCAATAGGCTGCTGATTTGGAGCTTATATCGTTCAAGACAAGATGTTTCTGTTGTTCATAGGTTTACAATCTAGATTTAAGCTTAATTAAGAATTCAAAGGCCATTACATTGCTTTAAAAAATATTGAGCTTTTGTAATTTCATAGGACAGTTTGTAATCAAATTTAGACCCCTCCACCATACATGCCTCCAATCCCCTGACTGGACCTCAAGTATATTGCCATACATGTTAAGTCTTATCCGGTCAAACATTTGTACCCAAATGTCCTTCAGTGTAAATTCTGGACAGCTATTTCAAACAAGATAATGATGAACATGTGCAGCCATTTGATTCCATGGACCTGGGTTCATTGTCAAAATTCAATTACTAGATTTTTCTTTGCATCATCAGAAATAATGCTGTATGAAATACCAAGTTTATGAAAACAACATTCTGTATTCATTATTTGAGCTCACGCTTTTTTAATCTTTCTCAAAATTGTGGCAGACAGGGTTAGTAAGTCCAGAATTCTGCTCATAATCCAAAGTAAATGACTATGTCAATTAGAACACAATATTGTCACTTAAGCTGACCTAATTTTTTATTCTGTGAATGGGAACCTTCTGACATTTCAAGGGATAAAGAAGTGGTACTGTATCAGGGACTAAATGTTGGTTTATGATGTGGACAAAATGTTACTTTGCAGAGCCTATACTCTTTCTACAGTGAGTGGAAATACTATATCATGATGCTCTGTATGACTTTGGTTGGCTATGTGACCATGATCACTTCACTTCTGAGCCAACTAAGGAGTAAACAAATCTCACCTCTTTGATGAGAACAAGGTGAACTAAATTCATTTCATTGTCTTCATATCATCAAATATCAGATATTTGATACTTTTTATCTATTGGAATTCACTGACTCTCCCCATCAAACTACAAACTTAATTTAGAATAGGATTTATTGACTAATTGTTTATGATGGTACTATTTCCAGGACATATAACAGAATCTGAATCATATGTATATACTTCAAAAACAGTATCTAAATGCAAAATTATTAAATTGTATGAAAAAATAAGTGGATTACTATCTTATGATTAAGCTATATATATAAGAAAATTTAGGAAAACAGAGGTCTTGGCATTTGAAAATGCCACTTATCTCTTAAATAGTAGAACTGGCATTCACATTCTGTGAACTGGAAGGGACTAACTCTGATTTATAAGCTGTACTTTTAACTACTATGATTTCAAGCCTCTTTTTGAAATACTGGATATTTTATGAAGTAAAAGAGTGTCACTAAGAGATTTCACAGTTTGAAATTTTAGAATGATGCCAAAAAAATCCTGACTAAAATTCAAATTCTGAGCATTTTGGCATTGGGTGTTTTTTTGTTTTTTTATTTTTCAATTTTATTTATTATTTTTTATGTTTATGT
>NW_008343216.1:238977-245449 GCF_000622305.1 Nannospalax galili | reverse complement strand
CTGGGACTGGAGTTATGGACAGTTGTTAGCTGCTATGTGGGTGCTGGTATTTGAAACTGAGTCTTCTGCAAGAACAACCAGTGTTCTTAACTGCTGAGCCATCTCTCCAGCCCCAAGGCATTGGATGTTTTAAGGAAAGATGAAGAAGACACGCTGAATCCATCTGTAAGTTATTCAAAGACAGACAATTCCATAGAGATAAAATGTAGAATTTAAGCTGGAAGGCTATATGACAAGAAACAGTGTCAGACAGGAGAATATTCCTTTTGAGTTGTTGGCCAGGGTAATCTAAGAGACTCCCAAAATTATACAATCTATTGCCACAGTCCTTAATTGCCTCCCAGAGCTTTAAGGTAAGAGACCCTAGCCCAGAAGATATGAAATACTTCAGACACAGGATATAGAAAAACCGAGCTGGAAATGACCTAGAGGCCACCTCCCTTGAAGGCTAGCTCTCATACTTTTCAAGAAGACTATGCAAGCTGCTAAGAGAGCACATCAATCCATTATCCAACCCCAGCTTTAAGATCTAATAACTATCACAATGGCGAGCACAGCAAACTAAATTCAGGCTGTAGCAACACTTTTATCTTGGGGATAATCAGCAGCTACCCAAATAAACTTAAAATCCACTCAAAGGGAGGAAACTCATGTGTGTACTATAAGCATGGCCAAATACATGTGCCTTGGAGGTCATTCATCTTAGAGAAAACACCAAGGTTTGCACATCCCTAGATAAATGTAAATTCTTACTGTGTGTAAAATATGTGACCTTATATTTATAGACAAATATCCTAGTCATCACTCATCAAAGAAGCTTCTTTTGTAACAGACAGAGTCTATTACAGAGTACCATAACTGGTCACACACAGAGATTAAGTGTCTGTGAAATGTCAAACCCTAAGCGGCACATCTAAAATGTAACCTCTACACCTTAAGGCTTACGGAACATAGTGAAACAAGAGATAGAGGGAACACTAATGCATCTCTCAAGTCTCATCAATGATGCTTCCTTATGCAACAGAGGGCCATGAACACAAAAGGATACAAATAAGAGTCTGCAGAGTATGGGTCCTTGGACTGGTCTCCTATATTAAACTCCACCCATCCAGGGCTCAGGAAATATTGTGGAAAAGGGGGCAGAAAAATTGTAAGGAGATGTATTACCATGTGGAAATAGGGTTGTACAGGCTCCTGGGACGTTACTCATATGAACCTACAGCGATATTGTCAGCATGCACAAGACTCATGCCAATTCAAGTACACAAAAACCCAGTACAGAATTGTGGAAAAGAACAGCAAGACCCAATCTTACCTGAAGAGCTTTTGGTATTTGATTACTGTTGGGTGAGGGAGAGTCGATCTTCTTAAAGGGACGGAATTTGCACTGAAGGAAGTCTGGGGGCAGTAACTTGACTCTATAGACCTTAACACAAATGACAGAATGCATGAATTCCAGTGTGTCAGGGGTTATGGGAGGATGCCAATGGGAAAAGAAGTATAAAGATTATTATGATGTTCTATAGGAAATATATAAAAATTTCCAAAAAAATTTTAAATAAACTCAGCTGGTGGTTGTGGAAGTGAGCTCCTCTCCATAACCTTTGCAAGGCCAAGACCTACATCTCTACCTGCACCTATGATGAACCACTTTCTGGAGGCCTGGGGATCTGGCTGCAGCTGGGAAGGCTGGCAAGGTGACAGCTACCAGCTATTCTCCCCAAGCACCTCTCCCCTAGGGGGCCCAGCCCTCCCAACGTCATGGTGGGTGGCTGTCAACATGTGTCATGTACATTTGTATCAACAATAAATAAGTGACCATATAAAAATATAGAATTTAAAACCTTCAGAAATTTAAGACATGAGTAAGTACC
Source organism: Nannospalax galili (assembly GCF_000622305.1). Lineage (NCBI taxonomy): Eukaryota > Metazoa > Chordata > Mammalia > Rodentia > Spalacidae > Nannospalax > Nannospalax galili. Next base: position 243,575 of record NW_008343216.1, on the reverse strand, counting down.
ATGAAGCATCAGTTAGACTTCCTGTGTACTTTTGACCAATAGGAATGATAAAATATAGCTTGTCGAAGTTAAAAAACTGGAACATTAAAATTAGGTCACTCATGTAAGTTTGGTATGTTTTTATTTTCAAAGTTTTATAAAATCAGTCTTATAAAATTATTCAGTTAAAATCAATGAGGTATTGGAAATCATAAATAATAACATACATAGAAATGAGTACGAAATTATTCTGAAATATGAAATTTAATCATAATTCATATAACACATAAGACTAATTTGTAAAAAGATATAAGCTATAAAAATTTTTTTGGAAAAGAAATAACTGAAATTAAGAGTTCAGTTTGTGGTATTAAACAAATTGGATAAAAATAAAGAAAAAAAATGATAGAATAGGAGACACATTTTTGCAAATACTCATGAAGGAACATATAAATGAGACACACAGAAAAAAAGTTGAAAAGAAAGTAAATTGAAGATAGGATAAGGAAAATAAAAAAGAGAAATAAAGGATCATAGAGAAACTAATGGCATAGAACATCCTTCAACTAACAAAAGATCATAAATTTGCATCTTCAAAAATGTTAGTAAAAGACAAACATAATGAAAGAAAATGAAAATCTCAATAATATTATATAAAAATGGCTCAGCTGAAGAAAATTTAAAACATATAATTACAAATATTTTAACAGAAACGACTAAATATCTGCAAAAATAATAGCAGAAATCTAAGATAAAGCAGAAATAAAGTTAACCATTTGTGATATTTATAAAGTTGTAGTAACTAAGAATATATACAGATACAATGATAAACACATTCATGATGTTTAAAATAGAGGCATTAGCAAGCAATTTCTTAATTTCTGAAAGGGATGTCCATGATGTGCTCTCTGGAGAGAGCAACAGTTTCAGTAAATAGGAGATCTAATTGGATATCAGTATGGAATGTTAAATAATAAAAGAAGCACATACACATTTCACATTAGCATGTGAAACTTGAAAGGCTGCCTGTGGCTGTGACATGGCCATTGTTCTCTTCAGCATCATCAGCTATCATATCCAAAGGACCCATGCACAAGACTAGGTCCTTATCTTTCCATAATAGGATGCCTTAAGACTCTATTCATTTCAAGTGTTTATAGAAAGTTAATGTTTCTTAGGTGAGAGGGGCTCATGTGACCTCATTTCACTCTCAAAAATTTATACAATTAAAAATTGCAAGTGAGGGAATGCACTGTACTTATGTGGTTCCACCTCATGATTTGTAAGCAGTTGAAGTATGCTATGAGGAGAAATTCATGAGGCTCTATCGGTCTCCAGTGACATCAAGATGTCACTTAGTGAGAAAGACTGTATCTTCGAGTGTGCTTGCTTGCTCAGATGTTACTCATTCTCATAAGTAACTCTAATTAAAGTCAATACCAAGTAAAACTTGAATGGAATAATAATTGCTTTAATTTGTCCTTGATGTGCTATCTGATATGAATAGATGTTTTATTTTATTTTTTCCATTTTCCCAGTAAAATTTCCCACACCACTTGAAACTGGAATATGGAGCAAAACAGAAGCAATGCTTGGAGTAGGTGAGACAATCACTTAACAGGGATGAGACTTTTCGTGGGTTAACCAGGCTCCGTTGGATAGACCCACATTTAAGGACATTTGGCTACACAAATCAGACTCTTCTATAGGCTGTATTACATATGTAGTAGAGTATGTTAATCGGGGCAAGGGGCAGTAATGGTAGGTGCATATAAGGGGTGGATTGAAATACCATCAAATTATATAGTATGAAAATCACAAAATTTCAATTAAAAAATTTAAAAAAACAGAAAATTACAGAAGTGGAATAATAAAAATTAATGAAATGAACATTGTTACTGCCATTTTTAAAAGTCATGAATAAGAAAAATGTAGGAGAGAATTAACAGTGTAGGCATGTACCTAACTCTTCCCCAACTCTGCTTCATATCTGCAGGGTGTTGTCTTTTATCCCACTCAGGTCTATGCTGACTTTTACTCAGTTCAAACAGGTGCACTTTGAACTTGTCTTTCGTAAGGCTTTGCTGTGTATGAGGAAATATTTCTTTCTCAGTCAGGAGTAATTCAGAAGTTGGGGAATTAGTGCTGCCTGTGAGAATACAGTTTTAGCAAATGCAACATGGGATGAAAGAGATGAACATTTCTCAGTTTGTTTTGTTGTGCACACTTCTCGAGATCCTGGGATATGTTACCCAGCAAATCAAATGGAATTATAGTATACGTTTCCAGTGAAATTTAGCTGTGAGTATCAAGAGGCCCAGGAGATAGTCTTCCACACAAATTTCTAAACTTCTGAGTAGGATATTATGTTACCCAGAGACGATTGGTTTTCCTTTGTATTTAAAGTGACTGAATTCTTTTTCTTGGATTTTTGTAGTAAATGAATACTGGAACAAAGAGTAAAGGACTATCAACCATGTGTTTACTACAAAATCCATTAACCCTTAAAATGAAGCAAGCAAAGCAACTAAGAATTCCATATTGAAGACATATATGCACTAATAAGCAAGAGAAGGACTACAGTTCACAATAAAATGATATGAGATTCCCATGTCTGCTGTTTGTATTGCACTGTTACATCTCCATCAATTCATTCCTATGTTATCCAGATAGGTCTCTGTCACCAACTGACAGAAGGGTAAAACCATTCATTTTTTATCATAGGTCACCAAGGGAATATGTTGGTATGCCATACTCTAGTTATTGATCTTAGAACATTGAGATGAAGGAACAAATCAAGCTCTAAAGATGGAAAAGTGTTAATGAAAAAATATATGTGAACATTTGGCTAGTGGCTGATGGTTTCATCAGTCAGCCATCTGAAGTTTGCAGTTCTGGAGGATAGGAGATAAATAGTGAGAGTATAAGCACTTTGAAGATCATAACAGGGTGAGACAGAGTACAAGTCTTTTATCTCATTATTAATGTCCACATGAGAACAACCTCTTACTGATTAAGTGGACGTCAGCCAGGTCCTCCTGACTAAACCTGTTTCCCAGGCAAATTGAGTGCTGAAAAATGACTTGGGTGTCATGTATGTAAGCTCATTTGGAATCAATATCATGAAATCTGAATAGTCCAACAACAGTGTTACTTCTCCCACTGTTGAATGCATCTTTACTGGAATTGAAATGACTCGCTAATAGGTTTGCTTTCTCTATGAATGCTTTTACCCACATTATCATAAGGGTATTAAAGAAGGCAAAGAATCTTGCATAACATTACGTCAAACAAGGGATCAGTTTATAACATCTGAATAAGAAATGCATTCATATTTTGTAACTCTGTTTTGACATAACACCGGCTCAGTAAAATTATTTTTGCTCTATAAGTTCTATATCTGATCTCCAGACCGAGAATATAATGTGAAATTTGAGACTGTCTTAAACTATTATTTAAAATTGCATAGTATTTAAATTTACATACTACAAGGCAACAGATTAGTATATTACAGTATTATTCTTAGAAACATTTCTGAATACATATAATCATAGCATTATAAGATTAAAACTGATGTGAAATGATCTGTGCCAAGAAATACTGTGAACAAATGGCAATGTTAATTGTGCATTTGAATGAATAATTTTTCTTATTTATATTTTGTTACAATTCAAATTATATTTAATGAATAATCTATAATTAAAAATAATTTCTGTGATGAGATGAAAATGGAAAAGTAGAACTATGTTTAATCTCTCTAAGCTTTTTAGTCCTTTTGCATTTGTTGAGGTAACGGCATTTGTCTTCCTTATTTAGAGCATAATAACCATCATACCCTAGTCTCCCATAGAAAAAAATTGCAAAAACTTAGGAGAAAAATCTACCAAAAAGAGGCAGACAAACAGTCTGAGGAATCTGAAGGGATAAACAATTTGCTTTCTTACATCTCAATGAGAACATATTTCAAAGAAACATTAAAGAGCAAAATTTGTATTTAACCTACGGTTTGTGGTAGTCTTAATTTTATGCTTAAGTTTAGGGAAGCAAATTGTTATGTAGCTCAGGATGGCCCCAGGCTCCTTATTCTCCTGCCTCAGATTTTTGGGATCATAGCTGTTCACTACCACATTAAAACATGAAGAAGTCATTAATAATTAGATACCTCTTAGGAATAGACACAGATCTGCCTCTTAATTGGTAGAAAGAATTGGGGCTCTTATAACCATAAGCAGTTTCAGGAAACAATGCAGTATTTTGGTGTGGACTATGGGAACCCAACTTTAACTAGATTCAAACTTAGCCCATCCTGTGTAGTCATGGGAAGTCTTCCCCATTTTTTTAGTGTGGTCTGTTTGGTTATAAAATTGTGGTTGAGGGTAGTTTTTTCAAGCATCTGCTTATGTGTGTGGGATTACATTTGTGTGTTAATCTGTGTATGTGTGTGTGTGTGTGTGTGTGTGTGTGCATATGCAAGTGGCAGTAAGAAGATGAACTTACTTGTTTTTCCTCAGACACCATTCCTCTTTTGTTTTGAGGGCAGGGTCTCTCACTGGCCTGGAACTTACCAGTGCACCCAGGAATTCATTTGTCTCCATTTAAGAGTATTAGTATGTGAAACT
>NW_008343216.1:228283-238884 GCF_000622305.1 Nannospalax galili | reverse complement strand
ACACAAAGTAATCTTGCTCAGTGAAGTGCTCAAGTATGAGGAATCAAACTCAGTTCCTCATACTTGAGCACTTCACTGAGCAAGATAATTTTGTATTTTGAAAATAATATGTTTATTGTTTCTTTGAAATTTTTGTACATTGTATATTGGTTTTTCTCTGACTACCTTCTCCTATCTACTCTCAGATCGACCACCATTTTCCTACCCCACCTTCACTTCATAACTTCCATTATTTTTCTAAGGCCTATGAAGCCTAATCAATGTTTCCCAAATGCTCCTGAGTATGGGTTTATTCCCTCAAGTCTGGCTAATTTGCCCGGGCGTCATACCCTTGAAGGAACCTCTCTACCATCAGATATCAATTGGTGATAGTCTTACATCTAGGATTTCTACCCATGCTGTATTTATATCTGGCTTAGGCTTGCAAAGGTATTGAGAAAGCTGTGACAAGTAGATCCATTTGTGTAACTGCCTTGAATCCAGAATATTGGGTTTCCTTGTATTCATCTACCACCCCAGCTTTCTCTTTTGGTGGTTCATGGTTGTGTCTCATGGCCTGTTTCCTCTGAGGGACAGGGCCTGCTGCAGAGAATTAACTGTGGAGAGTTAGGGACAGAGGGAAGGATTTTCTGCAGCATCTTGGACAGGAGTCTTGACTGGCCGCAGCTGTGCAAGAACAGAATAGCCCGGCATTTACCGACCTGGGGCAAGACTGTGGGCCCACAAGCTCTGGGTGAAAGCTAGCAGTGACTATGGGCAAGGCTGCAGGAGAGATCTGGAATGGTGGGCTCTGAGCCGCAGTGCAGAGTTTGGCACTGGGTGTTCGTTTTTTTTGTGAGTCACTCCTTCCCCAAATGGTGTAAAATATAATAAATTCACATAAAGATATGTTATATGGTTTGAGAGCACAAGAGACCTGGAGAGAACTTGGGAAACAACAGTACATTTGTCTGCAAATCTAAGGATCCATATTTAACATATGGTAAGAACTTTCATTTGTCTAGAGATATGACAGAGATAGGAGATAGGGTTTTCTTTAAGATCTATGGCCTCTCCAGCTATGTGCTTCTGACTATCTATATTATAGAGCCACCCATGAGTTCCCTCCCATTGAGAGGGCTTTAAGTCCAATTATATAGCTGTTGATTGCCCCCTAATAACAGTGTCACCACTGCACCGATACCTGTAGTTTGCTGTGCCAGTTATAATAGTTATTAGAGTTTACAACTGGGCTAGACTGTTGAGTGATTCTCTCCTTTAACTGCTTGCATAGTATCCTCTAGAGGCATGCAAGCTAATTTTCAGGAGGAAGGCTTCCAGGTCAGTTCAAGTGCCATTGCTCCAAATTCCATGTTGAGATATGTCCTGCCTTCAGAAATAGGGTCTTACCTTCAAGTTCTAGGAGGTAATCAAGGGCTATGGCAATAGCCACCAATGTCAGAGGGACCATTGCGGAGAAAGGGCCATTAGGATTGTCAAGAATGAGGATTGGTGCATGAGCATAAGCAAATGGGCTTTCAGGCCAGTGGAAACTTGTTCGTATGAACTTGCAGCAATACTCACAGCATGCACAAGACCCAGGTCGACTCAATCAGACAAAACAAACAAACAAACAAAAAAACAAGCATGTTCCTAGCTAAGGAACTACTGGCAAATGATTACTGTGGGGTGAGGCACAATAGATCTTTTTAAGGGAGTGACTTTTGATAGGCTGACTAGAGTCCAGTGAGAGAATAAGCACTGAGGGGTGCCTGACTAGAAATGCTTGAATGGGCAGGACTTAATGGCAGAATACCTGACATCTAGTGGTGTGTTGGGGGTGAGGGGTATGGGGGTAGAGAAGGTATCTAAATTTGACTAAGATGTTTAGCTTGAAATGGACAAATAATAAAATAAAGAGGTGCATCTTAGCTCTGGAAATTGTTAATGAATATGTCAATGCTGTTGTAATGAAATGCTTCTTCTATTTATATGGTTATTAAATAAATAATTAAAAAAAGAAAATAAACTACTTTTAGCTAGTTAAACCAAACAGAATTTAAACTATTCAGGTAGTGTTCATAGCAGTGTGTAGCACTACTAGGAAGACAAGGTGAAGCCCAGCAACCTTCTCACATGAAACACAGTAGATTTCAGAGAAGAATTCTTCCAGGAAGTGAATTTCATACTCACAACGGGGCACACACATCAAGAAAAGCATGTCTTAGTTATTGAGAGTATAGCAGTCTTGTTCTTTTCGGCTACATGCGTGTTGCTATAACAACTCCATGCTAGGCCTATCTTTGTATTATTTATTCATACATCATACATTTACTTTATGCTGTGTGTCATCTATAAAATGACGTTTATGTTATTATTAACTATAAATTAGACAATTAGCCAACAACCTCTGACTTTTTAGTTTTTAAATATACATCACTATCACTTGGCTTATACTTCAAATGAGTTTATTATTATGTGAGAATTCTTCAATTTTATTTCCATGACAGAATTTGGGGGGATATATAGTAAAGTTAACAATATTAAAAAATAAATTTAGAATGAAATACTTGTACATTTTTACTGTTGTGTATGATTAAAGAGTGAAGTGCTGTGAGAAACTACGTTACTCTCTTTAAAAAAAGCTCTGAAGTAGGAATGCATGAGATCAGGTAGAAGGATGGAGGGGGTATAGATGGGGGAGGGATTGTAAATTTAATTAAGAACTGTTGTGTGGGGGGCAGGAGAGATGGCCAGCTGTTAAGACCACTAACTGCCCTTGCAGAGGACCCAAGTTTGATTCCCAGCATCCACATGGAAGCTGACAACTGTCTGTAACTCCAACTCCAGGGAATCTGTTGCCCTCTTCTGACCTCAGCTGGCATTGCATGACATGGGTACACCTACCTACATGCAGGCAATACACTCATACACATAAATAAAAAAAAAATAAAATAAAAAAGAACTCTTGGATGAAATTACAAAAGCACAATACATTTTTTAAGAAGCCTTTAAGTAGGAACATTTGATAATTTTTTTGCATTATATCTACATTTGTATCATTATCTATCAAGAAGGTACAATCATTGATTTGGTGAAGTTTCTTGATTATTATTTAATTTCTTTTTAAATCACATTCCGTGCTGAAGGAAAACTTACTTTAAAATATTATTTTATATTTAATTCTATGCATATTTAATTTAATTGTGATGTAAACCAATGCTGATTTAGCCCTATACTATGTAATGTCTAGAATGTGCAGTTTTGCTTCTGTGCAAGAAACAATTTGACAATATTTTCCAGTCTGCAATAACTTAATGTAGTCTCCACATAAGTAATTAAAATATGAAATAATGGAAGAAACTCATATATTGAAATATTATGTAGCAGTTAAAAATAAGTTACTCCTATTTTTGCAAGTTATTTCAGCTTAACGAGATGAAACCACACTTAAAAATCAATCTCATTCTTTTCCTCCCATGTGTGGAAGGCATGCAAGCTAGCTAAGAACATGTATCCAATGCATAAAACAGTCACTGTAAAGCCCATAGTACTGAAGTTCACAGAAATATATAGCATTATCTATCATGCCTTTTGAAAGTATATACACTTACCTATTTTTACATAAGGACATATTCATACAAGTCCATTTCCTCCTTACAAATCCCGTGCTCTACTTCCTCCTCCTTCAATCTCCAATTAGTCCCTTCGTTTCCCCTTTTCACTTCTGCCCTCACGTTCTTTGTACATATATGGTTTTATATATCTGTATATAATCTGGGAACTACAAATAAGAGAAACATGTCAGACTTATCTTTCTGGACCTGCCTTAACTGCTTAATATGACTGCTTCCACTTTCACTCATCTCGCTTTAAACATTATAACTTTTTTCATCCCGATGGCTGAAATAAATATTTCACATTTGTTGATCCATTCCTTTTTGCTAGGCATCTAGGTTGGTCCTACAGCTTAGTTATTGAGCAAAGTGCTGCACTAACTGGTTTAAACAACTTCAAGGAACTATTTATAATAGATCATTTTGAGAACTGGAGCTACAAAAGAGCAGATTACACAGGAGAATCAATAAGTTTTAGTTTAATTATAAATAATTCAATGAAAGTGAATATATACCCCAAAGGAAAACAAAGCAATTCTCAGAAATAAAACCGTACATGAAGAGCACAAAATTGGTGGCTGTAGAATGATGACAGTTTTTTAGATCAGCTTCATTACTTGTATGCAGCTCAACTTCCCCATTAGTTACTTTCTATTCCTGTGATAGAAACACTGACCAAAACCAATGTGCAGTGAGGGGGTGGGTTTATTTTATTTTACATTTTCCAGATCATAGTTCATCACTCAGGGAAGCCAAGACTGAAACTCTTCACACGAACCTGGAGTGCAGTCCATTGTTGCTTACTACCTTTCTCCCCTGGCCCATATTCAGCCTGCTTTCATACATAACAAGGGACCACTTGCCCACAGTAGGCTGGGTCCTCCCACACCACTCAACACTCAAGAAGATGCCCTACAGGCATGGCCAGAGACAATCCAATGGAAGAAATTCCTCAATTGAGGTTCCCTTTACACGTGTTTCAAGCTGACAACTGAAAATATCCAAAACAGCTTTAAAACCCCAAAGACAGATTCAAATAGTAGTGAAGCGAATTTGCACATGTATAGTATGATGAATTAGGAAGTAACAGATTTTAGTACTTGAAGAATATTTATCCATGTTTAAAAACTAAATTATAACAATGAATATATAAATATTTAAAATTATTTCACTCTCCAAAATAATTGAAATTCTTCAGATGCTTAATGAGAACTTCACTGACCTTGCTTTTCCAATGTTTTCACTCTTGGAAATATATTTAAAATGTTAGTATTTAATATTTTGCTCTGCAAAACTTAAAAACAATCTTATTGAATTTTAGTGATTTTCATACAATAAAATTTGATGGTATTTAGATCCCCTCCCCATCCTCACCTCCCACCTCATCCAACCAATTCAATATACTACACTACATATACAATGTGTTCTATAGAATCTGTTTTGTTACCCCATATGTTCCTCCATGTGGATCCACTTGAACCTGGTCAACCTACCAAGAGTACCAACCCTGTAAGATACTGTCTTTTCCTCTTCCAGCAGCCATCAGTTAATAATAGTTCCTTAGGTTGGGTTGGGATTTCTTACCCACTTCCCCATGTCTATGCTGGAATTTTGTCAGGTTTGATCTTACCTGGAACTTGTGCATGATGTCAACATTGCTGTAATTACCTAGCAGTCTGGAAGTCTCTGCTTCCTTCATGACCTGTGGCTCCTGCAATCTTTCAGCCCCCCACCCCCACCCCACCCTTCCACAATGATTGCTGAGCCTTTGGAGGCAGAAGTTTGAAATAAGTATCCTATTCAGAGATGAGCACTCTCCATGCTCTTGTTCTCACTGGCCAGTTGTGAGTTTCTTGTTACACATCATGTGCTGCATAAGGAAAATTCTCTGATGGGAGTTGAAAGATGCATTCATCTTATGTGTATAGGTTGTGGTGAAAATGTGTCACTTAGGGCTAAGAATCTCGAAGACAATTATTTTCTGTGATTGATCAGTTTTAAAACTTGGTTAGTCTCCGTCACTTGCAAAATAAAGCATCTTTGATGATTGGTGAGAGGTACACTTGTCTGTAAATAATAAGGATGCATATCTAAAATATGGTAAGAAATTATATTGGCCAAGGATTTATGACCTCTTCAGCCATGTGTATTTGGTATTTAGTTATGCTTACAATACCACACAGAAGTTCCCTCCCATTGAGCAGGTCTTAATTCCAATTAGACAGGTGTTGATAGCCCCCAAGATATAAGAACCATTACTGCACAAATAACAACAGTGCGCCAGGTTTTACAAATTAGGCTTCGCAAATTAGGCTTTACAAATGGATAGGACCAATGATTGGTTTTTTCCCTTGGTAGCACAATTTTTATGTTCAGCATTTTTCTACCAGACAAGAAAGTGAACAAAGATTTATACTATTTTACTATAAAAGCAAAACTAATTATGTAGTACTGAGAGATAAGACATCAGTGTGTAACACATAGAATATACAGTCAAAATTGCTTTAGAAAAATATTTAATCTTTTCATATTATTTGATATATAGCATATTTTCCAAAGCTGTGTGTGTATTTATAGATAAGTGTGTATGTGTTTGTTTCTGTGTGTACATGACTACGCAGTGGAGGGGGTGTTGTAGCTGCAACTGGAAAGAAGTTATTTCATTTTTTTATAAAAATATTACATGTTTCACTAAAAATAGAAAGAAGATATAAAATATTAGCTAATGACTTGCATTCTCCAGAATTCTTTTTAATTTACTTCAATATAGTTTAAAAGAGGTAAATATAAGAGAAAATAATAGAGCATTCTGAAAAAATAATTGAGAAAGGGAGCACAGTTCTAATACATTTGAAGCACATGTAATGGCTTGAAGAAGACACACAGATTTTCTCTGATATTTTTCCAAGAATTATCACAAAATAAACACTGTAAAAACACTGAGCATAAAAAATAAAATGTGTTCTCAGAAGATTTGTCTCCTAGTCCCTCCCAGGAATCACTCAGGAGGGAATTATCATTTCTTCATTATTACTAAATTGCCCTTGCTATTTTTGATTGTCAAGCACAAAAAAAATCATGTCTTTGGTGTAATCTTTTAAATTTTGTTTATTATTTCTATGTGTATGTGTGTATTGCCTGCATGTAGGTAAGTGCAATAGAGCTGTGCAATGCCCATGGAGTACAGAAGAGGCTGTCAGGTCCCTTGGAATTGGAGTTACAGATAGTTAACTGCCATGTGGGTGATGGGATTCAAACCCAGGTCTTCTGGCAAGAACAGCCAGTGTTCTTAACCATTGAGACATATCTCTAGCCCCTTTATAGTAATATTTTGATAGAGATAATTGAGCTTGATTTTGGTTCTTCTCTCTGTACACATATACAAGTTTATGGCCCTATCCTTTCCTCTACAAACCCTTCTCTCATAATCACAACAGAAAACAGAATATTTCATTTGTGATTTCCAATATTTAAAACCAAAAAAAAAATGTAAACAACTTCACAATGAATGTGTTCATCATAAATTGTATGTATTTACATTTACCCATGAATTCACTTAGCACAATACATCAAAAAGGTTAACACAATATATATGCTTTTTATGGAAATAAATATTTAACTAGCATCTAATTACTGCCAATTTAGGGTTATTTACCTGTCATTAGTTCAATTAAAACTTTTGTAATAATCAGTTACTTCTGTCGGATGCATTCATGTCTGTATTGATATGAGGATGGATTTGGCTATATGACATTTATTAAGTTCTGTATTAATTTTTTTTTTTTGGTCTTTATGAGACAGGATCTCTCTGTAACCCAAGCTGTCCTGAAACTCACTATGTAGGCAAGGCTGGCTTCCAAATCACAGAGATATGCCTGCCTCTGCCTCCCAAGTGCTGGGATTAAAGGTGTGTGCTACCATGCCCAGCAAGTTCTATATTAGTTCTTAGATTCTATAAATTCTCATATAGGCAACTGAAACTATTATCTGCTATATTTTAATTCAAACTCTGATATATTATTACTGTCTTACTCTAATAATAATATTATACTCTTCTAGTTACTTTTCTGTTGCTGTGATAAAACACCATGACAAGGGGAACTTATAAAAGGAAAAGTTTATTTATCTTACTGTTCCAAAGGGCATCATGGAGAGGAAGCATTCTGGCAGAGGTGGATGGGGCAGGAGCAGAAGCTAAGCACTCACATCTTCAAGTAGGCACAGGAAGCAGAGAGTGACTAGAAATCTAGCAATGCTTAAGAACTCTCTAAGCCTATCTGCAGTGACATGCTTCCTCCAGCATGGCCACACCTTCTAAGACCTCCCAAAACAGTATCACCAAGGGGAAAAAATTCGAATACATGGATCCTATGAGGGACATTCTCATTTAAATCACCACAAATACTTACTTTGAGAAAGTTTGTAGTCTAATATTTACTTTAGAAAAAATTTTAGTAGTCAATTATTCCTGTTTATTTCTTCTATCACAGATCACTGATATACTGAAAACCAGTATGATATGTACTTTTCCAGGCACTTGTATGTGAAGGGTACATGGAGACACATCAGCCCTGCCCCATATAGATGGCAATGTGAGGGAACATGGTATGCATTGGTTGAGTAGTTACAGCGGTAACTGCAACATGGCATAAGAGCTCTTTGAGACAAGTATTATAAAATTTGAAGACATTTAGCAGGGCCATGTAATAAGGCAAAATTTTCAAACCCCTGTGAAATTCTTAACAGCTTTCCACATTATATTGTGTAAAAATTACATTTCTTTATACTTTGATGATTTAATTACTAGTGACAGGAGCCTATAAATGGACTTCTTCTAATCAATTTATTATTAGTTATATTTTCATTCACATCAATTTTCCAGGAACAGTGATTTTCTGTGTATAATGGACTTCTTTTAAATGTTTCTGTTCTCCGGATGATTTGGTTATGGCATTATAGCTGACTTGGAGTTCCATTAAAACTATAATGCTGTCATATTATATATGACAAAGTCTTCTCACATATGTTTCTCTCGACTGTCATAAATAGATAATTCCGTTTGTGGAAATCCTTTCTCTTGGAACAAATCTATATTACCTTGTTAAAGGAAATACATTTTTGGTAAGAAGGTTAATGAATGTGTTTTATTAAGAAAAATCCTAGCAAGGCATGGTGGCACATACCTTTAATCCCAGCACTCAAGAGCCAGAAATAGGTGGATCTCTATGAGTTTGAGATCAGCTTGGTCTACACAGCGATTTTCAGGCCAGCAGTGGCTATAGGGAGACCCTGTCTCAAAAATAAAGACATAAAAGAAAAGGAAACCAAAAAGCATTTTAAATCATCACTTTTTTGTTTGTTTGTTTTGAGACAGACTCTCCCTGTAGCCCAACCTGACCTGGAACTCCCTATGTAGACCTGGTTGGCCTTGAACTCACAGAGATCCCCCTCCCTCTCCCTCCTGAGTGCTGGGCTTAAGGCTTGTACCTGCAGACATAGACAAATCATCACTTTTTTTCTCATTCTTATATTTTATTTTAAAATATTTCATTGGAATTGATTTATTTAAGAAATAACATGATTTCAGGATAGACAGATGGCTCAGCGGGTAAGAGCACTGGCTGCTGGTAGAGAGGACCCAGGTTCAGTTTGCAACACCCACATGGCAGCTAACAACTATCCATAACTCCAGTTCCAAGGAATCAGATACCCTCTTCTGATTTCTGTGGGCACTTCATGACATGATTGCACTTGTATGCATGCAGACAATTTATTCATAAACATTAAATGAAAATAATAAATTTTAGCAAAAGAAATCACATGATTACATTGAAAAACTGAGTAGGTTGGAGAATTTGGAAAGGAAGTTAATAACAAATTCACATTATAGCAACAATGACAAGTTTTACATTATTGTTGAAAATTGGTAGTGCAGTTTTGTCAGTATTACAATATTCAAAAATGAAAGTGACATAAAAAATTGTGAATTTATATTTTAAAATAACATATTAAAATAACATATTTTTAGCTTGAGCATTGTATCACTTTATTTATTACAGTATTTTCTTTTTTTTTGTAATTCCCAGACTGTGATTTTAATCTCTAGAAGTTCAGTTAGGTGTTTTACATTTTCCATAGGGTATAGGTGAAAGTACACTGGGGATGTAGAAGAAGAATAGAAAAAATAATAGAAAAATGTCTTAGTGCCTGGTATTGGGAGTGGTCTAACATTGAGTCCTAGATGCCCAAGACCATGTGTAAAGACCACAGCTGGTCCTCAATGGAGTTGGGGGTCCTTTCTAGATAATCAGTAATCTCAGGACTAGAGTCTGCAAATAACAGAGGCCTTCACTCTCCCCAGCATGAGAAAAAGCCACTACCATTCATAACCTGGGACCTTGGGATCTGGAGCTGAAGGGAATGCAGACACTCAGTGAAGACTGTGAGATCAAAGCCAGCCTGGACTACACAGCAAGTTTCAGGCCAGCTGGGCTATGGAGAACCAATCTAAATAAACAAATAACAAATAATAAATAAATAATAAGTAAATGAGATATGTCATTTAACATAGAAAAGGAAGAAATACATAGAAATACCATATTACTAGAAAAAAATAGTAAAAAGTTAAGTTTAACACAATGTATGAGGACTAACAAAAGTACATTTTGAATATGAAGTCATAAAAAAGTTAAATGTTAAGTACAAAGAAATGAACACAGGCTAATTTAAATATTGTTATTGGAGTATAGATTTTCTTCTTCAACTCTTTAAGTGTTGGAAACTTAGTCATCAGTATGGGAATTTGGTGAGATAGCATAACTTAATAGTGCTGGGTCTTAGTGTAAAGTAATTAGACCAATAATGGTGCTTTGAAATTATACTGCGTCCTCAAAGTAACTTGTTTTAGAAAACAACAAGCCTGTTTCTTAAAATTATTTCTTCCCATCTACTGGGAAGAAGTATGGCAGAATCTGTAAAACAAATGCAGAGCTTAACCATATAGCC
>NW_008343216.1:226731-228251 GCF_000622305.1 Nannospalax galili | reverse complement strand
TTTAATGGTGGAAGTAGGGATAAGAAATAAAAGAACAAAGCCAGTGGTGGCACAAGTCTTCAATCCCAGCTCTTGAGAAGCAGAGCCAGGCAGATCTCTGTGAGC
This sequence comes from Nannospalax galili, assembly GCF_000622305.1. Classification (NCBI taxonomy): domain Eukaryota; kingdom Metazoa; phylum Chordata; class Mammalia; order Rodentia; family Spalacidae; genus Nannospalax; species Nannospalax galili. The sequence goes on along the minus strand of NW_008343216.1, from coordinate 228,146 downwards.
TCAAGGCCAACCTGTTTCACAGAGTGAGCTCTAGGCCAGCTGGAACTACAAGTAGACCCTGTCTCAAAAAGACAGAAAAAAAAATCAAAGAATAAATATTTGTCAACATAGGGTCAACTTTGGTGGGATAATGAAGTATTCCATTTGCTCTGTTCTTCTTTTTTAAATTTTAACTAGTTTATTGGTTCTAACATAGCATAGGGTGGGGGTTCATTAATAGAAGAGTGGGTGCCCCTGCCCATCATATGTAGCTGTGATGGAAAGTCCACACTTAAATATAGATCCTGTGACTTCCTCACAGCCACATAAAATGGCAAGAGAGGTGTCTCATGGCATCTCAGCTTATATATCCTTAGTCTTTCTTTCACATGCAGCTAAGGTCGACTGGGTGACTTACTCCCCCATCAACTCCGTGATGAGCATGGGAAGGAGGTGTGACTATATCGTACCAGCATAGTGGTCGGAGGACACTTCCGAATAACACTCCACCCCTTCCTCCAGCTTACATTCTTGCTGCCAACCTCTTCTGCAAAAGTTCCTGAGCTTTGGAGGGGGTGGTAGGTGTGGGGTGATCTTCCTCCAATTTTGACAAGGCACTGATCTTTCAGGTCTCTGCATCATCTGTTTTCCGTGGGCTATTGGCCAGTTTCAGTGGGATTCCATCTACTATAAAATCACACAGTAAGAAGCAAGAACATCTAAATAGTGATTACTATAATAACTTAACCTATGGGTGTAAACATAAATGCTTGATTGGTACTTTAGCAGGTGCATCATTTCCATATAACAAAGCAATTTCAGGGACCTCCCACTGGGGCCTATATTCTCCCTTGCCACAGGGGTTGGCCTGGTTTACAGTACCAGATGAATGTTCCACCCCTAGGAGTCGGCATTATATTCAATTGAATATTTGCTAGTTGTACATAAACCAGACATTCCACTACAGCAATAGGATTTTTCTATCCAGTTCTGGTGTTCAAATAACATTATTGGCAATGACCTTTATTGTTTTGGGGCCCCTCTGGCCAACAGCTTATAGGGGGGGAAACCCACCTCTGGACCTGGAATTTTTATTTAACAGCTGTATTGCTTCTGGAAGGGCTTTCTTCTATCTCTTTAGGGTTCCTTCTGTGCTTAAGGCTACAAATAAATATGAGAATAAAGTGGGAACTTTTTGTGGGTTCAAGGAATCCAAACCTCATCACTCCTGCCTGCACAGGGAAAGCTTTAATTGCTGAAACATCCACCCCACCAGTCTTATTTTTCCTTCTTAAGTTTAGAGTGACTATTTTAATATCTAACAAAATATACTCCAAGAGAAAGAATAGTGTTATAAGCTAAAAGGAATATTTAATAAGGACATAGGGATCAAGTGATCACAGGACAAAAAAATTTAATGTTTTGTATTAAATAAT
>NW_008343216.1:215090-226653 GCF_000622305.1 Nannospalax galili | reverse complement strand
ATATATATATATATCTGCTAACTTCAAGATTGTAACAGCTGAATCTTATCTGTTAAGCTGAGGTGAGACGAGATCCTGGTAGTAGCTCAGTCTATATGCTGTGTGCCTCAGCAATCCCAATCTGATGCCAAGAAGAGCACTGTACCTGAAGAGTTGCTGGTCTTCAGTCAAGGAAAGAAGCTTGGAAACACTAGTTCCAAGGTCAGAAAATCAATCAGAGCATCAGCAACAGGATTAATCAACTTGTGGACCAGAGAGAAATTCAAACAGGCAAAAGGCAAATAACCTTCCCTCTGCCTTGCCCGTTTTCAGGCTGCTAACAGAACGTGCACCCACATTTGGAGTGGGTCTTCTCATATCAATTAAGATAGCCAGGACTATTTTTCAGCTGAGGTTCCATACTCAGGTGATTCTAATTTCTGTCAACAATGCCTGAGTGAACATTAATTATAAACACAGAAAATATGAGTCAAAATGGCCATATTTTTACATAGAAGATACAAAAACATGTGTGTTTAATCCACAAACTATGGATATTTTATATTGTAGCAATTTTAATAGAAAAACATAAGTAAAATAAACTAGATTAATTGAAAGCATAGAATATTCACTATTCAACTATTTACAGAAAATTTATGTCTTATATGCCATGAAAGAAGTTTCAGTATATTCAGAAGGATTCATACAAGAGCAGTTCTATAATTCAGTGCAATTATATTAGAACTAAAAGAAACGTGTACAAAATTTCTAACTAAATTAGTGCACTTCTAAATAACTTATAAAACAAAGATAAAGTCAGGGTAATATTAGAAGCATTTTTTACTGAATAAATATTTAAACAAAGAATATTAAATTTTGTGAGAAACTCTTTGAACAGTAATTGGAAGATGGGATTTACAATATGAAGGGACTACATTAGGAAAGAAGAAATATCTCAGTTTAGCCCTCTGAGTTTTAGTACAAGAAGTCAGAAGAAGAATAAATTTTATAGTAAAAGAAGAAAATAAATATCAACCAGGTGGAAGATATTTTTCTAATATATTATTTATTGTCTACATTTGTAGATTTTTAGTTAGTACACAAATTAATATATTTTATTCTCATACAGAAATTATTTTTTATTCTAATTTTATATGTATTAGTGTATTGCCTGCATGTATGTAAGTACACACATGTTGTGCAATGCTCTCAGAGGTCAGAAGACGGCAATGGATCCCCTGAAACTGGAGTTATGGTTAGTTGTTAGCTACCATGCGTGTGTGCTGAGACTTGAACCTGGGTTTTCTTCAAGAAGAGTCAGTGCTCTTAACTGCTGAGCCATATCTCTAGTCCCACACATAATGTATTTTTATGGCTCCTCTTCCCATGTATTCTCACCCACTCCCCTATCTACCCCTTGTAGCAGTCAGCTCCAGAAATCCCCTTCTTCCTTTCATGTCACACATTCAATTACCCTGCCCTCCATTCCTCAGAATCTCCATTTCTCCTCTCTTGGGCATCTTTCTAGTTTCTCAATCTATATTCATACTCACCCCCATATACAGATCTATATGTGTATATTCATATACAAAATTATGTTCCACATATGAGAGAAAGCATGTCTTCTTTGTCTACCATGATCTAAGGTACCTAACTTAATACATTAATATCCATTTGAGAAACTTTATTTTTTCTGAGACAGGGTTTAATTTTGTAAGCCTGACTGGCCTGGAACTCACTATGCAGGACAGGACAACCTTTAACTCATAGAAATTCACTTGCCTCTGTTGCTTGAATACTAGAATTAAATATATGCGCCCTCATACCTGGCTATCCACCTATTTTTTTTCAAATTCCGCATATTCTTTTTACTTCTATATAAATTTCCATGTGTACATGCACTGCGTTTTAATTTTCCATTCATCTGTGGAGCAACATCTAAGTAATTACTTTATTACATTTTATTGCTATTGGGATTAAAGGATTAAAGCAGTATATGTAATATTTATATACACATGTATATGTGTGTGTCTGTGTTTGTGTGTGTATGTATACTACTTTACATATACATAAAAGTATATATAGTTTGTAGTATATTTGTAGTAAGAGTCATAGTCCTTTGGTATATGGCCAGGAGAAGTCTATCTAGTTCATAAGGTGATTCTAGTTTTCATTATTTTGAGAAATCACTATACTGATTTCCATACTTGCTGCATTAATTTATATACTAGTTTACATTCCCACCAGGTATGAGGTCTCCTCTTTCCCACCCCCACATCACGTTTGTTGTCACCTGTCCAGTTGAAGAAAGCTATTCTGACTGAGGTGATATAGTATCTAAAGTTGGTTTTAATTTCGTTTTCTTTATGACTAAGTTGTTGAACACATTTTATAAAATTCTATTAGCTATTTGTAGGTCCTCATTTGTGAACTGTTCACAGTCAGCTTTTTTGTTAATAAGTAGGTGCTTAAAGTTTAAAATTTGTGTTTAAAGTTAGACACATTTACAATGGAACCTCTACATGAAAGTCCCATGGAACATGGCAGGACAGGGGGTAGAGAAAATACTAATATATCCCTCAACTCTCACCAGCGAAGCTTCCTCATGCAGCAGAGTGCAATGCACACAGAAGACACAACTGTCTGAGGTTTACATAATAAAAGACTGCAGAGTATGTGTCCCTGGATAGGACTCCCATATTAAACATCACCCACCCATGGCCCAAGGACTGTTGTGGAAAAGGGGGCAGAAAGATTTTAAGAGCCACAGTTGGTGCATGAACATAAAGAAACAAAAGTCTTTAGGCCACTGGGAACCTGCTCATATGAACTTGCAACAATGCTGATAGCTTGTACAGAGACATGCAGACTCAATCAGACAATAACCCAGCATTGAACAAGGGAAATGGGCAGCAGGCCCCAACCCCAGCCAATAAACTAATGGCAGCTGATTATTACTGGCTAGGAAGCATTGAAGGACAGCTAGGTAAAAATGCTTCACTGGAGGGACTTTAACATATATGACAGAATGCATGAAATCTTTTGCGGGGGGGTGTCAAGATGTTTGAGGAGTTATAAATTTGGTTAAGATCTATTATATGAAATGCACAAAAACTCAATGCATATATTTTAGAAAAGTAAAGTTTGCAATTCTTCATGTTTTCATTCTATACATTTGACAAATATTAGGTGGCTGTAGTTGTGTAGGTGTATTTCTGGGACTTTTATACATGTCACTCAGTTATGGAGATGATTTTATTCCAGTATCATGCTATTTTTTTCACTGTGGAGACAAGAATTGGAAAGGTTATGGTTTAATAGTGATGCGTTTGTGTGTCAAGTTGACAAGGGGTCAATTGTGCTGGGTAGCTATACTGTCAACCTGACACACCTGGGTTGAGGGAGCCTCAGTTGGGGAATTTCCTTCACTGGACTGGCCTGTGGCTATGTCCATGTTGCACCTTTATGATTGTTGAGTGATGTGGGAGGGCCCAGCCCACTGTGCTGCCACCCCTGGCAGGTGGGCCTATGTTGCATAAGAAAGCAGGCTGAGCAGGGACCAGGGAAGCAAGTTAGTAAGCCACAATCCTCTGTGGCCTGTGCTCCAGTTCCTGCCTCCAGGTTCCTGCCCTGAGCTCCTACCTTGGGCTCCCCAATGAACTGTGACCCAGGATATGTAAACCAAATAAAACCTTTCTTACCCAAGTTGGTATTGGAAAGAGTGTTTTGTCACAGCAATTGAGAAACAAACTAGGACACATCTAATCATAGAATCATGTAATCTTCAAACAGGGATAATTTGACTCCTTCCATTCCTATTTACAGCCCTGTTACATCTGTCCCTTGTCTTACTGTTGTAGCTAAGAGTTCAGTTCTATGCTTAATAAAAGTGGATAGAGTAGTCACTTTTGTCTTATTTCAGTTCTTAAAGAACATATTTTGTTTTTCCTGTTTAGTATAATGTTGGGTATACTTTTGTTTTATGTGACCTATATTACACTGAAGTATGTTCCATCTATTTCTCATTGTTTAGGACTTTCATAAAGGTCTGCTGAATTTTGTCGAGTGTCAGTTTTTGATCTATTGAGATGATCATGTGATTTCTGTTTTTAACTCTATTAATTCTGTATACTACATTTATGAATACTTAGATGTTGACCCAGATTATATTTCTGGGATGAATCCAAGGTTATTGTGATGTGTGGCCTTCTTAATGTGATCTTGACTATTTGAAGTATTTTTGTGATAACTTTTGAATCTATATTCATCCATAAAATTCATCTAAGTATTTTTTTGTCTCTTTCCAAATATTTGTATCAAGTTGATAATGGACTCATAGAATGAGTTTTGTAACGCTCCTTCGTTTTCTATGTTGTTGAACAGTTGAGGAGGAACAGTTAGGCCTTAGATTTTCCTTAGATTTTCATTTATATCAGCAGTAAACCCATCTCCTCCTGCGCTTTTCTTTTTTTAGGAGAAATTTAATGACTTCTTCAATCTCACTTATTTTAATGGATCTGCTCAAATTTCTTATATTTTCTGTACTTAATTTTTGTAGGTCATACAAGTTAAGAATGTATCCATTTTTTTTCTTTTTTCTGTTTTCTTTTTAATATATTTCTAAAATTATTCAATAATGGTCTTCTAAATGTCATTGGAGACTATTTCAACAGCTTCCTTTTCATCTCTAATTTTATTGTATGGGGTCTTCACTCTTCAAATTTGGGTAAAGGTTTATTAATCTTGTAAAACTTTTCAAAAATAACAATTCTTTGATTCTGTTGTATTTTCAGTCTCTTCAGTTAATATTTGTGCTGATCTTTATTATTACTTGTCATCTATTGGGGTTAGAATTGGCTTCTTCCTATTTTTCTAAATACTTAAGGTGCATTGTTGGGTTATTTCAGATTTATCTGGTTTATTAATATGAAAATTTATAGCTCTAGAGCTTTCTCTTAGGGCTTCCTTGTCTGTATTACAGAGTTCCAATAGTTTCTTTAGTTAAATAAAAATCAAAAAGAAAACATGTGTTTATTACTCAAATGCTCTTTTATGAGACTATTACATTTATTATTGGCATCATAGTAATGAAGGATTAAGGTTAGAAATTTGGTTCAGAGATTATGAGCACTGGATGCTCCTGCAGAAATCCTAGGTTTGGTTCCCAGAACTTGTATATTGAATAAAAACCTTCAGTAACTCTAGTTTCAGGATTCTGACACCCTTTTCTGGCATTGTACACATGTGCTGTGCTTACACAAATGTACTCAAAACACTCATATAAATAAAATAAAAATGAATAAGTAAAAAACATCATTAGAAAAATAATGCAAAGAAGAAAGGTAAATATGCCAATGTCAGATAAAGAGATTTAAAGAACTGTCTCAAAATTTGAACTATTATAATGGCAGGTTATAATATAAGTGATGTTATTCACTTATTCTCCAGAATTTTTTGGGTTTGGCTTTATGTGTTAATCACCATTCTGGTGCATGAGGAAGTTTTGCTGGTGAGAGTTGAAATGCAAAAACATATTCTCTATTCCTGATGCTCTGCGATGTTCCCTGAGGCTTAGGCAGCTGTGAACTTGCTCATATAACTCACAGCAATTAATGACAGCATGCACAAGACCCATGCAAACTTAATCAGAGAAAAGCAGCATAGAACTGGGGAAACTGGCAGGAGGCCACAGCTGTGGTGAGGAACTGTTGGCAGCTGATCACTATTAGGTGAGGGAGAGTTGGGCTGTTTATCAAAAAGCCCACAACCTCGTTCACCCTCCCAGATTCCCCACCCTGGCTCTCCTCCTGGGGTGGGCACTGCCCCATTGCTTCTTTTGGCACCCCAGTCCTCTGGAATGCCCTCTTGTCCCAGACACCCCACTGCTTCCTAATCCTTTTTACCCAGAACAACCCAGTACGTCACTCTTGGGGCCTGTTCCCTCTCCTTTGCCTACCTGAGATCAGCCCTCATCCCTGGCCAGTCCAGCCCTCAGCTTCCTGGGTCAGCATCTTTCCTTGGTATGTTCGGGAGCACCCACTGACTCCCCTACCTCACCTTTCTATGCCTAAGACAGGCTCTCATTTCTGGCCAGCCTAGGTCCTTACTTCCTGAGGCCAGCATCTTTCTCTGGTAAGTATGACTCTACCCACTACTACTTGAATCCCACAAATTAGTTCACCCTCCCGCTCCCCCAACCCATCACTTCTCCTGGTGTGGCACTGGCCCATTTCTTCTCTTGGTACCCCAGACCTCTGGAATGTCCTACTGGCCCAGAATCCCCACTGCTTCCTGAGCCTTTGCATCCAGACCAACCTAATTTCTGGACATAATCCCCTGGAGCCCTTAGGTGCTGTTTCCTCTCCAAGCTCGCTTTTACTTCCTTGGCTAGCCCAGACCCCAGCCATCTTTTTGTTGTCTGCAAGAAACCCATTTCACTTTGAAGGACAGGCACTACCTTACGATGAAAGGATGGAAAAGAATATTCCAAGTAAATGGTACTAAGAAAAAAATAGGAGTTGCAATTCTAACATCTGACAAAATAGACTTCAAACTAAAACTAATCAGAATAGATAAAGATGACCACTTTGTTCTGATCAAAGGAAAAATTGACCAAGAAGATACTACAACCATGAACATACATTCACCAAACTCTGGTGCACTCAACTTCATAAAAAGAGTACTACAGGACTTTAAGATACAAATTAATCCCAATTCATTAATAGTAGGGGACTTCAATACTTCATTGTCTCCATTACATAGGTCAACAGAACAGAGAATTAACAGAGCGACATCTAAAATAAACAATACCATACATCAAATGGACCTAACAGACATTTAACAAATACTCTACCCAGGCACCAAAGAATGTGTTTTCTTTTCAGAGCCCCATGGAACTTTCTCCAAACAAGACCACATGCTGGGGCACAAAACGAAAGAAAGAAAGAGCACTGCCAAGGTGACAAAACCAGAGATGAAAGGGGAATCTTCACAACAAATACCAAAAAGATCCAGAATATTATAAGGGAATACTTTAAAAACCTACATGCTACTAAATTTGAAAACTTAAAAGAAATGGAAGGGTATCTAAAAACATGGGAACAACCAAAACTAAACCAAGAAGAAATTAACAGCTTAAACAGACCCATAACACATATGGAAATTGAAACAGTAACATGAAACCTTCCAACTAAAAAAAGCCGATGACCAGATGGATTTATAGCAAAATTCTATGAGACATTTAAAGAAGAGCTATATCCAATACTATTCAATTTATTCAAAAAGATAGTAATGGAGAGAGAACTTCCAAATTCCTTCTAGTAAGCCAGCATCACTCTAATACTAAAACAAGGTAAAGATAAAAACAAAAAAAGAAAACTATAGATCCATATCCTTAATGAACAGAGAATTTTTAAAAATTCTCAACAAGATACTTACAAACTACATACAGACACATACTAAGAAGATCATCCACTATTATCAAGTCAGCTTTATTCCAGAGATGCAGGGGTGGTTCAATACATGTAAGCCAATAAATGTCATAAATCATGTAAATGGTCTCAAGGACAAGAACCACATGGTCATCTCAGTAGATGCAGAGAAGGCCTTTGACAAAATTCAACATGCATTCATGTTCAAAGTTCTATAGGGAATTGGCCTGGAGGGAACATGCCTCAAAATATCAAAGCCATATCCAACAAACCCTGCCAACATCATTCTAAATGGAGAAAAACTGGAAGCATTCCCATTAAAATCAGGACCCAGACAATGCAGTCCACTATCTGTAGTCCTTTTTAACATAGTGCCTGAAAATCTTGAAAGAGCAGTAAGACAAGACAAGGAAATTAAAGGAGTAATAACTGGAAAAACTGAGATCAAATTATCCCTTTTTGGAGACAATATATTATACCTAAGAGACGCCAACAATTCCAATGGAAAAATAGAAATAATTAACACTTTCAGTAAAGTGGCACATTACAAAATTAATCTATAAAAGTCTGGCAGGGCATGGTGGCACATGCCTTTTATCCCAGCACTTGGGAGGCAGAGGAAGGCCTCTGTGAGTTTAAGGCCAGCCTAGTCTACATAGTGTGTTCCAGGACAGCTGGGGCTACAGGGAGACCTTGTCTCAAAAAGAACAAAAGAAAAAAAAATTTGTATCCTTTCTATACACCAATAACAATCAATCCGAGGAAGAGTACATGGAAACATTCCCTTTCACAATAGCCTCAAAAAAAAAAAAATCTCAGAATAAACCTAACCAAAGGCATTAAAGATGTCTACAATGAAAATTTTAAATCTTTAAAGAAAGAGAATGAGGAAGACACCAGGAGAAGGAAGGAACTCCCATGCTCATGAATTGGAAGAAGTAATATTGTGAAAGTGACCATCCTACCAAAAGCCGTTTATAAATTCAATGAAATGCCAATCAAAATCTCCATGACATTCTTCACATAATTAGAACGAAACCATCCTAAGATTCATACGGAAGCATAAAAGACCTCAGATAACCAAAGCAACCCTGAGCACTAACAGCAATGTTTGGGGGATTACTATACCAGATTTTAAACTGTATTACAGAGCTATAGTCATAAAAACAGCATGGTACTTGCAAAAAAGTAGACCTGTAGCTCAATGGAAAAAAATTGAAGACCCATATATGATTATCTACAATTTCAGCCATCTGATATGTGACAAAGTACTAAGAACATTAACTGGAGAGACAGGATGTTCATCAAATGGTGCTGGCCAAAATAGGTCTCCACCTGTAGAAGAATAAAACCGAACTCCTATCTTTCACCTTGCTCAAAAGTCACCTCCAAATAGATCAAAGACCTCAATGTGAAGCCTGAAAGTCTGAAACTGTTAGAAGAAATCATTGGCAATAACCTGCATGATACAGGTGTAGGAAGAGATTTTCTAAACCATATGTCAATTGCTCAAGAAATAAGGTCAAGGTTAAAAAATGGGACCTCATTAAACTAAAAAGATCAAAGGAACCAACCAAAGAAATGAAGAAAAGACCCACAGAGTGGGAGAAAATCTTCACCAGTGACACATCCAACAGAAGTTTAATATCCAGAATATATAAAGAACTGAGAAAACAAAGAATCAAAAAAGGAAGTAACCCACTTAAAAGATGGAATAAGGAGCTGAACAAAGAATACTCAAAAGAAGAAATAAACATGGATAAGAAGCAACTTAAAAGGTTTTCAACATCATTAGTAATCAGGGAAATGCAAATTAAAAACATTTTTAGAATTTATGTTACCCCAGTCAGACTGGCTAAGACCACTTCTGGTGGTTGCAAACTTGTTCAACCCCTATGGAAAGCAGTCTGGAGAACCATCACAAAACTAAAAATGAACCTAGCATTTGATTCAGTTGTACCACTCTTTGGCATATATCCAAATATCTCATCCTATTGCAGAGACATTTGTACATCCATGTTTGTTGCTGCTCTTTTCACAATAGCTAAGAGATGGAAGCAACCTAGGTGTCTCTCAATTTATGAGTGGATAATGAAAATATGCTTCATTTATATGATGGAGCTCTCCGCAGCAGTAAAGAAAGATGAAATCATGAAATTTGCAGGTAATGGATGGAACTAGAAACTGTTATACTAAATAAAATAACACACTCAGAAAAAAAAAATGTATGTTCTCCCTCATATGTGGATCCTAGCACCAAAACCTTATAAGTGAGTATGTATTCAGAAATATGATGGAAGCAACCTAGGTGTCTCTCAATTTATGAGTGGATAATGAAAATATGCTTCATTTATATGATGGAGCTCTCCTCAGCAGTAAAGAAAGATGAAATCATGAAATTTGCAGGTAATGGATGGAACTAGAAACTGTTATACTAAATAAAATAACACACTCAGAAAAAAAAAATGTATGTTCTCCCTCATATGTGGATCCTAGCACCAAAACCTTATAAGTGAGTATGTATTCAGAAATATGTATAGGAACCAGGATAATGAAAAGAACCAGGAAGGAAAAGGAATAGAAAGAACCTGAGATAAAGAGCAGTAGGAAACAGGTGTTACTAAGGGAGATACGGATAAAAATAGGGCTATTTTAAATTCAAAGCCAATTTTGAAAAAGATGCATCTTAGCTCAGAAAATTGTTATTGAATATATCAAAGCTGTTGTAATGAAATGCTTCTTCTAAGTATGTGGTTATTAAATAAATAATTAACTGGAAAAAATAGGGCTATTTTAATGGGACGGGGCAGGAAGGGTTATACCTCGGAAACTTAGGGATAAAGGGAAAGAAGGAGCTCAAGAGAGGTGGGACCATAGGAGAATGGTATTATTAAGGGAGAAATGGGAAAAATGAGGGCCCTTTAAATGGGGAAACTATAGTGGAAGGGTTAGATAGTGAGAGAGATAAATAATGCCGAGGTAATTATTAAAAAAAGAGGGAATCATATTAGTCCAACAACCTACTGACAAATTATACATACAGCTAGTTCAAGGAACAAAATATATGTTTAGTGAAGGTTTATCTGAGAATGTTTGATTTTTGCCAAAACTTTGTCTACATAATGCATGGTAATTAAAAGTGTCAGACTGGTAGAACTAACCTTCTTGGATGTTTAACAGCCGTAATTTAAGGCCTATACTAATCTGGTCACAGGGACTTAAAGGAGAATTTTTGCCTCCTTGTCCTTCAATGTCAACTAAGTTCCAGGGGACTATGGAACATCTCTCAAAATGTCCTGTAACTGTGGTAATTAACCTGTCCTCTTGATCAAGGAGGCCATGGAGACATGACCAGCTGGACTTTAACCAGTGTCCAGTCTACAAAGAGGAGGGTTAACACAGAGGAAACATTTCCTCCATGCTTCCAAGTGAAGCCAGCCATGGTTTAGCAGATCTTTGACTTATCTTCACATAAATGGAACTGGTCAAAGAAAGGAGACAGGGGTCCCTCCCAAACCCACATGACCCCTGATTTATTTGTAAAAATGATATGGTGTTAAACACCAAAAGGAGAGTATAAAGAAAGATTAACGTGATCATTATATTTCTTTACGAGTCAAAGTGTATAGCTAAAGGCTATACAAGAAACAGTGATAGACAGGAGATCCCTTCCTTTGAGTTGTTGGCCAGAGTGGCCCAAGAGACTCCCAGACAGTAACCCAGCATAGAACTGGGAAAATGAACAGCAGACCCTAATCTTAGCTATATGAATATTGGCAACTGATTGCTGCTAGATGAGGATGAGCTTATCTTCCTAAAACAAGGGTCTCTAGGTAGGCTGACTAGACTCAGCAGATGGATAAGCACTGTGGAACGGCTGGGGGCACTGACAACACAGTGGACAGTAACAGGGTTGACAGAGTATATGGGCTCTGGTTGGGGCATATCAGAGGGTCCCATTTGCGATGTGGGTATAAAGATGAATAAGATTGTTTGGGGTGTTCTGTATGAAATACACACAAATAAATAAATATAAATAAATAAATTAATTAATCAATGATTCACAGGTTGAAACAAATTAACTGATGTGCTCATATGAAGACAGTGCTTTCTGTTTATGGTGAAAAAAATATTAAAAAATATTTATGATCAAA
>NW_008343216.1:213461-215075 GCF_000622305.1 Nannospalax galili | reverse complement strand
AAGAAGCATAAAAATTTGCTTCATGTTAATTAGTAGATATGAAAAACATCACCATTGAAAGCCACCAGATGAATTTATATCAATGCTCAGTTTCCAAGGATCCCAGGAAGTAATGAACTGTGACTAGTAATAATCAGATATACAGAGATTAGAGACGCATGTGCACACATCTAATTGTTTTTTTGCATAAAAAATGAGTTTCTCTGTATGAAATATTATATTCTAAAATGAAATGGTGATCTTTTTAAAGGTTAAAACCTCATTCAATTTTTTGTCTTATGGGGCTTATACTGAGTATAATAATATATAGCTATATTAATTCAACACTGTGAACATAAAAATTACAGTTAATTTTGAAACAGACGCATCTTTGCCATGGCATCTGTTATTTACTATGTCAATGTTGTTGTAGTGAAATGCTTTGACTAATTATGTGGCTATTAAATAAAATTTTTAAAATACTTTATTTCATTTTCTGTATATTAGTACATTGTCTACATGTATGCAAATGTACCCATGTCATGCAATGCCCATGGAGCTCAGGAAAAGGGCATCTGATCCCCCGGAAATGAGATTACAGGTGGTTGTTAGCCACCATGTGGGTGATGGAAGTTAAATCCCGGTCCTCTGCAAGGACAGCCAGGGCTCTAAACTACTGAGTCAGTTCTCCAGCCTTCATTAAGAGAATGCCTGCTAGATATTTTGGCCAGGATCCAGTGGATGACTCACACCAAGGGACATTTGGAGACGCAAACTTGCCATGATAGGCTTTAAAGTATACGACTGAACCCGTGAAATCAGGCAGTGGGGATTTGGGATTGGGTTGCAGATAGGGAGGGGTGTCTAAATATGATCAAGTTATATTGTATGAGATACACAAAAACTCAATAATAAATTTAAAAAAAGAAGCATCCCAGATAAACTCTTGTAAGAAGTTTAAAAACAAAACAAAAGGAATGTCTTCCAACTTAATGACTATCATGCTATAGAAACTTTCAGACAAAAATGCATCAGGAGAAGCAGCTATGTAACAGTATCTGGCTTTAATATGAATGTAAAATTGTGAAGTCAGTTTTCAGTACACAAGATCTGGATTCCATGATCCATCATGTCAAATGGAGTTTACCACTGAACAAGAGTTCATAGTAACTCGCAGTCATAATTATTAAAAAAAAATAAAAAGAAATGCATAGGTCATTTCCATAAGCATGCAAAAAGTATTTAATAAAGCTTAAAATATGCTTCTCATAAATATTCAGTGATTTAAGAAAAAACTATTGATTTACCTGACAATAATATATAAGGAATCTATGAAATGTATACAACGGATATGTAGTAAAACTTGGACAACCTGGTAAAAGAAATACAAGGATATATAGCTCTTTCTATTGAACAGTGTGTGGAAATTTCTAATAAATAAAGACAATCAGGAAAAATGAGTACAAATTCAGCATAGTAAAAGAAAACAATTTTCTATTGACATGAAAATCTATGTATAAATTCTGAGGGCACATGAAAATATGTAGGAGTAACATTAATTCATGATGTAAGATGGACATCTACTATTAGCTGAATTCCTGTCAATGAGAAAAAATGAATTATTATATATGTAAT
>NW_008343216.1:205566-213441 GCF_000622305.1 Nannospalax galili | reverse complement strand
TTAATATATAATATTTCATTATTTATAATATTGTATAAAATAGCTAATTATGAGATACAATATGAGTTCCAAAATAACTGTGTATATGATCTGTAAAGCATTTCTGAAAACACTAAAGAATAGAAAGAACTGTGTACTATTTATGGATCACAAATTCTGACCGTATTTATGAATTTTATACATGCATCAGTTATCTTTGCAAATTCAATACAGTCTGTTTTGAAATAGTAGAAGTAGTTTTTGCAGAAATGCTCCAAAGTATTATGAAAATGGACACATCTTGAAATTCTATAAGAACTGATGCAAGTATTAAAATTTACAGAAATCAAACTAAATACAGGTTCTTTGCTTCAACTGCTCTGCCTGAGAGGCTGTGACTTCAAACCTGAGTGCCCACACCCCTATTTCCACTCCAAGAGATGACAGAAACTATTATGAATCAGAAAAATCCTGCCAAAGTGCAGGTACAGTGTCCAAAGAAAGGAAGTAAGCTGTTTTTAGAAAGAAGGTGTTTCATAGAACAGCTACAGGAGTCAGTAAATATTTCATTTCTCCTTAAAGACGTTAGGACTCTTTGCCTGATTGAGTTTGCATGGGTCTTGAGCATATTGTTCCCATTGCTGTAAGTTCATATGAGCAAATTCCTGGAACCCTGGAGAACTATGTTTCCTTATGTTCATGTACCATCCCTGACTCTTAAAATCTTTTCAGCCCTTTTTCCTCAATGCTCCCTGAGGCCTGAGTAGGTAAGGTTTAATATGAGTCCTATCCAGGGATATACACTCTGCAGTCTCTTATTCTCTACATTTGACCAGTTGGGGCCTTCTATGTTTGTCACTCTCTATTGCATGAGGAAGATTGACTGGTGAGAATTGAGAGATGTGCTAGTATTCTCTCAAACTCCCGTTTTGCTATATTCTGTGAGCTTTCAGGAATTCTCAGGTGTTTATATTTCTATCAATTTTTCTTTCAAATGGTTAAAATCACAAACTTTTATGTACATTAAACTATAAGGATATAATTGCATATATTTGTCAAAAATATTTTGAATTCGTTATTTACATTGCTACATAAGAAAGAGTTTATAATACTGCACGTGGTATAACTGCACAAATAGAATCAATAAAATGGATTTTTTCCTGCAAAAAAGAAGTTTGGGTAAACCACTTCACCTCTACATGCCATACTGAGACAATGCAGATGAAAGAACTGTTTTCCAGCGTCCTAAAGGGAGTTGGTGGAGACAGTCTGACTAGTTTAGGAGGACTGGATGAAGCTCTGTCCAATATGTGGATGGAGAAACACCCCTTGCCACTGGAGAGGATGATTATGTGGAAGATCGAGGTCTTGCATAAAATTTTGAATAAGGCAAACAAGTCAACTTCTGCAGAAGATAAAACATGAAGAAGTTACTGGGAGCTGTTATGTTATGACTGCTTTAAAAATTCTTTTGGCTTTGGGTCTGATAAAATCTAGGTCTCTAACATTTTGAAGACCTGGCTCTCTGGACACTGTAGTTATTTTCAGCTTTTGCTTATACACAATTCACTTTTTGCATAATAAGCTGAAGAAGTCTGGGAATAAAATTTGAAAAATGGTTAACAAATTCTTTCCTCCATAAAATAAAAAGAAACAGAATACTGTAAAACTGTAGACATACTGGTTAGTGAAATATTATAAAACAACAGGCATGGGCACATGTGATGTTTTCTTTCAAAAAGCAAAAAACAAAAATAAACACACAAATAATAATCCCTAATTCTATTCAATAAAATACTCTATAAACAATGACAAAAACTTTAATAGGGATCACTTGCAGTAATTTTGCCAATACTAAGAATTGTAAGGAAATTGCATAATTTCTAGAAAAGCATTCTAGATTAGAAAAATTGCATCATGTCAGTGTGACCAGTATTCCAAAATATCAGGTCCCTTACAAGTTAAAGATAAATTGTTGCATTAGTACAAATAGTACCAATAACTGCAATAGTATTAAATGTACTAAAGTTCACTACCTTTTTTCTTTCTGTATGACCTTAGAGAAAAGTTTGAATAATTTAGTCTAAGGAGGATAAAAAGATAGGTGGAAGTTAATGTACAGTTGCAATACATTTGAAGATTTAACACAGTTCTTTTGTTTTAATCTGAAAAGTATAAATAACACAGATACTTGTTTTAACCTCCACTGAATGATTACATTTGTCTAATGAAATAGCCATGCAGATGAATAAAAGAGATGTCTGTTGCAATGGAGCAAATATACAACTCTCAACAAAGTATTTTTGCAAAAAAAAAAAAAAAAAAAAACAAAAATTGAACAATTGTGAGATGCTAGCAGTTTTAAAAAAAAAATAAATGTAAAAAGTCTTAACTTTCCCAACTTGAGACAAATTCCAACTAAACCAAAATAATATAATACTACAAACACTAAAGGCTGATAAATACAAAGAATCAAAAGGGGGGGACACCATGTTAAAGCAAGAATGTGAGTAATTAGATATCTCAGGATAATCCTGCTAAGAATGAAAATTGGATTTACTTTTTAGAAATCATTTAGAAATCTTTATGAAATATCAGCAATTTCATGCTTCTGTTTAACATCAATGTACTCAGTCTGTACTCTTTTAGTTTGTATGCAGTTCTTAATTTATTTATGACTAAATTTCTGGGACTGGAGAGATGACTCAGCAGCTAAGCTGCTCTTTCAGATGACTGAGTTCAAGTCCCTGCACATCCGTGGAATCTGACATCCTCTTCTGACTTGTGCAGGCACTTCACGAGATGGGTGCACTTGCAAACATACAGACAATACATTCATACACATAATTTTAAAAAAAGCAAATAAACAAATTTCTTTTAGAATTTAAAAAATCAGCTTTACTTGTTTGGGATTACTGGAGTATTCAAGACTAAGTTTTGTGAGTTGCCCTGAGGAATTAGGGTCAAAATACCAATAATCAACCTAAAAAAACTGTTGCCTAAATTCAGTATGTAACACTTATTTGGAATTTAATTCAAATAAACTAATTTTCCTTTAAAACTTTTTAGACTATAACACAAGTATACTTAACTAAACATCTTGAACAATTAAGTAATGACTGAATATTTAATTACAATAAGAAATCTTCAGTTTTGTGTGTAATAAGTATACTATGATAAGTGATGATAAATGATTGATATCTTTAAAGATTAATAGTGACCTATGAACAGATGAAAATATGGGATGTAAATCTCAGACTACAAATTAATTCAGAATTTGTAGTGAAGACAGATGTGGTTATATACAGAAAACTAAAAACTTGTAGTATATATGAATCATCTGATATTAAAGTTCCTAGTTTTTACATTTTTTATTTTGTCTTAGGAAAACAACAGTAGTAGTTTCTTCTCCAGGATCTATGACATATACAGCCACAAGCTCTTGGCTAGGTTTAGACTACAGAGGTGTGAATTTATTCCTAACGAACTGACCTTATGTCCAATTAGAAACCGTTGAAGGACCCCAAGATGTAAATGCTACCACTGCACCACTGGGTTTTCTCATGAAGCTAATCATTCTCTTTATTAATTTTTAATTTTATGTGCCCCATTTGAGGGAAAAATGGAATATATGGTATATGCATTCCTCAGCTTGCTTCTTTTGTTTATAATAATGGTCTCTAATGCATTCTATTCATTTGTATTTGGAAGAATTTCTTTCTTCATGACTGAATACCACTCTATAGTCATAGATTCCACATTTTATCTATTCATGCATTATGGACATCTAGGCCAATACCATGCTTTTGCTATTGTGACAAGAACAGCAATAAAAATGCATGTACAAGCATCTCTGTTCTTTGTTAACTTAGATCCCTCAAGCCAATATAATTTCTACCTGTATTCTTTATTTTTACACACATAGAATGGGTAGCTCTCAACCTTCAACAAAGATGCTTCTTTATACATCTCATAAAGGCTAGTGAAGAGATCCACAAATGGTCAAAAATTTCAAAATAAGTGACCATGGGGCCTAGGCACAATTGCTATGCCAACAGCAAAATTTCTCCACCTAAGGGTCATAAAATACCACAAAAAAGAAGAAAGATTATACGTGCCAGAGGAACAGGACACCTGTAACCATAAAACATCAATTATATGAATTTCTACACAAGATCTACATAATGAGCACACCAATCAACCTGCCAATGTGGATGTCAAAAAATTTTAGGAGACTCCATCCCTAAAGTAAGACCTATTAGCATTCAGTGTCTGATGAAAGAAGGCAAATCAGTTTTCCCCAGGGACAAGTCTCTGGATAGAATATTCAATTGTAAGTTGTAAGCCCTAAATACTTGAAACCCTCATACATATGGGCAACACTAATTGCACTCAACAGATTTAATATACATGTTTATTATGTGTGTGTAACAGTAATAGAGAAGAAAAGATCATGAATTTGAGATGGAGTTGGTGGGACAAAGGAAGCATTAGAAAGGGGAGAGAGAAGGGTTAATACAATGTAAATACTGTGTACTCATGTATGGAGTGTTCAAAAATTAAAAATAAAATAAAAGGCTAAAAATGAAGTTAGAAAAACTTTTAAAGCAGAGAAATAATATAGAGGGATAAATATGATCAAAGTACAAAGTGGAAACGTATAGAAATGTATAATAAATCACATTAGTTTGTGCAAAAAAATGCATGCTAGTACATTCATAAAATGATTGGCCATGAGTTGGGTATATATGAAGGTATTTATTCATTCTACACAGTTTAATTTTTAAGTGTAGTTATATAAAATATATCTTAAATTACAACCTGATCTATCAGGCATGATGAGGCATACCTATGATATCAGCATATGGGAGGCAGAAGTAGAGGACCAGAAATTCAATATCATTGTTGGCTATACAGTGAGTTCAAGGCCATCCTGGGATATATGAACACCCCTCAAAAAATGAAAAAATACAAAAAATATATTAAAATATGTAAAATTTCAAAATGAACAAAAAACTTTTTAATCATTTAAATTCTTAAAATACTATAAATAATCAATATAACCTCATTAATAAGTATTAGATAATAGTGTTAGATAACACTTACCTAAAAATAAGCCACTACAAGTTTCAAAAAATATTTTAAAATTTATTGATGCAAAAATTTTATGCAATATATTTTGATCATATTCAGATCCCCTCCTTCATCTCTACCCTCATCTACTGCCACTCCCCTGATTTCACATCCTCATCCATCTTACACAACATATCAAAAATTGGCAACGCAGAAATCATATGTCATTTTAATATCAGTGATCTGTAATTCTTATACACAGATGGAGCAAAGTAAGAGTCCAGTTCCTTTCCTTTGTACGGGATTTGGGGTCAGAAGACACCCAGGTTCCTTCTAACGACATTTTTGCACATAGGTTTCTTTATGCATACTGCTTAAGAACGTCAAGTAAGGATTTCTCTTTTCCTCAGTGTTTGTGTTTCCTCATCAAAGTCTGTTATCTACAGACCAAGTACATGCAGGTTACATTTTGTCTGTTTCAGGGCCTCACTCGGCACAATCACTTCACTGTAGTCCCACGGGTTGATTGCCCACAGTATAAGGTCCTAAGCTTCAAATTCAAGATTCATTGAGTGATATTTGGGATGTTTCACCACTTCACATGACAGATTGACCCCTGTGTCCTCCAGTTTATTTTCTTATACTTGCAGACTTCCCAGGCTCCTACTGCTGCAGAGGATTTCACCCAGGTCTTGACAGCCACTGGATGATGATGAGGGCCAGGCAGATCATGAGTGGATCATGATCCACCCATGACTGTGCAGGGGTTCCTTACAGTCCAGGTGCTGGCGAGAGTGTGCACCATGATCCAGCGCAATGGGATGGTTGCAACCACCTCTTGGTCATAGCCAAAGTCTGGTACCTTCACCCTAGCTCTGTGGCCATGGGTAGCCATGCCAGTGCAGCTTATCATGCTAGAGAATGGGTGGCTAGGCCTGAGTGCATTTTTCCTCTTGGTTGAGGTGTCCACTGCCCTCACATCTTCCTATTCTTACCAGAGTCATGTTTTTTTTGTTTTCTTTTAAAAAATTGCATTTATTTAGGTAAAAACAAACTGAAGATTAATTTGAATTTATGTTCTCAGCAGTACAGCATAAGAGGGGGTGATCTGAATTTGGATTAGTTGAATTACTAAACCTTTTTAAATGTATTTTATTTATTTTTAAAAATTTTGTGTGTATGTGTGTATTGCCTGCATGTAGGTAAGTGCACCTGTGTTTTGCAAAGGTCAGAAGAGGCTGTCGGATCCCCTGTGACTGGAGTAACAGACAGTTGTTAGCTTCCATATGGTGCTGGGATTTGAACCCAGGTATTCTGCAAGAAAAACCAGTGTTCATAACTGCTGAGCCATCTCTCCAGCCCGGAATAACTGATTTTCTTAAAAACTTTTTATTGAGCTTTTGTAGATTTCATACAACAGTTCTTTATCAATTTAGACCCCTCACATCCATTCCCACACCTCCCATGCAGACTTCACGCATTCCACCATACATGTTAAATCTTACCCAGTTAAACAATTCTACCCAGATGTCCTTCGGTGTAAATTCATCCACTGGAGTCTAGTCAGATTATCTAGAGATCATAAATAAAGGTCTAAATATAGTTACTCAATGTGACCAAAGATTTTAGATAGTAAAGTGATATCATAGCTTTAGGAAAAATTGATTTATTGAAATATTATATTTAATATTTAAACTTTATCTTTGTATGCACATACACACCTATGCAAACATGAATGATAAATATCAGAATAAGCATTTTACAGTGTTCCTATTTTATATGTTACTTAAATCTCAGCAATAGCTCCACTGACCAGACATTGAAATGAAGTAGAAAGATTTCAGTAACCTTTCAATGACAGCTTCATGGAAGAACATAAAGACAGCAGTGGGTTATTTTCCTAGATAAAAAGCTTCCACATTTAATATGAATCCATAAAGGATTACCAGCAAAATGTCAATAAAACTTTTACTGTCAAACAATTTGGAACATCGTATTTCATTAAAGTTTTGTAACTTTTATTGGTTTTAAACATCAAAACTCTTGAGCTTTTTAAAACTTTTAGACAAAAATATTTAACGTTAAAAGTCACTATTTGATAATCATTTTGTTATATTGTTCTACAATTGAAACAAAGTTAAATCTTGCTCCAAAAGAAAAAGGGGATCATTAGAAGACAGCATTGTGACTTTTAGCAGGTATATTTTCTAGTCACCAGCGTTTTATTAGAAGTCTATGACATGGTTTTAAATATATGACCAGTTCAAATACTACCTAAAGTTTAAGGTAATAGGTGTCATTGTTGCAAATCAGAGTATTGCCAATTACATTTTGAATAATTCTTTGAAATTTAACAAATATCAGTGTTATTAGTGATATATATATAAATAAAGTACTATATATTTACGTTTTGCATGTATATGTATGAATATTATTCTTTCATAATCTATTTCTCTATCTACCATCTTTAATCATTGGTTTTCTAATGAATTGAAACTCAATTCAGTATACTTCATTTTTACTGTTTTCTTAACAGATCCTCAAACAGCATTAAGAGTAAAAATAAATTGGTTTATCTGGGTCAACTATATGACCTTAAACACCCAAAAGGAAAGTATAGCCAAAGATTAAAGGGGCCAATATAATTTTTTAAGAGTCCATATGTATAGCTAAAGGCTACATAACAAACAATGCCAGATAGAAGATACCTTCTTTTGAGTTGTTGGCCAGTTTGGCCCCAAGGAACTCCCAGATAGTAACCCAGCATAGAACTGAGAAAATGAACAGCAGACCCCAATCTTATCTAAAGGAATATTGACAACT
>NW_008343216.1:170164-199737 GCF_000622305.1 Nannospalax galili | reverse complement strand
CTGAGGATAGTAGTGCAGGCTAGGAGAGTTAGCCGGTGGTGCAGGCCCAGGGAAGCAGCGAGAGGTGAGGGCGGGGCCAGGACCAGAAGTGGTGCTCCTGAAGCCCAAGAAAGGGACTGGGTTGCTCTGGGTGAGAAGGGTCAGGAAGCAGTATTGGTTCCCCAGGTGTCTGGGGCCCCAAGACTAGGAATGGCGCAGGGCTCAAACTAGGAGTATAGAACGGCGAGGCGGGGGGGATGGAAGGGTGAATGTGGCTTAGGGAGTCCCGGCGCGGAGAGCTGCGCTATTGACTTACCCCAAGAGGTCTGAGGATAGTAGTGCAGCGCCAATATAATTTTTAAGAGTCCATATGTATAGCTAAAGGCTACATAACAAGAAACAATGCCAGATAGGAGATACATTCTTTTGAGTTCTTGGCCAGGGTGGCCCAAGGGACTCCCAGACAATAACCCAGCATAAAACTGAGAAAATGAACAGCAGACCCTAATCTTATCTAAAAGGAATATTGACAACTGATTGCTGCTTGATGAGGAGCATCTGACCTTCCTAAAACAAAAACATCTAGATAGGCTGACTAGATTCACCAGTTGAACAAGTACTGGGGAACGGCAGGGGATGCTGACAACACAGCAGAAAGTAGCAGGGAAGACAGAGTAAAAGGGCCCTAGTGGGTGGGTGGGGGGCTATGGGAGGGAAGTGGGTGTATAGATGGGTAAGATTGGGATGTTCTGTGTGATATACACACAAAAATTAACAATTGAAAAATGAGTTATATTTGAGGAAGAAGCGTAACAATTAACATCATGTAAGTTATTAGAGGTGATAAACATTACCATTGAAATCTACCTGATGACTTTATATCCATACACAGGTGCCAAGGATTTGAGTGCAACCGACCATGACTAGTAATAATCAGATACACACAGATTAGAGACACATGCACCAACATCTAAGTTTTATTAGCAAAAACAATGATTATTTCTGTAAGAAACAGTACATTTTAAAATGAAATGGAGATATTTTTTAAAGGTTAAAAACTCATTCAATTTTATGTCTTACAGAGTTTATACTGTTTGATATTGTATAATTGTATTAATTCAACTATGAACATAAAAATTTTATTTCCACTTTTGAAAGAGATGTATCTTTGCTCTGGAAACAGTTATTGAGTATGTTAAAGCTGTAATGAAAAGTTTCTTCTTAAAAAATGCATTTTTATTTTCTACAGTAACTGAAATAACTGAATTTTATTTTACATGTCAAAGATACAATAAGAAAAACAATGAAATGAATCAAAAATGAGAAAACTATTAATACCTGACTTTTAGGAAATGTCTAATATTTAAAAATCTCTCTCTCTCTCACACACACACACACAAATGCACACACAAATGCACACACACACACACACCAATTGAATGCCAAAGGAAGACTGGGGAAGAATAGGCACCAGTGGGAAGGAGATGATGAAATGAGGAGGGAACAAGGTTCTGTATTTGGTCAATGAACTTGACATATTTTTATGTGTCTATAAAAATGTCTTTATGAAATCTGTTATTATGTATAATGAATATAATTGTCCAAAAACTATGGAAAGTTTTTGACACTATCAGAAACCAAGATAAGGAGAAACAATGTTAAAGTAACTTGTGACTACACACCCATCAGTTGGGTAGAGATTTTAAAAATTAGCATCAAATCTTAGCAAAGATGGGAATCCATAAAATACTTTTCTATATCTGCTGGGTAAATAATATTTGAAATATAGTGCACACATTTAATATTGCTCAAACCTATGATGAGTTTCCTTTTCTGAGTTTTAGTTGCAAAGCATAAGCAAGTGTTTGTACATTCACCCCAAAGGTTAAGTGCCAAATACCTTACAATGTTACTCTAAATGGCTAAAATGAACAAACACCTCAATGCTTATCAACATATACCATCTCTATCATAGGCATTGATAAACCTACAGTATCTATCTTTATCAATGTATTTGGTGGACACATAATTTTAAGGAAACAAATATAATTTATAAGCTAAAAAATGCATTTTCCACAAGATTTTTTCCAATTGAAGTCACATAAGCATTAGTGATTTGGAAAAAAACAGGTAAGAAAAACTATAATGAGATGCGAAATCCTTCATTGTTCTAGTTCAGTTCTCTTGATGTGATTAAATAGCCTGATGAGGAGCTGGAGAGATGGTTCAAAGGTTAAGAACACTGGTTGTTCTTGCAGAAGATCCGGGGTTTGAATCCCAGCACTCACCTGGCAGCTAACAACAGCCCATAACTCCAGTCCCAGGGGTCCAACAGCCTCTTCAGACCTTCACAGGCATTGCACGACACGGGTGCACTTACCTACATGCAGGCAATATATGCATACAAATAAAATAAAAATAAGTTTAAAAAATTTAAATAGCTTGACCAGTAGAAACTTTGGGGACTAAATATTTATTTTGTTTACAACTCCAGGTTCATCATTGTGAGAAATCCAAGTGGCAAGAACCTGAAACAGCTTTTGACATAACATCCACACAGAAGAGCAAGGAGAGAAAATATACATCCTTCTTTTCTCTAATCTAGTTTTATTGTTATACTGCATTCAAGACCTCCTGCCTAAGGAATGTTGCCATGCATAAAGGCCTGGAACTTCCTATATAAAGTAAAATTTAAGACAATTCCCACAGGCATGCCCACCTGATCTGAACAATTCATCAATTAAAACACTCTTCCGAGGTGATTCTAGGCAACGCCAAGTTGATGGTGAAAAAAATGACGATCACAGTAATCATAGAATGGTTTAGGATTATAGTTCCTGATAAAGTTATCTAGACATTCTGATATGCTAAAATTATAATAAAACAATTTACTAGTCAACAATTTACTATGGTGTCAATAAAGAATTCATTAATAAACTATTTTTTGTATTAAAACAAACCACAGCACCCACATCATGGAAGACAACAGTGCTAGTTTTCACTTCTCTGGATTTTCCATATTCATATAGGAGATTTGGTTAAAAGGATACATTTACTGTTTGCTGATGTAGAAGTTGGACTAGTAAACAATATTCAAATGAAAATATATTTCCACTAAGGTGAAGTTCCAGTATGTTCAGAGATTAGATAACTGTACTCTCTTTCCTAAGTTGGGCCATATAAATAAGAAAAGCAGGTGAAGGAATGGACTATTTCAAATTTACATGCTCTTGGTCATTGAGCAGCATCATTTCAGTGCCCACCTCACCCAGTCAAATGTCAGAGAAGCCCTCTTTCATCTGTACTGTCAGTTTGCTCTGAATACTGTAATCTTGCTACTTCCGAAAAAATTAAATTCTCTAACTCAAAACGAGCTACTTTTTCATCAAGAAATAGTGAAAAATTGAAATCATCCATAAAATACATCCAATTTTGTTAATGATTTTAAATATTTCTTCCAGCTACCATAGAGTATATGATTTTTTCTTACAATTTCATAAATGCATTTAATGTAGCTTGATCATATCTTTTCCCCATTCCCTCTCTTTATGTCCCCTACAGTCCCTCTCCAACTTATCTACCATCCCTTTCCCAACTTGATGAAGATAAAATGATCAGTTACAGTGCACAGTCAAGTCTAGCTAAAAGAGTTGATTAAAGTTGGTATGTTTCCTGGTCTTATAAAATTGTATTTTATTTTTTAAGGAGCACATTTTTAAATACTCTTCTTTCCAGGTAATATGTTAGCATTTAGAAAGTATGTGAACAAGATTGTACTAAAAAATAGTCTTTTTGAAGCTGTTGACCAGGTGTGCCATAGACCCTCAAACAATATTGACGATTGCTTCTAATCTTGGTTACCCATGAGAACGTGAGGGTAAGACCCTAGTGCTGAATGCACACAGGAGTTATAGAGAAAAACAAGGAGAAATCAAGCTCATACTGACTTCCAAGTTTTATCTCTACTGGCTAGCCTTCGTAGTGCTGGAAGGTGTTTATTCAGCTATGAATCCTGTTTGATCAACAACTGGCCTGGCTAGCTATGACCTCTGGTGCAATAGCAGCACAAATATTATAAGAGTAAACAATCCCATTCTAATTGTACTTAAGCACCACTTCATAAGACAAAGCCCATACCTGACAGTGATATCAGGCCTAGGATCATGTGGCTAGACAGGACACAGGTCATACGGGAGAACTTCACACTATTGAACATAGTTATGTACTTAATTTTGTTAAATATATACTTAATTCTGTTAAACAGATAGATTATTAAAGAAACTCCTAATAATCTATTGTTATGCCCAGAGATAAGTTCATCTCCCACCACTCACCAGGGAAGTTTCCTTATGCAGCAGATGGTGATTAACACAGAAACACTCAACTGACCAATATGTAGAGAATAAGTGTGGGTATTCCTACATTAGACAATTATATGAAACTTCTGCCTCCAAAGGCTCAGAGATTACTACAAAAGAGGTGGTGAAAAACTTCCAAGAGTCAGAGAGTAGATGACTGTAAAGAAGCAGAGTTTTCCTGGCAACTGGGAAGTTACTCATACAAAGTCACAACAATGGTGAGAGTATGCTTAAGTACCACATAAGCTCAAGTCAGACAATATCCCATCATGTAAGTGAGGAAGTGGGTAAGGACCACCCTCTACTCAAAGAAATATTGAAAACTAATGGTTGCTGGGAATAGGAGAGGAAGTCTCTTTTAAGTGTGCGAATCTTGATAGGTTAACCAGGCTCTGGTGGATAAACACACACCAAAAGATATTTGAGGACACAAATTTGATTCTAATTATATACATATATTATATATGTGTGTGTGTATATATATACATATATATGATAGATACAATATATATTTATGAAATACAGTACATGAAATTGTGTAAGGTGAGGTAAAGATAGGGGAGAACTAAATATTATTAAATGTACTATATGAATTTGAAATAATTCAGTTAAAGAAACTAAAATAAAAAGAATTATATTTTTGAAAAGAAAAAATATTCTATTTGGTCACATTTATACTACATTTTACATATCACATACTCCAGAAAATGAATACTAGTCTATGAAGATTTCAAAATTCCAAACCAAGGGCCAAGCCATATATATTTCCATTTACTATCAATATTATATTCCACAAGCATGTGCCATAATCTGACTGCATTTAAATCAAAAGTAGGAAATGCTTATCAAATTTCTGAGCTTTGGATTTCTTCTGTGTTTTGTTTATGGTTATATCATTTCTAAGAATTTATCCCAAGTGGTTAAATTTGTATTCTAGTGGTAATTATGCCAAAAATACTCCTGACTTAGGTGAAATTTTCAGATGTATACCTATAAGCAAAATATATAATTGATTTAGCATTATTGAATTTAAACTGAGAATCCCATACTTAAAAGTTATGTGATTTTATGCAGGTTAGTATTAGGAAGTACTGACATTAAGTTAGAGTTATTTCCTTTCCATTTTTAAAATTTATTTTTATTTTATATGCATGAGTATTTTGCCTACATGTGTATAAGTGCATGCTTTGTATGCAATGCTCAGGGAGGCCAGAATGGAGAATCCAGGTCCTCTCGAACTGGAGTTATGAATGGTTGTTAGTTGCCGTGTAGGTGCTGGAAACTGAACCCATGCGCTCTGGAAGAGCAGTCAGTGTTCTTAACTGCTGAGCCATTTCTCCAGCCCCAGGGTTATTTTCTTAATGATGTATATTTTATGTAATTTGTGAACAGAAACAAGTCTTGAAAGATATTACATACAGCATTTAGATTTTCTCTTCCTCATTTGAAGTATTCTGTTGTGAAATGAATACTTTAAAAGTTATTGAATATATGAGAGTTTCTTGCAAGGAATTTTGATTATATTCTGACCACCTCTCCCATTTCCACCTTCTCCCTCCTTTCTGTATACTCCATTCCCAACTTCATGTCATCTTTTATTTTTTTAAATACCTTTCAAGTTTAGTCTGTGTTTCACAAATGCTTTTGGGTGTGGGTTCATCCATTGCAGTCTGGTCAACCTACCAGGTGTCACAATCCTAAAGAAAACTGGCTCTTCCTCTCTCAGCAGCTATCAGTTACCAATAGATCCTCAATGACAACTGAATCTTCTTGCCCACCAAACCCATCTCGTCTGGGTTTTTCTCTGGCTTGAAATTGCAGAGGTCTTCCACATGCTACCACAAATATTGTGGTATCCTGTGTGTAATTACATTTTGGTATCTAGACAGAAAGCTTTCCTTGACTTTATCAGCCACTTCTGATTCTTACAATCTTTCTTCCCTCTCTTCCTCAATGAACCCCAAACCTTGGAAGGAGAAGATTTGATACAGATGTCCTGTTTAGGTCTGACCACTCTGCAGTCTCCTTGGGTACCTGTGTTAATCACCATCTGCTGCAAGAAGAAACTTGTCTTGTATGAGCTGAGAGATGTATTAGTCAATGGGTTTGGGGTGCGCAGGGATCCAGGGTGCCAGCTGCTAGCGTGGCGCCGGTCCCCTGCGCGCACGTGGAGGGCAGCGGGTCCCGAGCGCGTCTGCGCTGCGTTGCTGGTGGACCTCTGCTTCTCCGCTGCTTCTCCGCTGTGGGTCTCTGCTACTGAGGCTGGCTCAGTCGAGTTTTGCCCCAATTTCACCCGTGCACTCTCTCTCTAAGTTCGGAGCCCGTCAGCTGCCAGGTCACGAGGAGAGGTGCGAGTCGGCTAAAGCTGGAGTTCCGTGAGTCGATGATGGAAGGATAGCGCCCCCCGGGAAGACTGAATCGTAGGCAATAGGACACAGGACTCAGCTTAGTCCATGTTACAGCTCTTTATTCAGTGACTCAGCTTGGCTCCAATCTTGGTGATCCAGCTCCAATTATTGAGGAAAAACCAGGACACTTTATACCATGGGGGTGGTAGTAAAAACCTTAGCTGATAGGTACTTTTAGGATGCCCCATTTACATGTGGCGGTAAGCTCCTGCCAGGCTGCCAGACTGCCTGAAAAATCACACAGGAAATCCTGGCATTTCCAGAGCCAGAGGCCATGTTTCTGTGGTGGCTACTTCAAAAGACGAGTCAGGAAGATGCCAGGGAAGCATCCTGCTGAAAAAGGAGTCTCTGCATTTGAATCCGAGCCCATGGGCTTTCTGGACATGGAGAAACTGCTACTTTACACAGCAGGAGTCCCCAACAAATGGGTATAAGAATAAGTCAGTTGGAGTTGATTTAATAGTATGATTTTTAGCAGAATAATAGTAGTAGGTACTCCCCTACAGCTGGAAACCTGTCTAGTCACAGATTATTTGTCCTGATAACAGTGCCAGGTATTGCCTCCAACTTGTTAAGTGGACCTTAAATCCATTTAGAAGATAGTTATTCGCATAACATTCACATCAAATTATGGAAGTAACCAGGAGCAATGGCATTCTCGTTAGCCTTCAATTGCTGTGTTAAAACACTCTGACCAACACCAACTTGGGGAGGAAAGGGTTTATTTTTTCTTACATCTCTTGGGTTACAGTTCACCCCTGAGCAAACTCTGGGAAGGAACTTGGAGGCAGGAGCTGAAGCACAGACTATTGAGAAACATTGCTTACTAACTTGCTCCTCTGACACCTGCTCAACCTTATTTCTTATACAGCACAATAACCTGCTCAGGAATGGCACTGCCCATAGTGACTGGATCCTCTCTCCTCCCACATCATTAAAAAAATAATGCCTCACAGACATGACCACAGGCCAGTCCAATGGAAGAAATTCCCAAGTTGAGGCCCCTTCTACTCAGGTGTGTCAAATTGACAACTAAAGCTATCCAGCACAATTTGACCCTTGTCAACTTGACACAAAAATACATCACTACGAAACCACAAACTTTCCATTTCCTGTTGCAAAGGTATGTTGTTAACAATATCACAATATAAGACAGTACAACCTTAAAAGTCCTACAGTCCTTAAAATAATCCAAACACTTAAAAGTTCATAGTCTCTTAATAGTCTCTTAACTGTGAGCACCTGTAAAATCCAAAACAAGTACTGTCTTATTTCAAAGGGAAAAATTGGGCAAACCTAAGCAAAACCCAAGTCCAGTAAAGTAGTTCAATGCAGGACATCTAGGATTCACTCATGATCTTCTGGGCTTCCAAGGGTTTTGGCAGCTCCACTCCTCTGACTCTGTCATCCAGAGCACACACAGCTTATCTCACAGGCCCAGGCCAGCTCCATTCCACATCTGCTGCTGCCCTTGGTGGTTGTCCCATGGTCCTGGCATCTCCAAAAAGCTGGGGTCTCCACTGAAACTGAGGCTGAATCTTCACCAACTGCCTCTTCTGGCCTCTTAGGGTACAAAGCCTCAGAGTCTCTCCATGACCCCTTCAGATCAGGGTCTTCACTAAAAATGAGGCTGCACTTTTGTAATGGCCTCTCTTGGTCTCAGGATGCCAAGCCTCACCTGCTCTCTGTGACCTTTTCATGCTTCCAACACCAGAATCATGAAGGAGAATCTTCCACATTATCAAGTCCTGTCCCAGCCATCCAGGCTATTGACACTTAATTGTGCCTGTAACCATGTCCTTAAGAGGCCATTCCATTGCTATATCAAGCCAGCTTCTTCAGGATGGTGGGGAACCTGGTAAGATCAGTGTATTCCATGACCATGGGTCCACTGTTGCACTTCTTTGGCTGTGAAGTGAGTTCTCTTGTCAGAAGCAATGCTGTGTGGGATACCATGATATTGGATAAGGCATTCTGTAGTCCCTGAATTGTGGTTTTGGCAGAAGCATTACAAGCAGGAAAGGCAAATCCATAGTCAGAAAGTATGTCTATTTCTGTAACGACAAAGCTTCTAGCTTGAAGTGGAGGTTCAGGCCCCTTCTGGACCATAACTTCTTTGTGCTG
Source organism: Nannospalax galili (assembly GCF_000622305.1). Classification (NCBI taxonomy): domain Eukaryota; kingdom Metazoa; phylum Chordata; class Mammalia; order Rodentia; family Spalacidae; genus Nannospalax; species Nannospalax galili. Next base: position 190,868 of record NW_008343216.1, on the reverse strand, counting down.
ATCCTGAGGAAATACTTTCCAGAATATTTTGCCACAGTGATTCTGGTCTCTTGTTACTTACAGCCAATTTTTCAGCCTCAGCTAAGTGGCATCAATTGCCCCAGTAAAAAAAATATTAAATTTTTTTTAAAAAGTTTCACTTCAGTGGCTCTGGTCTCTTCATAATCACAGCTGATTTACCAGCCCCAGCTGAGCAGAACTCACATATTCTCAATCCAAGATATTATACAAACATCCCTGATAGTCTTTGCTTCCCTTTGAATATTCACAAGCAAGGTCTCCATTGTCAACAGTTCTTTCAATATAACTGTTCCAAGTGCCACAACAACAAACTCTAAGCACTCAATGGCTTTTCTAGTCCAAAGTTCCAAATACTTCCACAATCCTCCACAAAACACCAAGGTCAGGAGTGCCACAGCAGTATCCCACTCTTAGTACCAATTTCTATTCTAGCTTGCCTTCTATTGCTGTGAGAAACCACTCTACCAATACCAACTTGGGTAGGAAAAGTTTATTTTATCTTCCATCTCCTTGGTCACTGTTCATCCATGAAGGAGCCCAAGGTAGGAACTTATGGAAGGAATTTTGAAGTAGGAGTTGATGCACAGACCATGGAGGAACTCTGCTTACTGACTTGCTCCCCTGGTCCATGCTCAGCCTATTTTTTATACAACACAGAAAAAACTGTCCAGGTGTGATACAACCGACAGTGAGCTAGGCCCTCCCACATCATCCAAAAATCAAGAAAATGCCCCACAGATATGGCTTCAGACAAGTCCAATGTAGGACATTCCCCAGTTGAGGCTCCTATCCAGGTGTGTCAAGGTGACAACTAAAGCTGTCCAGCATATTTATAGGACTTCCCTTGAAAACAGATTTAAAAGAGAGAGTCCATTCCTGGTATTGAGCTTTTCTTCTAGCCTGTGGTGTCTAAAAGAGTCACTGAACCCCCTTATATGATCACTACATTTAACCTCTTTGTATATTGTATATGTACATATTTTAAGAAGTTTCATTGGTATATTTTTGTATGTCTTATTTAAAAGACCTTTATTGTTAGTTATCCTCCCATCTTACTTATAAAATATAAAGTAACCTGTGCTGGAGAGAAGGTTCCAAGGTTAAGAACCTCTTGCAGAAGACCCAGGTTCGAATCCCAGCACCCGCATGGCAGCTGACAACTGTCTGCAACTCCAGTTCCAGAGGATCTGACAGCCTTTTCTGTCCACCACGGGCATTTCACGACACAAGTGTACTTACCTACATGCAGGCAATACACTCATACACATAAAATAACAAATAAATTATTAAGAAAAATAAAATAACCTAAACAGTCATCAGGAAGTAGCAAACATGCATCCATGGGTTTCACATATATTATTTCAGTTAAACTAAAAAAAATAACTCATAACTACGTATCTTTTTAACCTCTTAGAATGCTTTATGAATCTTAGCTTTATAGCTAATTCTGGTTTATAAATTTGAGTTTATTTATTTGTTCTGGCAGCAAAGCCAATATTAAATGTCAAACTACTTAATGCCTTAAATATTCTAGGTACACATATTTAAACATGTCTAAGAAGACAACCCTCCTTTATAAGACAGTTTTATCATTATTATTATTTTATTTATTTTTATTTATATATTTAGTGTATTGCCTGCATGTATGTAAGTACATACATGTCATGCAATGCCCAAAGAGTTCAGAAGAGGGTATTAGATTCCCCTGGAACTGAAGTACAGACCACTGTCAGCTGCCATTTAAGTGCTGGGAATTCCCAGGTCCTCTGTAAGAGCAGCCAGTGTTCTTAACTGCTGAGCCATATCTACAGTCCCTATAAAACAGTCTTATAATACAAAATAGAGATTACCTAGAGAGTTAAGTGAAAATGAAGAACTGAACATATATGGAATTAAGGGCTCAAATAGCCTAAGAATGAAACTCTGTGTAAGTTAATTTACACATTTGGCAAAATGAGAGTAAAAGGTCAACCTGAAATTTCAACTTTTCTGTAAAATAAAGTTGGGTGAATTCCAGGAGAGCATTCTAATGATGTACAATCTCTCCTCAGTGTTGTCATTTTTCTTTTTAAATACAGCACCTGCTAAGCAAAGATTTACAGGAGAACTGTGAAAGGGAACTTGTACTGCCACATATCAACAGGAGTTGCAGTGTCTTAAATCCTTGCTTTAATGATATTGAAGCACTTTTAATACCATTTTAAATGTGCCTAATTTAATCTCCCATTAATTTAGAAGAACATAAAGCCCAATAGTTTTATTATCATACTCAATTTTGCCCTCTCTGGAGCTTTGCTTTAATTTGTGTCATGATTCTTTTAGGCAGACCAAAATAGTCTCATCATTCTGCACCTCAGTGAGCCCAAGCATTACCCTGCCACTCACTGAGATAGGGGCAGCTTATCTCTTCTTATTTTTAGTACACTCTGTCTTCTTTTCCTGTATTGTACACAAAGATCTTCCCAAGGAAAATAAGGAAATGCAATGCTTCAGTGTTCTGCTGCTACATCTGTAGATGAGTTGTGACTGATCTGTGACTTATTTGACATGACAGGAGTTGGATTAGGGAAGAAAACTGATAGAGAAAGGGGCACGGCTTCAGAACCCCAATGGCTTCTCTCTGTTGCAGTTGGAAAAATTAAATCCCTTTGATTTATAGATTAAATTGAAGTATATTTTCCTTGCTAATCAATCAATGATTTATATGAAACCTTGGCCAATTTTAGCAGTACAGAGTGCTCTCAGTAATCTACTGATATTAATATCTCTGATTTCATTCTTTATTGTCAGCCCATGATTTACATCATAATAGATATTCTTGTTCAATCAGTTATATCCCTCCTAGAAAGGTAGCTTGAAATGTTGACTATACTTATATTCAATATCAGAAATATCTAGGGGTTTGATAAGATATATATGTAAAGATAAGGACAATATTCATATTCTTTGCAGTTGCTGTGCTGTATATGATGACCTATTTAAGAAGCTTACATATATGTTTTCATTGTAATCAGATGTCATTTTACATTCTATATGAGAGGAAAAAAAGTCACACAGAAACTTTTGAGTCTTATAATCCACAGGTGATCGTCCTTTTAGTGAGATCAATCTCTCCTGTGTATATTTCACCCATGGTCATACAAGGGCATGCCATTAGCAGTTAAGACATAGACATTGCTACCTTATTCCATGTAGCACATAATGTCCAGTCTTCTGGAATAGTTTACACAGACACTACCACAATCATAAATCTGTTGATAAAATATAATGAAATTATTAGGTGATAATACCTTGTAAGTAATGATTATGATGATTATTTTATATACTTGGGGCCATCTCTCTAATTAACACATAAGCAAATGTATTAATCTGCAGAAGTAGCCAGATCATAGGCTTAGTTAAGAGAAAAAAATATTTCAAAATGAGCAACAATCAAAACCCCATAAATGATTACTATTTTTGCTTTTACTTTTTTGATATTTTAAAAAATTAAACAATTTTTTTGTGTATTTCATACAATATACCTTGATCATGTTTAGACTCCCTTTCCACCCCTATTTGTACCGCTTCCATAGCTTTCCGACCAACAGGTCAGATGCTTAGATGTCATGCTTTTTCCATATATGTTAAGGCTTATTGAGTCAAGTTTGTGTCAGCAAATGTCCCTCAGTGTAAGTACATCCACTGGAGCTTGGTCAAACTATTTGGGTCACACACTGGAACAAAACCAATTCTCCCTCAGCCAGCAGTAATCAGTTGCCAATAGTTCCTCAGCTGGGGATTCTTAGTCATTTTCCTAGTTCTCTGCTGCATTTTTTTTTGTTGTTGTTATTTTGTTTTGTTTTGTTTTGTTTTCTTTTGGGCTTGCATGGTCAATGTATATGCTTTTACCATTGCTGTAAGTTCATATGAGCAACTTCCTAGCTGCCTGGAAAAGTCTGTTTCCTTGTGCTCATCCACCACCCCTAACTACAGTCTTTCTTTCCCCTCTTCCACAATAGTCATTGATCCCTTCGTGGGAGAGGTTTAATATAGAGGTCCTATCTAGGAACACACAATCTGAAGTCTCTTAATTCTCTACATTTTGATCAGTTATGACACTCTGTGTTAATCACCATGTATTGCATGAGGAAGTTTCGCTGCTGAGAGTTGAGAGATGCACTGAAGAAACCTTGTTCCACTATATTCCTTAAATATAGGATATGAAGGTTGAATGGTAAATGTGTCCCAGAGGGCTGGACATATCACAGACACTTGCTCTCTGCAATTGACCAGTTGTGGAACTTTGTAATAGCCACCATCATTGCAAAAAGAAGCTTCTTTGATGAGTGGTGAACCGTATATGTTTCTGTAAATATAAGGATATATATTTAGCATACCATAAAACAATTTTGCCTAGAGATGTGACTGGGGTATGTTTTTCATTAGGATCTATGACCTCTCCAACCATGTGAATTTGCCTATGTTTACAATACCACATGTTAGTTCCCTCCCACTGAGTGAGCCTTAAGTCCAATTTAATAGCTATCAATTACCCCCAAGATAAATGTACTACTATTGCTCTGATAGAAATGTTTTGCTGTGCTGGTCATTTTTTGTTTATTAGGTTTTACAGCTGTATTGGATCATTGATTTTATTTTATTTAGCAGCTTGAATAGTTTTCCCTGATATTATGAGAGCTAGTCTTCAGGGAAGAGGCTTCCAGGTCAGTTCCAGCTGATCGTGCCAAGTTCTGTGTCCAAAGTATGTCCTGTGTTCAGCAATAGTCTTACCTTCAAATTTTTTTCTTTTACTTTGTCCATTTGAAATATTTTAAGATTTACACAGTACATTTTAGAATATAATGAGAATTTAAAATAAGCTTAATGTTTATATATATATATGAAATTAATAGTTAGCTGTAAAATGACCTGTATTTTATGAAGTAAAAATAATAAACATATAAGATTATATATAAAGAAGTCAGTGTAATCATGAAGACTGATCCTATGTTCTTGGTGACCTAAAAAGATGAAAGGCGGCATCTGACAGACTGTGGATCAAACAGATATTTCAAATCTTAGCTTCTGGTTTTGCTGGTGAATTCCTATATTCTTCTTAATTACAGAACATTTAAATGTGGTTCAATTAAAAATCACTGATACAAAATATAAATATGTGTACTTATCATCAGAGTATATCATGAGCCAAAAAGAATAATTTGCCTAATTATTTGCATAAAATAAAATGCATAAAAGTAGTATTTGACACTAAAGTATAACCCATTAGCTAGCAAGGACACTTTGAGCAAGACATTTAATATTTCTGACCCAAATTCATTTCATCTAAAATATATGAGTTAATCATAGCTGTTATATCTCCAGAGAGTGGTGAGGATTAAATTAAGTAATTGTTCTGCTTCTCTGTTAGAGGAAATATGGTTACTCCATATTTTCTTTTTAAAGAAATTTTATTAGTCAGGGTTCTCCAAAGGAACATAATCGGTAAAGGAATATATATGTATAGAGATTTATCAGCTTAGCTCACAGGGTAGAGTTCAAGTTGTCCAAAAATGGCTGCACCACACTGGAGAGGCTGAGAATCTGTAGTCGCTCACCACGAGGCTGGATGTCTCAGTAGTCCTAATCTAGCACTGAAGGCCTGATGAATTCCAAAATATCAGCTAGTCTTCAGTTTACAGCAGCAGCAAGACAAACTCACCAGCGAGAGAGAAGACAAGCAGCAGGAAGCCCGGTGTTCTCCTCTGAGGGCCTTTTATAGGTGCTGCCTGCGATCAGAAGGTAGCACCCACATTTAGGGTGTGTCTTCCAGCTTCAGATGATCCAATTAAGAAGATCTCTCTCATTTCAGTTAAACCCAGATCCAGTCAAATTGACAGCCAGGATTAGCCATCACAAAATTTAAATCACTCACTTGAGAGATTATATGGCAAGACTCTCAAAGCAGAAACAGTTTGTTTAGTATTGTTTTTGTATTACTGTGAATTGTTAATATATTACAATCTCTACACAAATGCATATTATAAAGAACAGTGTAAGATTATTTCTTAAATTTTTATATTTCCATGTATATTTTTAAATATATTTACCCACACTGCCTATCCTTTTCTCTTCACAGTCCTCACCTACTAGTCCTCTTTGTTGCCCAGTTTCACTTCAATTTCATGTCACATAGGCATGCATGGTTTCATGTGTCTATATAAAAATCCAAGACCCACAAATGAGAGACAACATCCAGTGTCTAGCTTTATGAGAGACTGGCCTAACTATCCTTATAAGATTATCTCTAGATGCATCCATTTCCCTGAAAATGGCACAGCTTCCTTCTTCTCTATAACAATATTTTATTATTAGGTCAAGTATAATTAGTCTAACGCTAGGTCTACAAACTTAAAATAAATGATTTATTCTTTGTTTGTACATCTTTTAAATATGTATTTTCTCCTATTCCATGACTGGTAAGCTCAGGTAAATTGAATCCAAAAATATCTACTTTTCCTGAGAAGCTATTCACATTTGGAAAAGTCCTACATCTCAATTAAAACAACTTCATCATACATATATACTTTTATTTTGCAAGTAAGGTCAAAGAAAAACTTCAATTCAGAGTGTATGTTTATACTTATGCCTTATTTTACTAGGCAATCTGCTTGTACTTCAATAAAAGTTTGATGATTTTAGAGATTTGAACATATAAATTTGTGTCCAGGGTTATTGTCATGTCAGAAAAAATGAGTGTTTAGATATTTTGGCCTGAGATATGCTTCTGTTCCCCCCCATAACAAAATATTGCTTTTGTTATATTGAAAATTTGTGGGTTTTTCTATATGGATTTACCAATTATTTAACACATTCTTCAATTATATCTTGGAAATAATTTTTTGAAAACCAAATACATCTCATATAACCAATAAAAAAGAAATTGAACTTGATCTTATTTTTCTGTTGCTGTGATAAAATGCTGTGACCAAGAGAACTTGTAAATGGAAAAGTTTATTTATTTAAAGGTTTCAAAGGGGCAAGAGTCTATCATGACATGGAGGCATGGCAGCAGATACGGCTAGAGTAGGAGCAGAAGCTTAAAGCTCACCTCTTCAACAAGGTATAGGAAGCAGAGAGTGATTGGAAATCTGGTAAGGCTTAAGAACTCTCTAAGCACACCTCCAGCACGGGCACAGCTTCTAAGACCTCCCAAAACAGAGAAACCACCTAGAAACAAAATATTCAAATACTTGGAGCCTATGGGGGACATTCTCATTCAATCCATTACAAACATCAAGAGTTAAGAATAATTCCCAGATTTCTGGAATTAGCTTGATATTTGGGGAGCCAGTAAAATAAATTTGTACACTCATTAGAATAAAGATATCAGTTGTGGGAGACATGAGGGGAAGGAAAAAGAGTGGATAATGGGTAGTGAACCTGAGCATAGTAACACTTGATGCACATGGGTAAAGTCATAATGAAATCTGTTTCTAAATAAAGAAAAAGGATAATTGATTTATGGTGGCAGAAACCTGTCACAATTCTCAGGAGACAGAGGCAAGAGAATCTCTACAAGTCAGAGACCAGCCATGTCTACATAGGTGGGGGCAGGCATTCCATGGTTTCATACTAAGACTATGTGATAGAAGGACCTAGTTATAGAAAAATAGAGGTCCTCTTGCTCAACTGTCATCAACCATCCACCTCCGGAACCTCCAGGGAAGCTGTTTGCTGAAGCAGCTTTTTCCCTGAAGATAGCTGCTGCTGGGTTAACGGATCTTCAGAGGAAGGAGCCACTGAGTTCACAGAACCTTTGAGCACCACTCAGTCCCCTGTAGGCTACCTTCACCTCCCCTATCTCTCAAGCATAGATAATCACAGACTCATTCCCCCCTGAGGTTGCAATTACCTCCATACTGGCAGGAAGGTTGCTTCCCCTTGCATTGAATAAACAGTTCCATTCTGTTGAACATTTGGCTTTAGTGGGTTTTTTTTTTTTTTTTTTTTTTTTTTTTTCATTTCCCCTTCTCCATTTTTTTTTCTTGTGGTAGTTATGTTTGGATACACACACTAATAGTTTAGTGGGGGGATGGGGGTGGTGAGGAGGACCAAGGGGGAGGGGTTTAGGAATTAGTGGGTTTTTTTTTTTTTTTTTGTCTTTGTTTCCAGTTCCCCATCTCCAATTTCTTATACTGTGTCTCAAAAACATCTAAGATACGAAGGAAAAGGACATGTAATTTTACTATAACCAGCAGAACAACACTTTGAACTAGTGTCAATGACTTGCGTACAAGGTGTGATCTTGAATTGCCCCGGACTATCTGATTCAGGAGAAGAAATCTTGGGCTATATGCACTATGCAGCCATTATTTTATCATATATAAAATCTAATACGTTTTAAAAATCTGATAATTAATGGTATATATTTATTTTTAACATTTTCTACGGGAACCCATTGACTGATATTCAAGTTTGTTTGCAAAAAAGACTTAACAAGTCTGGATCCCCATATTATACTACAGCTTTAGAGAGAAAATCTGACTGCCAAACACATAATAACTAAAAATGATAAAAACATGTTGCCCACAGTGCTCAAGCTTCTTTGTTTTTTCCAGTTGTTTTATGGGGAAATGTTGCATACAGTTTTCAAACTATGTGAAATTATTATTGATATTCTCACTATTTATCAGATGATATAATTATGGCACATAGATTTTGTCTTTTAGCTACTATTACCCATATGTCAGTAACTGGAATTTGAACTCATTACTTTCTCTTAACGCCTTAGATTAAGATATCAATGTCCTGGATTTTAGCTAAGATGCTGTCTTCTTGCTTCTGCTTCTCCTGTGCTGGATGTTATATTCCATATGTGGCATGTGGAAAATGATAATTAGCATTTCTTGTTATTAGAACTCTAAAATATCAGTGACTGAGATGATTCCTTAATGATCTGTTAATGTCTTTAAGAAGAAGTTTTGATTTCAGTCAGAATAATTTAGAGTAAATTACCATGGTGCTGATAATGTGATAGAATTATTCACAAGAAAATGATGTTGATGGGAAATTATCATTCATTCATGCATACATTTATTCAAAAAAACTTTATTGATCATTTGATATATAAAATGTTTAAGAAAGTATTCAGTATTTAGCAGTTGAGGCCAAACATTTTAATGTAAGACAATTGATATACACACATAGGTTAACACAGAGTGAGGGAAGAAATTAGTGCCAAAGAAATGAGAAGAGCTGGAGGATGCCACATATCATTAGTAAGGCATTCATTATCTATATTCAATCATCAACTCTTTTTCTTTTATAGGCATAACAATGTACTTAGTATTTTTTGTAGTTGGATGAGGTACTAAGATTGACTTCATTTTACTGAATATAATCAGAAGTGGTGCTCATAACATCTTTGTTAAAACATTGAAGATATATGAATTTTCCCAATGTCTTGCCACCATGAGAAGGAGATCATCCCACACCTCTCATCCCCTCCAAGGCTCAGGGACTTTTGTGAAAGAGGTTGGTGGAAAGGATCTAAGAGCTGGAGGAAGGGGGTGGGGCTGTTAACTGGAAGTGTCCTCTGACTACTATGCCAGCAAGCTATAGTCACACCTCCCATGCTTGTCAAGAAGTTGATGGGGAAGTCAGTTTCCCCTCCCACCCAATCAGTTGACCTTAGCCTCATATGGGGGAGGGGCTAAGAATATACAACTGAGAATGCCATGAGGCACCTCTTTTGCCATTTTGTGCCACTGTCTGGATGTTATAAGATCTAAATTTGAGTGTGGACTTTCCAGCACAGTCGTAAATGGGAGGAGGTACCCACTATTTTGTGAATAAGCTCCACCCTATGCTCTGTTAGCAAGGCCAATAAACTCATTAGGATTTTAAAAAATAGAAAGAAATAAAGAAAAAGAAAAAGAAAAAAGGAAAAAGAACAGAGTTAATGGAAACTTTCATTATTCTACCAAAGTTGACCCTGTTGGCAAATCCTTTGGTCTTTCATTTCTTATTCCTATCCCCCTCTTAAGCTTCATTGTATTTATATTTTTATGTAACCTGTTCCAATTTATTTCTGGAAAAATGTGTTAAAAATGCCTATCTTTGGAATAATAAAAGAAACAACAAAATAAAAAAGAAAGGAAGGAAATATATTTCCCATGATATTTATTCATTGAACATGGTGGCAAAAACTCAGGATTGAATGATCAAGCTTGCAAGAAAGAGGGAGGCTTGACAGCTTCTAAACAACAATTGCCCATGAGGTTGAGCAAAGCTTTGTGGGCGCACCATAAGGATATATTGCCTATTGCAAGGCACTGAATTTTAGGGGTTATGTTTTTTACTGATCTTAAATTGATCTAACCATACAAGTATAAATAATGACCACTGTCTTTGGAAAATTATACCTGACAAAAATATTATAAAAATGCTACAAAGCCATGTGTAAGAATCTTGATCTTCATTTTGTAATAATGATGTGTACTTATCTGGACAAATTTTGAATTCTCAAGTTATCACTTCTAAAATTACTAAATTTTATTAGTTGTGATATTTTTTATTTAAAATAATTTATAACTGTGTAAATATAATCTTTGAAATTTAACAATGTTATGTGTATGAAAACCATTTTTGAAAGAATAGACAAATTATTTTTGCCTCAAGGTATTAAGAGGTATAAAAAGAGAATAAAATGGTTCCTATGACACGCTTAGAAAAAGGAGTTAAATAAACAAAAACATTTCTTACGACATATAACACTTTCTGATTTCTAACGAGAGAATGTATGTTTGGAAGGATAATTTTTTGGTTAAAGCTATAAAATATTTCTCTTTAGTCAGATCAAATACTTTGACATTTGCTATTCATATTATTTGGTAAAGCTTACATTTGCTTTTTAAATATGTATATAGGAGCTTATAATGTTCTTTTAATCAAGATTTCTTAATTTTTTTAAAATTTACTCTATTAAGATGAGTAGAATTGGGGCTGGAGAAATGGCTCTGCAGTTAACGACACTTGCTATTCTTCCAGAGGACTCAGGTTTATTCCCAGAGCTCCCACATGGTGGCTAATAATTGTCCACAATTCCAGTTGCTGGGGATCTGACACACTCTTCTGACCTCCTTGGGCATTGCATGCATGTGGTGCACTTACATACAGGCAAAATACTCATATACATAAAAATAAAAGTAAAAAATTTAAAAAATGTAAAAGATGAATAGAGTTTATTCAAGCTTGTTACCTTCTGATGGGACATTTTACATTACATTATGTTGTCATCACAATATTTTATATGTTTCAGTTTCACAAAATTATGTTCAATGACTTCTGTTAACTATTTCATAAATATGAATATATCAAATGTCAAATAAAATATATTTCTCAAAATGAATTAGTCACATTCTTTTCTCCTCCTGGAAAGACAGAATACATATTTTCCTAGTTAAAGAAAAGCTTCAATAATCTCTTTTCTCTTTTATTTATCAAAAAAGGAGAGAAAAAATAACTAAATGCAATTACCATGAAAACTCAAAATTGTGTAAATGTGGGGTTTGATAGTACTAGTGAGGTAAAGATGACAGAGCCTGGGAAATAAAACTAACTAAAGAATGGAGATTTTCTGTGTCTGCTGGCAGTGAGCACCATAAACCCCATCCCATTCGTTCTTCTCCATAGAATATCTCTGAGTCATATTTGTAAAGAAACAAATGTAATGAGATTTTTCAGAAGCTTTCTGTATTATAAGATGTAAATGGAGTGTTACACATTTCTATATGCAGCCTTGAAGCAATTTTGCTCCTTCCCATATTCAGTGTGTTTAGCTAAGAATTTTTCTGTCAAATCTACAAATGAGTCCCTGCTATTAGTAATATTTTTTTCAAAGGCACAAAATGACAGGATATATTTTGTTTATTATCAAAAGCTATCAATAAATAATATTTTCAATTCACTTGATTTTTATTTTTCATTTGATCATATTGAACAATTAGCAAGATCTATTTCACTGTGTTCTTTAGACTCTTGTTCTTTACATCGAAGAGCATGACCAGTATAAAAGATGATCCTGCTGCTTCACTTTTCACTGATAAATACATCTGTCTAATTCATCTGAAGTGACCAGTTGAATGTGGTAGAAATGGTGGTTGTTGGTTGTGTGTGATGGATGTGGGGCTTCTTCCCTACAATTGAACCATTTATCTTTTTGCTTTCAGAAATGTAGACAGAAAAGGGAAGTACTACCTCCACACACTTTGTATCTGAAAGAAGGAGTACAAGCTTAAAGAAGAGAGCAACTATGTATACTTCTCCTGATCTACTTTCAGGAATCTGACTGACCAGCCTCTCAGAAAACTAGCTTAATAACAGAATAACTGTTATCCATATGAGTCCAACTGGTAGGTACTGTTTAGACAGCAAAATAACTAAGTAACATAGTGTCTAAGATCAGTGTCTCCTTTGATTAAGAAAATGTACAGAAATCCTTAGATATTAGATAAGTTTAAATTAATAGTATCTTGTGACACTGGGTTTAATCTCAGCTACTCAGGAGAGTAAAGCATGGGAACTGAACATTCAAGGCCTGCTTAGACTGCAGAGTGAATAAGTAAGCCTGGTGAATTCAGACTCTGTCCCTTCCAAACTATGCCCACAAAACCCAACTTTTCAATAAGACTGGATGTTGATGTAGCTTATCTGTAGCATGCATGTCGTATGTGAATAAGATCCTTGTATACTAAGAAAAAAGGAAGGAAGGGAAAATGAAAGGGTGGGAGGGAGGGATGAAGGGAGGGAGTGAGACAGGGAGGAATGAATACATGTAGTTTACCTGTTCCCACTAAATTACATAGATATTTTCAGCATGATAATCAGAAGGGCAAACCTAACACAATATATTATTTAAATAGATAAATATCAGAAGTGGAAGCCAAAAGCTTGTGCATTCACAATGTCTAAAGATTCTTTTTAAAGCATCAGATTTGCTAGCTCTGTCAGTGAAATTTACTATCTTTCTTACAAGAACTGTAGGGATAGTTAAGAAAAGCATATGTAAAAATAGATGCTTCACTTAAAGTAAGCTATTGAATTTTATTAGCATTTTCTTAGTATTATTTATTTCAGCTTCTGCATTTGAGGATTATAAACGATGAAATGTGTTATGCCATCAGGAATAGATTTAATTTTTCCTTCCTTCCTTCCTTCCTTCCTTCCTTCCTTCCTTCCTTCCTTCCTTCCTTCCTCCCTTCTTCCTTCCCTTTTATTTGTAGCAGAACCTGGCCTTTAGCTCCCCATTTATTTGCGTATAGCCTTGAATTCCGAATATGCCGGAATTTCCAAAGAAAATACGGAGAAATTTTAACTGCTAATATTACACAGCTTGGTATATTCTGATTTTTTATTTACGTATTGTTGGACAATGCTATGAATGACATGAACATCAGTGACAAGCAGAGAACTGATGAAAATGGGAGAAAAGGTTGTGGGAGTTAATCTATAATTTTTGTGTCCTTTACAAATAAGCCTGGGTAGCATGTATGATACTCAGGAATAATTCAAGGATATCCTATGCTTCTTGGCCAGAAAAGTCAGTGCAATTTAGCATGTTTTCAAAGCACATCCTGGTTATTTTCTGTCTTTATGTCTTTTCCTCCTTCCTTTGTGAGTCTGATAAACCTTCAATGAGGACTGGCTAATTGTTATTGTTACACACATTTCCCATCATGTCCTCACAGCATGGTACTTGGAATGAGGCACAGGTTTTCTCCAACTACAAGATCCTTGACATTGTACCTGACACTGAAAAATTAAAAACAAGAGGCTCTCCAAGGTTCTGAGAAAGATACATTTAACACTTTCAAAGTCTGTTCAGAGAACATGGCCAGAAGTTGGTAAAACATAGTAAATGGGATTTGAATAGTCTGCTTAGAAATATTTAACCTTAAAGAGAATGAATCTTGCTTAACACTCTATCATTCAATCTTTTTTCTCTGTAATACTTAGAAAAGTATCAATTTCCAAAGGATGAGAAGCAGGAACAAATAAAATTAAACATTAATGGATACACTTTTAGGATTTGTTGCATTAAGAAAACATTAAAATTTTGGGGAACAGGTGTTACATATTTGAAGAGTACTGTTAGCTGATTGTTTTAAAATTCATCACACAGAGATTAAGTGTCGGTGAAGTGCCCAACTCTAAGTGACACATCTACAATGGAACTTCTACACCTAAGACTTATGCAACATAGTGGAGCGAGTAGAGAGAATACTAATGTATCTCTCAACTCTCATCAACAAACCTCCCTCATGCAACAGAGGGCAATGAACACAAAAGGCAACAAACAGCCAAAGTATAGAGAATAGGAGTGTTGTAGAGTATGGGTCCTTGGACAGGGCTCCTATGTTCATCCATCCAGGGGTCAGAACGATTGTAAGAATCCAGGGAGGAGGTGCATGACCTTATGGAAATAATCGTATAGGCTCCTGGGACCTTGCTTTTGTGAACTTACAGCAATAATGACAGCATGCACAATACCCATGCAAACTCAAACAGACAAAAGCCAGCATAAAACTCTGGAACTGGACAGCAGGCCCTAATCTTAGCTGAAGAATTATTGGGAAGCTAATTACTTCTCGGTGAGGGAGAGCCAATATTCTTTAGTGGAATGACTCTGGATAGGCTCATTAGACCCCAGTGGAAAAAGTTGCACTGAGGAACATCTTGGGATACTAACTTGACTCAATATGCCTTAACATAAATGACAGAATGCATGAGATCCAGTGGTGGAGGATGGCAAGTGGGAAGGAGGTATAAAGATTATTAAAATGTTTGGATGAAATACACAAAATTTCTATAAAAAATAAACAAAATTTATCAAATTCAAATCAGTTAAAAATAAATTTGAAAAATATTAGAACAGACTATTCTCTTCATTTTGATGAAAAAAAAATTCATAAATTGTTTTACTATTTTTCCTTCTTGAAGCAAAATCTTTTTTTTTTCTACCAGGGACTAAATATATTTCTCATTGCCTAGAATAAAGCATTTCTGGAAGGTCAAGAGATTTCCAGCGAGTATGAAAAGTTCATCTTAGGATCTAGATTAATGTGTATTCTGTAACACTGTTGATTTCTTTAGTTTGTAATAAATAAATATTATAATATTTCATTTTAAAGGACATCTCCACTAATATGGTGTCCAAAAGAGATGAATTTTTCCTTAATTAATGCACATTATTTTATCTGATATCCTGAACTTTCTCTCAGCTTACAGAATTAAATGAAACTTCAAATGAGAATAAAAAACAAATTAACCCAAAGGAAGTATTGTCTTCTCTGGTATATAGACAATGAGTTAAAGAAGAAAACATATTTAATCTATCTAAATACACCCCTGCTGGAGTTTGTAACTTATTGGAAACAGAATTACATGTATGCTTACATGCACATATATTTTAAGTTTTCTAAAATTTATTTTAAGTCCAATTCATTTTAATGAATATTTCAGCAAATGGGAATTAGGGAATTTCTTTGAAAGATGTGTACAATTTCAATAGAAGTTTCAATTAGTAGCATCTTTTCCTGTCCAAAAACCTCAGAGAAAAACAGTATTGTAACCTTCATCTGTCAGGATATCTTAGTGGGCTTTAGTTTTCAGAGCAGAGGAATGAATGACATCACCTGAATTCTAGGTAGAAATGCAGATAAGGGAATACAATGACAGAAATGTAAACATTCATGGGTAATTTTTTACTTTAGAATCTCACCAGAAAAAAAGGCTAAACCAATGGTAAGATCCTATTACTGAAGACTAAACCACAGTTTCATCATAGGACATGGAGTCAAATCAAGCTGATAATGACAGCAAATCGCTCCCTGTCTGCTAGCTTTCACAGTACCAAAGACGCTATTCAGCCTGCTGGGGGAGAAACATCATCAACATTTTTATCTAGTTGTGAATCCTATGAGCTACAATAATGGCCACCCTAACAAGATGTACCAATTGGTACAACAGTTATATGAATGATATGGTGATAATCAACAGCTTTCTGATCGTATTTAAGGCTTACTCTACATGAGGGAACTTCTATCTGATAGTATGAACCTGGTCAACAGCCCATGGCTGGGAAGGTCACAGGCACTAGAGAAGAACCTATTACTATTATTTTTCTAATAATTGATTAAATTGCTAAATGTATGTATAGTATCAAATTACCTTCTAAATATTTGTTTTTATACCTATAGATTAGTGCAGTATTCAGCCCTCATTAGGGAAGCTTCTTTTTGTAGTGGATGGTAGTTAATATAGAGACTCACAACTGCTCCAGGCACAGAGAAGTAGTGACTATAGGATCCTCACCCTTAATATTATGGAAGGGTTTTAGTGAGATTTATAAGCCAGAGGTTAAGAAGTAACACTATGAAACAGTAAGTTTGGAGCATGGCATGTCCGCTGCTCTCATGAATTCATTACAGTTGTGGCTCCCTGCATAAGACTGTGCCCATCAACCTTTCATCATGGGAGGATGAAGGACTCATGAGGTTCAACACCTCCCTGAGGTACAATTGACAGATGATGGGGGCTAGGGTGTCACTTTCTTCAGTGGTGTAACTGCCAGTTATTTGCCCATGCTACAGTAAATAACCTTCTATGCTTGCAGATGTAGGTACTCCTAATTCAACTCAGAGGGTCATACATAAAAAAAAAAAGACATGAAAGTGGGACAGAGACTTGTTGATAAGAGGAAGGATTTCAGTGGCAGAGGGGCAAGGCAGGTGAGACAGAATTACAGAGGTTAGAAGGACTAAAATTCATCATGTGCATGCATGAAACTGCCAAAGAATAAAAAACATGTTTAAAAAGTTAAACTTTTGCAAAAAAAATGTTTGAAGCCTATGATTCCTTGATCAAAGTCCATGTATCAGTAGAAGCTTTTTTAAATAAATAAGAAAGAATGACACAGTCAGATAAAATATTTTCAAAATGAAAGCCAAGAACTATAAATTTTCCGTAGCTCAGTCAACTGATATTTTATGAGCACGAATGTACTTGGCATATGCATTGCCATTCGGAATACAGTCAGACTTCCTGGCTCACAAGAAAAGTTTTGTGTCATTACCAGCCATATCATCACAAATTTAACAGCTTAAAACAGAATGACCTAGCAACTGGAACAGTAACAGTAGCAACCACCAGAATGGCAAAGGTAACAACTATCAAAGAAATCCTAGCCAGAAGGGAAGAAAAAACTGGTCAGAGGCCATCTGATTCTAAAGAAATGAAGCTCTATGCCTGGATTCCTCTGATAAAGAAGATGGATGCATCCTTATCCACACTTGCAAATTGAAAGAAGCTTTTACTGTCTACAAATTGCATTGAAAAAATTGCCAGCCTGAATGGCTTTAAAAAGTTGAGGATACTGTCTTTAGAAGAAACAACATAAATAATGTAAACAGACTGAAAGCATTAGGAGACATGTTAGAAAAACTGTGACTCTCATATAATTTCATTGAGAAGTTGAAAGGGATCCATGTAAGGAAGAAACTGGAGATTCTCTACATGTCTAATTACTTGGTAAAAGACTGGGCTGAATTCACAAAGCTGGCAGAACTTCTGTGACTGGAAGAGCTGGTGTTGGTAGGCAATCCCTTTGAAGAGAAGCATGCTGCAGTGCACAACTGGAATGATGAAACAACCAAGAGTGTGCCCAAGCTGAGAAAGCTGGACAGTACTCCAGTAATTAAAGAAGATGAGGAAAATGACAGCTAAGGCTATATTTTCAAAGTTTTGTTAATTTTTTTAAATGTCACAAGAAAAACAGGTAAGTTTTGTATAATTATCTACTTTAAAGATTCTGTGGGGGCAAAGGGTTCTTAAGATAAAATGTGTCTCTCACTTCCATCTTTTTAAAACCTATTCAGTTTCTTCCACTCAAACCAGTACAAGCAATTCTAGTCCAGTCCCACTGTGGGAAAGTACAAATTTCCCATTTTTTTCCTTTAGTTCCAATTATATACTACATGGCCCTGTCTACTGACATTTATAGACCAGTCATTTTTACTAGCAAAGGGTCAGATGTTCTCTTTTGCTTAGTATTTGTTTAGGCCAAGTCTTTTAAAAGGATATACTCTCAAATCTGTAGAAGGTCTAGGTCCTTACAACACAGAAGCTCAAATGTATCACACCTTTGGTTCAGAAGGCTGGGTGGTGGTGAGAAGCATTCCTCTTAAAGCATACCTGTCACCCTAGAGCCAAGAGCCCCAAGTCTAATTGTATATACTAATGGAAAAGAAATAATGAGTATCTTGGAAGCTTCCTAGCTCATGTTATATTTAATTGTTTTTCCAAAAATGTGCACACTGTCAAATCTTGTACCTGATGGCCACTGAGGTTATCATGTACAATCAGTCACACTGTGATCCCTATCAGTGACTAGCACAATGAATGAAATTTTTCCTTTGATGGTATTTTGTTATTCTTTTGAACCTGGCTTATGCAAGTAATTTTTTGGTTTATAATTACTTATATATTTAAAGCAGTAGTCAGTAACTCCAGCCTAAATATCTACCATTGAGATTTGTAAAAATGTTGTCTAATGATTTAGTCCAATAACCTTTGCTTTATGACAATAAAGGTACAGACTTAAAGACTGAAAAAAATGAATTTATTTTTTAAATTTTCATTTGTTACTTTTATTTTTATGTGTGAGTGTATTGCCTACATGTATGTAAGCATATCATTGTAGTGCAATGACAGAGTAGATCAGAAGAAGGTATCGGATCCTCCAGAACTGGAATTACAGATGATTGTTAGCTGCCATGTGGGTGCTGAGAATTGAACCTGGGTTCTCTGAAAGAGCAGCTAGTGCTGCTAACTGCTGAGCCATCTCTCCAGCCCCAAATTTATTATCTTAGAGTTTCTGTAGGTCAAGAATCCTAGTCCTTGGTCTGAGGTTTACACTGACCAAGGGTGCCTAGAGATAAGTGTCTTGTTGCTAATAAGGCCTCAATCAAGATTACTATTTATTAAACAGAAAATATTTTCTCCTTGGTCCTTTAATGATATTCTCATGTTCCTCTACTGATCAAACCTGCTTAGGAAGCAATGAAGGCCATTAGACATGGGTTCCTTTAAGTCCTGCTTTCCATATAGAATACAAGCCTCAATCTTCCTTTGAGTTCTTTTTCCCACATTTTCCTTCCAAATCATCCTTCCTTGCCTTCTACTCACTTATTCAGGGGGGAGAGAAAAAGGGAAGCAGAAACAGCCAGTACATATCTTGTGCTTTTTCTTTATTTTAATTTCATTAGTCCATGATGTCATTCCATAGGCTGTGTGATTATTCTTTGCTGATATTCATCATGTTTTACCATTTTGAAACTGTTTCACAACAATTTGCATATCATGGTAAATACACCATGTTGTTATGTACCTGTATAATAATGATGGCTTAAATGAGACAGAAACTGATTGTTTTCTATGAGGGGGAATATGAACTTTACACATTGGTTCACCACTGAATTCACCATTGAAATTGTGAGTCTTTAAACCTTAAGGTTGAGGATTCTTTAACCTTTGTGTGTGTTTCTCTTAGTGTCTACATTGCTCATCATCTAAATGACATAAAATGCAACTAGAGGCAGTTTACAGCACAGACATATTTCAAGTTCCTAGTGGTGGATAGTGGATGAACAAATGCATGAGTGAATGCACAGAGATCAGAAGAACAAAGATTCTTTAAACATTTAACTTTAGCATCAAATGTAATTGACACTGGCAAGTGTTTGCTTTATAGTCTTAATACATTAATCAATGCATTTAATGTACAAGCTGCTTTTCTTTGTATTCAGAAAAAATAATAGCCTTTTTGTTCAATTTGTAGTGATAGTTTCAAAGAAATAATTTATTCTAGAATTTGCATTTTCTTTCAAGGTTCTGATGAATATATCAGTGTCAAATAAAGATATCCTCATTACAAATGGATGAGTGAATATAAATTACACATCTCTTATTTTTAGCTATTGTCTTTTATAGTCCCGATTTACAATTACCCAAATTATTCATTAGAGTCTTATCTAGGATACACTATTTTTTTAAGATCTCATTTTCTACTTGTTTGAAATTTATATTCATTCCTTACATTTCAAAAAACCAAAATTGAATAGCTTTAGTGTTACAGTCTATAGATCTTTCTTAAATTAGCATAGTAATTTAAGAATAATTTTAGAAACTTCACATCAGGTGGTTTTTATTGAACTTAAACTTTATTTTGACAGTTTCTTCCTCATCCCAGCCCACCTAGAAGTAACTAGGCTGGCCTCAATCTTACAGAGATCTCTGGAAGGGTGGTATTAAAGGTGCATGCCATCATTCCTGGTGTGAAATTAAATGTTTTACTCATATTGTACATTTGTGATATCTTGATTTTTCAAAATCATTGGTTAAAAATCTTTACATTTGACCTGAAATTGCAACTATTGACAGAATTAAAAAAAAAAAAAGATCAATCCTAAACAGGGTTTGATGGTACACACTTGCTGTCCCAGTACTCAGAAAGTTGATGCAAAGAGGATCACTCCTAGGCTACATAGTGTGTCTGTGATAAGCCAGAAATACAGAGTGAGATTCTGTTTCCAAGAAAGAAAGAAACAAAAAAAAAAAAGCAAGTTCTGAAATGTTTATTTTA
>NW_008343216.1:165554-170081 GCF_000622305.1 Nannospalax galili | reverse complement strand
GAAAGAAACAAAAAAAAAAGCAAATTCTGAAATGTTTATTTTAAAATATAACATCACATAGAAAATATTTGTGGGGAAGTCTTCATAATGACTCCATTTTTCTAGAAATCTCATAAACTTTTTTGCCAAAAAGTCTGACAGAGCCTTCTTTTGTTATTGTAAGTAATTCAGACCACTCATTTATGTATGTGTTGTGAACTGGTATTTATATTTAAGTTGCACGTTTCTTCCTTTCTAACTTGAAAATCAAAGTATTATGGAAAGGAAAAACATATCAAAGGAAAGACAGCAAAAGACACTGTTTTATGGACTAGTTCCTTCTTCTTAAAAAAGAAACATGATATGTATAATGTCATTATATTCTATACACTTATATTGAACCATTTTCTGCAGTACTGTACATTTTAAGCTTCTCAAAAGTTTTTCATACTGAGAATCTTTATCCTAATTATAGTAAAAGTCCATTAATTAAAAACCTGATTTTTTTTTACATATAAAGAGACAATCTTTGCATTATCAAGTAAATGTAATTGCTGTATTCAATGACCTCAAGTACAGTATATAGCCAGCACATGGGGGCAATTTGAGGGAAGTTTTTAAAAGTAAACATTTGAGAAAAACATTTTTTTTTTGGATTTACTGAAAACAAAAGTACAAAATAGCAAATTGCATGTCCTGAAAACTTTTTTTATGCAGAGGGGAAATTCACAAGGTTTAAAAATATTTAAAAGTCATAGAAATTGGGGCTGGAGAGATGGCACAGTGGTTAAGAACACTGGTTGTTCTTACAGAAGAGCCAGGTTCAAATCTCAGCACCCACAGGGCAGCTAACAACTGTCTGTAACTCCAGTTCCTGGGGATCCAATAACTGCTTCTGTCCTCTGTGGACATTGCACGACATGGGTGGACTACCCTACATGCAGGCAAAACATACATACACATAAAATAAAACTAATAAATAAAAAAGTCATAGAAATTACTGTGACCAAATATTAAGAATGACAAAGGAAACATATCTATGCAGAAGAAAGCCCTAGCAGGGCTTGTTTTCCCTCTTTTACATTCTCTATTTGCCAGAATTTTATTTCAATAACCAATTTGTTGTAATTGAGGATGCCCTTAGCTTTCCATTCCAGCCAATAGGTTAATTTAGCTTGTTGTGAATCTATTCAGGACTATCCTAGTCATAATCCTTTATAAACAGGATTTTGATTTATGATTTGAATTAGAATTTGAAATGAGAAAGTTTTCCACTAAAATACAGTCATCAAAATGCCAATTATTTGATCCAGTAAACAGTAAGCAAAGACAGGAAAATTATTCATAAAAGAATCAAGGCTGATGATGAAAGCCAACTTACAGAATAGAACAATAAATAATTTTCAGTAGACCTTAATAAAAATTCACTAAATTAACATTTTCTGTTCTTCTTACAAATATGAATTTTCAGCACTCTGAAACCACCTTAACAACAGAAACAATCACACCCTTTAAATAGTTGTTTTATTCTTTTCTTTAGTTTTAACATTCTTCCTCCACCACAGAGAATTTCCATCTCCCATCATTTTCGTTTGCATATGATTACTTATCTTAATGTTTCCTAGAATACTTCCTAATCCCCTTTGCCATCTTCTGACAATCCATTTGCCATATAAAAGCATGCCATTCTTCATTTCTTTTGTTATTTGTACTGCTGAACAGATCAGGTCTCATTATGTATATCTGGCTGGTATAGAACCCATTATATATGCCATGCTGGACTCAAAGTCACAGAGACCTGCCCCTTCACTGCTGGGGATAAAAGCATGTGCCACCAAATCTGGTTATCTACTGTACATTTTATATACAGAAAGGAGGTTTTGAAAATTGTTAATAAATAATTCAAAGGAAGTGGATGTCATTTTATTCATAGTAGTTTTTATTATTATTATAAGCCAGAATCTTTTATGGGAAGGCATACTTTGGGTCTTTAATAAATTTTAAGTCCACAACAGACTCATCTTCATTTCTATGTCTTTACTAAAGCAGAAATTTTATAATCAATAGTATCATCTGGATAATACTACTAACAGAGATTTGTCTATCTCTTAACCATATACAGAATTTGAGGATATTTTCTTTTAAGTTACTTTTTTTTTCCAAATATTTCAAGGATTTAAGAGGACATTGTAGTCTGCACACCTAAGCAAACTGAATTTTTAACAATATTTGAGGATTTCCTGTTTTAGTTTAGCCTGTAATTTTAGGTTGTGCACAAAAAAATAAATTCAGGCTGACCACATCTATCAAAAATCATACACCTTTGATCTTTTTCTTTTTTAAGCCACCAATATTTCACCACTGGTTCAAATTCATGCTAGATATTTAAAGCAACTTTAAACAAAAACACATGAAAACTGAGAAAATAAGAGTTAGACTCCCAGCAGGCAAACGGAGAAAAGAGTTTCTAGATAGAGTTTCACATAAACTTCACTTAAAAAGAAAGGATGGGTGACTCCCTGCTTCTTCCTCAACAAGCCAAATATTTGGCTTTTCTTATTAGAAGGAACTGTTGGGTGGGACTTTCAAATTTCTAGGAGTGAGGGAGAAGGACCTCCTATAGTAGGAACCAATAAGCTTGCCTTTCTCTATCTATATCACCTAACACCTGCAACAGTCCAAACCAGTCAATCCTGCTAGAAAAAGGGGGAACTCATCCTGCCACTGAACATATGAATATTTTGGCACTGTCAGACAAACTCAAATTTTAGTATCCAACCCCCCCTCACTGCCTTCCTCAGTCTCAGTATGTGCTTTTCTGCCTACGTGATTCACATTTAATAAAGTTTGTTGCCTATTTTTGACAACTGTGTCTGAGACTCTACCTGCCTTATAATTCTTTATTTGGTGGAGAAAATGAACCTGATCAAGACTCTTAGTAACAAAACTCTTACTGCTATAGCTGCGCACGAGCTGAAACACACAAGGTTTGTTCTCTCAAATTATTAACATTGTGGCCACCAGTTTCAGAACCCATGAGGACATTAATACTATTCACTCTGTCTCTGACATATAACGATTTGGCACAAATTGTATTGTGCTGATACCAAGCAACACTTAATTCTGTCTGATGAAGAAAGAGCAATCCTTAAATCTCATCTTAGTTCTGAAGTCTTGTACCAGTTAGGATTAATATTTGAAACATTAAAGTCTGATCTGATGACTTGTCGCGAGCCGGGACTCTGTCCAGCAGAGTCCAGGAAAGACGACACAGACACCAAGGTGAGGTTCAAGCTTCTGTTTCTCTTTTCTCCTTTATTCTCTCGTATTCTCTTCACTATGATGCTGGCTCACTATGATGCTGGTCCTCTCATGATGCTGTGTTCTCACTATTACACACTTCAGCTCTTTATATAGCATTTCCAACAGCCCTCCCCCCAGCCGGTATCAATCAGGGCTACACACGTGCAGCGGCCAGGCAGAGTGTAGCTCATAGGCATGTAGCAAGATCGTTAGGCTGGCAGCACCTGTGTTGGCTTATACTTTTGATAAACAAGCGGGAATCGCGAGCCTTGGCAATCAGCCAAGAGTTGGAGTAAACAGCACAAGGTTTGGCAGCCAGCCAGGGCGCCATCTGGCTGACTCAGCTGTGCTCGCTTCCCACAATGACTAAGAAGAAAAGGAACCGAAAAGCGTATAGGAGAAGCTTATAGACATATTAAGAGGTGTGGAGAATGAGGCTAATGGGTTCATTGCAAAATTTCAAAGCAACACTATGTACTGAAAGAGGTAAAGGAGGGTTACAGGGAGAGTGAAAGAGAAAGGAGGAGGGAGAGAAGCTGGAGACAAAAGAAGGACAGGGTAGGGAGTGGGGAGATGATTTCCATCCTATTTTCCCATGTCACAAAGACTGGTGTTCAGTGGTAGATCACTTAGGAGCATGAACAAATGCACAAGCCCTGTATTTGACCCCAGACCCTGAGTTCTTATTTGGTCATGCATGGTTCTATTAATCACAAAGATCTGAGAATATGAATCTACATGTTTGTTATTTTATCTACTTGTTATTGAGTATAGCAGTTTTAATTTTACAGATTGGAATTATTATTGCTTTGTCACCTTTACTAATAACATTAAGATTTGATAGCATTCAAGGACTGAGCAGCCAAAAGAATCACAAGTAATATATCAAAGTACTAAAGAAAATCTAAATTTGTTTCATTTGTGTTTTAGGACTTTCCAGACAATGTATTTGAAAATAGGTATTCCCACATGTACTTTGGCAAAGTTCACTGTTCATAAAGACTATCTGAGGTACATGCTTGATATTTTCTTCAAATCATTAATTTCCTATCAAGTTCTATAATTATGCTCATGTCATTTACTTATAGAGGGCTTTTTCTCTGTTAAATTCAAGTTTCCAATCGAAGTAATTTTCCAGTATTTTTCTTAGTTAGTAGTACCCTCTCTACATAAAACAGATCAATTGAGTTTAAAGGTTACTTATACAATGATGAATATGATAACATGGCTTGATGATTATGTTAT
>NW_008343216.1:162905-165477 GCF_000622305.1 Nannospalax galili | reverse complement strand
TATAACATGAATGCCTTGTGACCAAGGATCCAGAAGAGGGTGTCAGATCCTCTAGAACTAGAGTTACAGATGGTTGTGAACTGTCATGTAGTTGCTGGAAGCAAAGTCCAGGTCCACTGAAAGGTAGTGTTCTGGTTAGTTTTCATCAACTAGACACAAACCTAGATATATGTGTGAAGACATAACCCCAGTTGAGGAATTTCTTCCATCAAATTGACTGTTGGCACAACTATAAGGCATTTTCTTAGTTGCTGAATGATGTAGAAGGCGCTAACCCACGGTGAGCAGTGCCAGCTGCACCAACTCTGTATGAGAATGGTAACTCAGCAAACCAGGGGAAGCTATACACTTAGGAGTGTTCTTCCATGAACTCTGCTTCAGTGCCTTTCTCCAGGTCCCCCTCTACCCCTTTTGTTCTTGTTTGACTTTCCTCACCATTAGATTGTAATTTATAAGCTGAAATAACTACATTCCTCTCCAAGTTGATTTTGGTCAGTGTTTTACTCTGGCAAGAGAAGCAAACTAGGGATGGCAACAAGGGACCCTCGCTGCTGAGCTCTTTCTGTGTCCAGATTTTGTATAATTTAATTGGTTTTGTGGTTTCTTATCATTATTTATATTCTCTGATAACTATGAGTAGTATAATGTAAAGTTTTTGATATTTTATTATTCATTGAGAATTTGATATAATATATTTTAATCATATTCAACTCACCACCTCCATCACCTCTCAGACCCACTCCCACCTAAACACTACCCAAACTTTCTAATCTTTTTTTCTTTCAAGCCTATCAAGTCCAGTTTCTGTTTCCAGAATATTCTTGGGTGTGGGTTATACCCTGGAGTATGGCCAACCCAACAGGGATTGCACCCTTAAAGTAAACTATCACTCTCCTCAGTTAGTGCTGAGACTTCATGCTAAAATCATGGTGGGATTTTGCCTGCCTTGAGCTTGCTCGGGTCCCATGCATGCTGTCACAACTGCTGTATGTTCATATGTTCAAATGCTATACTATGTCCAGAAGTTTTTTAATAGTTCCAACTTTTTAAAATAACTTTTGCTTCAAATTCTTAAAGAAAAGCACAGTGTTCTCTTAATCACTGACATAATTCAAGGCTGGTCTTCATGGTACAACTTTATAACTTAATGGAAAATGTAAGAAAGGAAGGATCCAGAGATGATACTGACTTCCATGTTCAAAAGGCAGTTTAATGAATAAGGACATCATTTTATATGAGAAAAGCTCTTTCCTATGTGAGGGTTTTTGCTAGAATCAGAAAGGCACAATCACCTTGAGAGAGTGAACCATGTTAAGGATGAAAATACAGCAAAGAGAATAGAAAATCATCAAGTCAGTCCTGGGGTAATAAGCATGTTAAAACACATTAGCAAGAAAGGTCCTACTCTCAGACCAAAATGCATTAAAGCTTATAATCAACAGCAAAAGAAACTCTAGTAATTACTTGAATGCATGGAAATTAAACAACACACTCCTGAAGGATGGATGGGTCAAAGAAGAAATTAAGAAAGAGATAAAGTGTTCCTGGAACTAAATGAAAATGAAAACACAGCACAACAAAACCTCTGAAACACTTTAAGTGAAGTACTGAGAGGAAAGTTTGTAGCTTTTACTGCCTGAATAAAAAAAATTAGAAACAGCACATGGAAATGATTTAAGAGTACCATACCGGACTCAGGAAAGACAAGAACAAACCAACACCAAGCATAGTAGATGAGAAAAAATAACAAAAACCAGAGAGAAAGTAATGAAATATAAAAAAAGAAAACAATACAAAAATCAATCCAAAAATTGGTTCTTTGAAAAGTTAAACAAGATAGACAGCCCCTTAACATAGTTAACTAAAAGAAAAAATTAGCAAATTCAAATTAACAAAATCAGATATGAAAGGGGAAGCATCACAACAGATATAAAAAAAATCCAGAACATTTTAAGGGAACACTTCAAAATATAGACTCTATTAAATTTGAAAATCTATAAGAAATGGATGAATTTTTAATGTCATGGACACCACCAAAGTCAATCCAAGAAAAGATCAACACTTAAACAGAGCCATGGCATATAAGGAAATTGAAACAGTAACACACTACTTCCCAAATAAAGAAAGCCCAGGTCTTGAAGGATTCATAGCAAAAGTCTACCAGTCTTCAAAGATCTACAACCAATACTGCTTAAATTATTCAAAAATATAGAAACAGAGGGAGTACTCACAAACTCCTTCTATGAAGTCAGTATCATTCTAATACCGAAACCAGGTAAAAAATAAATAAATAAATAAATAAATAAATAAATAAATAAATAAATAAATAAACGGTAGGCCCATATTCTTAATGAACATAGGTGCAAAGACACTCAACAAAATATTCACCAACTGTATACAGGCACACATCAAAAGATCATCCACCACAATCAAGTTGGTTGTGTTCCAGAGATGTAGGAATGGTTCAATATATGTAAGTCAATAAATGTAATAAATCACACAAATGGACTTAAGGATGAAAACCACATGGTCATCTCAATAGATACAGAAAAGGCTTTTTAGGTCCTTTTAG
>NW_008343216.1:149741-157585 GCF_000622305.1 Nannospalax galili | reverse complement strand
ATTAAAGGGGCCAATATAATTTCATAAGAGAGCACACATATATATAACTAAAAGTTACTTGACAAACAGCAAAGCCAGACAGGCGATACCTTCAGTCGAGTTCTTGGCCAGGATAGATAAAGGCTCTTCCAGACAGTAACCCAACATACTACTAGAAACATGAACAGCAGACCCCAATTCTATCCAAAGGAATACTGACAATGGATTGCCGTTGATAAGGAACAAGTGATCCTCCTGGAACAGGGACCTCTGGTTGACTAGATTTACCAGAAGGGCAGATAGGGGGGAATGGCTGGGGGTGCTGACAGCACAGTGGCAGGGATAGCAGAGTATGGAGGCTCTAGTGGGAGAGGAAGGCTGTCTACCTGATGAGTTTATATTCATTCTCAGATGCCAAGGAACTCAGAAAGTAAGCGACTGTGACAGTAATAGTCATATATAGAGAGATTAGAAATGCATGTGAAAACGTCTCAATGTCAATTGCCTTAAAATGAATTTTTCTGTATGAAACTGTGTATTTTAACAACGAAGTGGAGATCTTTTTTTAAACGTTAAAACCACAAATAATTTAAAAAAATAAATAAATAAACGGTAGGCCCATATTCTTAATGAACATAGGTGCAAAGACACTCAACAAAATATTCACCAACTGTATACAGGCACACATCAAAAGATCATCCACCACAATCAAGTTGGTTGTGTTCCAGAGATGTAGGAATGGTTCAATATATGTAAGTCAATAAATGTAATAAATCACACAAATGGACTTAAGGATGAAAACCACATGGTCATCTCAATAGATACAGAAAAGGCTTTTTAGGTCCTTTTAGGATCACCTTCATGGTGTCTTGGATTTTGTATGTTGCTTTATCATTTTCATTCTATCTAGGAATATTTTTAAATTCCTTCTTGTTTTCTCCCTTGACCCAGTTTTCAATCAGTACTGTGCTGTTTAATTTCCATTAGTCTGTGTACTTTCTTTAGTTTCTGTTGGTGTTGAAGAACGTTATTTCAATTTTCCTGTATTTGCTGAGACAGACTTTGTGTTGTGCTTATGCAGTTAACTTTGGAGAAGGTTCCATGGGATGTTGAGAAGAATAAGTACTCTTACAGGGTTGGGTGGAATGCTGTACAAATGTAGATTAAATCCATGAATTTTATGATGTCATTTAACTCTAGGGTTTTCCTGTTTAATTTTTGTCTAGACAATCTGTTTATTGGTGATACTGGGGTATTGAAGTAACCCACCATCAATCTATTGGGGTCTATCTGTGGTTTTAGGTTTAATAGTATTTCTTTTGTGAAACTGGGTGCCAATGTGTTTGGTAGATAAATGTTTAGAATTGTAATATACTCGATGGATTTTTCCTTTAATGAGTATGAATTGTCCTTCCTTATCTCTTCTAATTTCAGTTTGAACTCTATATTGTCAAATATTAAAATAACCACTCCTGCATGTTACTTGATTTTATTTGCTGGTACTATCATTTTTCATTATTTTACACTAAGGTGGTGTGTACCACCAGTGGTGATAGGTGTTTCTTGGAGGTTGCAAGAAAATGAATGTTGTTTTCTCATGCAGTCTTTCAGTATGTATCTCTTTTTGGAAGGAAGTGAGACTATTAATTTTGATAGTTTTGTTCACAAATGCATTTTAATTTCTGGTCTATTGCTTTCAATTAACTTCTGAAATTTTTTATTTCCTATTCTCTCTTGCATGTGTTAAGCTTCTCTTAAGCATTCCTTCCAGTATACTCTGTAAAAATGGGTTAGTGGTCATAAATTCCTTGAATCTGTTTTTATGCTAGAAAGTTTTTCTTTCTCTTTCAGTTTCATCTGATAGATTTACTGGGTATAATAACTTGAGCTGGCTACTGTAGTCTTTTGGAACTTCTAGAACATCGTTCCAGGCCTTCCTAGATTTCAAAGTCTCCACTGAAAAGTCAGGTATTATTCTGATGGTCCTGTTTCCTATGTAGTTTGGTCTTTCTTGTTTTGGTTTGTATGTTTAGTGCTTTAATTATTATGTGATATAGGGCGTGTGTTTTCTGGCCCTGTCTATTTGGTGCTCTGTATGCATCTTGAATCTTGTTAGGTGTATCTTTCCTTAGATTTGAAGAATTTTTTTTCTGTAATTTGTTAAAAATGTTTTCTGGGATTTCACCTTAGTTTCCTCTCTTTCCTCTATATCTATGATTTGTATGATTGCTCTTTATTGTATCCTGGAGTTCCTACATGTTCAATTTCATGGATATTTTAGATTTTATGTTTTCTTCGACAATGATTTGTTCTGAAGGTGTAATATCTTCTGTTCCCTGTAATTCATTTTTGATAAGGTTTCCAATCTTCCTTTCTTTCTTTCTAGCCTTTCTTTTCCTTCCTTCCTTCTTTCCTTCCTTCCTCCTTTCCTTTTTTCTTTCTTTCTTTCTTTCTTTCTTTCTTTATTTCTTTCTTTCTTTCTTTCTTTCATTCAGAGGTTCTCTTTTAAAGTTTTATTTCAGTTTGGATTTTCTTCAAAAAAATCTATCACTATAAAATTCATATCTCAAATCATTCTCTTTGTGTTTTACAAATGTTGAGTTTTTCCTGCTCTTCATTCAGGAATTCATACATACCTTCATTTAAATTTTTATTTGTTTATTTATAATTTATTAATTAATTGTTTTGCGTATGAGTGTTATGCCTACATATATAAGTGCACCTATGTCATGTAGTGTCTGCGAAGGACAGGAGGGCAACAGATCCCCTGGAATTGGAGTTACGGGACAGTTGATACCCATCATATGGGTACTGGGATTCAAACCTCAGGTCTTCTGCAAGAGAAGTCAGTGTTCCTAACTATTGAGCAATCTCTCCAGCTTCAATATCTTCTTTGTGTTTGAAACAATAAGACGTAAGTGATATAAGCACATAGTGTAATAACCAAATTAAAGCACTGAAATGCTATCTTATGGCAGATAATGATATTCATCTTTTACTGCATTAGGCCGTATGCCAAAAAAAAAAAAAAACAGCAAGCATGCTACCTCAAGTTCATTAACTTACAAATATTAAGGTTGGTAGGTGAATGTACTAAGACAGAGGAATTAGAGAATTTGAAAATAAGGTAATTTTCAAACTGCTTGTCACTACTTAATTTAAAAAAGGCAAATCAAAATAAAACAAGAAAAAGCAGAAGAGTAGGTGAGGGGTTAAAGACAACACATATCACGGATAGAGTCTTTAAATTGGCCAGGAAGCTAAACAGCAAACTAATAACACTAAATTCAGGAAACTATGCCCTCCTCACCCAAAGCTAAAGAAACCTAAAGGATAATTTAATGAAATAAATATGGATGGCTATCTCTCATCTCAAACCCAAACTCTGAGTCTTGTACCTCACAGAATAATCTTTGTCTATCAGCCTATATTAAACCTCTGCTACCCAAGGCTCAGAGATCACTGAAGAATAAGCGGAGGAAAAATTGTAAGAACCCAGGATAGTGGATGACCACACAATAACAGATTTTTCCAGACAGCTGGGAAGTTACTCATATGAACGTACAGCAATGGTGACAGCATGCAAAAGACTCATGCAAATTCAAGCCCATAAAAACCCAGCATTGAAGTGAGGAAGTGGATTAGAAGGAACTATTGGCAACTGATAACTAGTGGGTGAGGGAAAGCTGGTTCTTTAATTGTGTGATGCTAGATAGGTTATCCTAACTCCAGTGGATAGACACAGGTTTGGGCATGCAAATTAGACTTGATAGGAATTAATATATATAACAAATACATGAAAGTAGTGGCAGAGAGGCTTATAAAAAGGAGTTGCAGATGGGGAAGGGATCTAAATGTGATCAAAATACATTTTATGAAATTTGTAAAAATACACTAAGAAAGAAAAATAATAATCATATAGGTAACTTCTTATAGAATATGAAAATTATTAGTAATATAATTTAATTTTTCAGTACATCTAAAATTTTTATTAAAAGTCAAAGATTAAGCAAAAAATCTAACAAAAAATGTTTATGATGGAAAGTTTTCCTGTGTTTGAAACTGTGTTTCAAAATCATAAAAGAAACATTAAAGACCATTGCCATTGCTCATGGTGGCCCTCCATTACTTGATAATAGTTTCCTGTTGCCTAAGACACCACATACTAGAGTCATTAGTCTTGGAGAAATTAAACTATCACCAACCTAGAAGCTCCATTTCTACTGGGTAGCTGTCACAGTGCTGTAAAGTGATAAGTCTGCTCTATGAAGAGAAAAATAATCAACAGTTTTATGCAGCTGTGAGCTCCGTGAACTGCAGTAATAACTGCCCTAGCTAGATATTCCCACTGATGCAATGGCAGTACAATGACATATTATAGAGGTGCCTGAGCAAAGACAGCCTGGATCTTAGCATTCAAGAATGGAACCAGAGCTGCTTGAGAACTTTTCCCTTAGGTTTCTCTTGAAATTCTGCTCTTGTATAAAAGTATTTCTCTCTCTTTGCTGAAACCATACATACAGCATGTAATGTGCAAGCAAAAACAAAATTTGACTTTTCGCGAGATTTTCTGGTTTTGACACCTACTCACCTAGAATAGCACAGACCAGTACCAAAGGATTTTCTCATTCTAATCCCTCCTATTGCTTACACAACCATTGGTTATCTATTTCTTTCAAGGAATCGTCACTGCTCGCATTGCTTAAAATAGTCACAAAGGATAAGTACATGTACATACATTTTTTTTTTCTGGGTTGAGGGCAAAGAAAGGTCATGAGGCATTAAATCTGTAAGTTTAGGCTTAGTAAATTTGTTTACATTATTAGCAAGTGGAAATAGTGTTAACATGATCTGAAAACAAAAGATTGAGTTTGACTAAAAGTTAGGTAAATAAAACTCAATTGCCCAGAAAAGATATCCCCACATTTCTCCCTTGTTTATGAAAGAAGAAGAATGTCCATATTTGTACAGAAGGCATAATCAGAAAAGTCAACTCCATAGTGCAATAATGGTGAAGATGACATAGGATTAGCTAGCTACTTTGTGATTAAATTTAAAAACTACTCCAGAAGATGGAACACTTTACTTGTACTGTTAACTGGGTCAATAGCCCATGACTGGCTTGGTAATAGGTCCTCCAAAAGAAATGAGCTTTTTTTTTTTCTGCTAAATAAACATAGTAATAAACTGCCCACAAAGTTTAGTTCTTATCTATATACCCATAGATTGTTACCTATCTTAGTCCTCATCAGAAAAGCTTGTCTTTTTGAGTAGATAGTAATACAGAGTTGCACAACCAATCAACATCGAGACAACAAAAGATTGCAGAGTGCTCATCTCTACGTGGGGCATATGTATTTCACCCCATTAGTATGAGGTTCAGGGATCATCACCAAACAGGGGGCAGAAAAATTGTAAGGGCCAGAGATAGTAGAACTGCTGTGAAACAGTATATTATGGCCATGACAAGGCTTTTTCTTATATGAATTCACAGAAACTGTCATAAGAGGCACAAAACTTGCACAAGATCAAGCCAGAAAAGAGCCCAGCATCCCAGCATGATTGGAAGGGTAGGGATAATGTCCCACCCCATAGCTAAGGAGCTACTGGCAATTGTTTGCTGCTTGTAGAGGGAGAGTCAGTTCACATCAGCAATGCAGTCCCTGAGTGGCTACCCATGTATGCAAAAAGAGCACATGAAAAAGGAGAGCAGTGCAGGGGAGGATTTGCAGGGATGAAGACATTGCATGCATGTATCAAACTTTCAAACTTAATAGGAAAAATAGATTTTTAAAAAGTTATGTAAGTATAAGAAAGACATACTTAGCATACAAGTTTCCGAGACAAGTTACTTCCCCTCTGGGTATCTTCCTTTTTTATTTAATGGAGAACACCACTCAGTGCCATCTTAGTGTACATTCATTGATTGAAAACCACTTGGAATTTTCATCATCAAATAAGGTTCTGTTGGCAAATTTATGGCAGAAAATTTCAGATTCTCTAGCTACTGATATATATTCTTTGGCTTTTCAATATTTTTGTGGGTTATTTATAATATTGTCTTCTCTACATAGGTACTTGTATTTGTGAATTAAAGTTCTATGAATACATTGACAAATGAATAAACAAAATTTACTTTAAGGACACAAAAATAAACATCTATAGGTGTTATCTTAGCTCCTTTTCCGTTGATGTGATAAAAGCACTGACCAAAGCAACTTACAGAGGAAAGAGTTTTGTGAACTTATAGTTCTAGTTTCCAGAGGAATTAGAGAGCTATTAGGGATACTGCAAGGCATAAGAATGCTCACTCCCAGTGACATGATTCCTCCAGCATGGCCACGCTTTCTAGGATCTCCCAAATCAACACCACCAACTGGGGACAAAATGCCCAAATACTTGCAGTCTATATGGGACATTCACATTCAAACCACCATGGGGGGGGGGAATCATGAATAGAAGTATCAACACCTGTGAGTATTCAATTTCAAAACTGATTTTCACTTTGACATTTTTACATTCAAGTCATCTGAAAATAAACATATATGCTAAATATAGATTTGGGGAAATGCAATAATTTTTATATTGATACAATATTTTAAACTAATTCAATGAGGCAGAAACTAGCAAAAATGTTAACTAAGTATCAATATTATTGGTATATTACAAAAATCTGAAAACCCAATATGAAATATACGTTACATTTTGGGAAGCAAACGAATATAGTTATCAATGTTGTCCTAGTGGTATTTGCATACCCATTCAGTGTGGGACTTTTTTGTATGCTATTCTTACCAAGAAGTGGTTCATCACCAACAAAAAGTAACAAAACAAAACATTAATTTTCTTTTAAAAAGTGTTATATCAACAATATGCTCTTACAAGCTAAAAAGAAAAATAATCAATTATCAGATTATAAAATGAGTCTGTCTGAATATTTATTTCCTTAAATTTCTCTTCTACATTGCTGACACCATCACTTTATATTTGTATTCCTTTTAAATATACTAGTATAGGAATGTTAAAGCTCCAAATTCTAGAAATGTTGTGGATCTATTAGAATAGGTTCCAAGGTTTCCTGAGTAACATATTTGAAGATGACTAAACCTGACAAATATGAGTTTCATTGCAGCTGGAATCTATGACCTAAGGTTGCCCATTTTCCAACCATAATGCCTGATTTTAAATAGGAAAATTTATTCTTTACTTTTTAGTGAAGAATGTTCAATGTTTAAAAAATCTCTGAGGGCTGGAGAGGTAGCTCAGCAGTTCAATGCACTAACTGCTCTTGCAGAAGACCCAGGTATGGTTCCCAGCAGCAACATGACAGCTAACAACCATCCTTAACTCAGTCTCAAGGAATCTGATGCCCTCTTCTGACCTCCATTTAGAATTGCACAACATGACTCCACATACATACATGTACTGATTCATACATATAAAAAATAAAAAAATGAATATTTTAAAAATAATTAAAAAACATAAATCAATCTTCCTAAGACATTTGCAATTAACTGCATACATATTTGCCACATTTGAAAAAACACATCAAGCAATGTGGCCAAACCAATGTACTTTTCATGGAAGCTGAATTTCGACGTTTACAAAAATTTTCTAAATATCATAACTTTGGTTTCTTTTCTTTAATGTCCTACTTAAGCTGTACCATAAAAAGTAAATAATATGCATCTATGTTTATAAACATGATTGATAATTATTTTTCTACTGAATTATGGAAATGTAGGATGACAACCTCACCTTGAAACTCACACAGCATTCCTAATTACTACCTTGAGGGGTAAAGCTATGAAGGGAGCTTAATGCTTAACTCCTTTATTTTGTTTTTTTTTTAATTTTCAAATTTT
>NW_008343216.1:146985-148375 GCF_000622305.1 Nannospalax galili | reverse complement strand
TACAACAGCATTAACCTATTCAATAACATTTTTCTGAGCTAGGGTACATCTCTTTCAAAATTGGCTGTACATTTTTAGGTTTACAGATGAATTATTACACTTATATAATCCTTAACTCCTTATAAACTCTGTAAGACATAAACATAATGAAGTTCCAATGTTTAAAAAAGATCTCCACTTCGTTGTCAAAACACACAGTTTCACACAGAAAAATTCATTCCAAGGCAATTGACATTGAGACGTTTTCACATACATTTCTAATCTCTATATACATGACTATCACTGGTCACAGTCACCCACCTTCTGAGCTCCTTGCATCTGAGCATGAATACAAACTCGTCAGATAGACAGCCTTCCTCTCCCACTAGAGTCTCAATACTCTGCCATCGCGGCCACTGTCCACTGTGCTGTCAGCACCCCCATCCATTCCCCCCTATCTGCCCTTCTGGTAAATCTAGTCAGCCAGAGGTCCCTGTTCCAAGAGGATCAGCTGTTCCTCATCTACGGCAATCCATTGTCAGTATTCCTTTGGATGGAATTGGGGTCTGCTGTTCATTTTTCTAGTAGTATGTTGGATTACTGTCTAGAAGAGTCTTTATCCATCCTGGCCAACAACTCGACTTAAGGTATCGCCTGTCTGGCTTTATTGTTTGTCAAGTAGCTTATAGTTATATATGTATGCTCTTAAGAAATTATAATGGCCCCTTTAATCTTTGATTATACTTCCCTTTTGGGTTTTTAAGGATATACAATTGGACCCAATAAACTGATTTTTTTTTACTTTTGAGGCAACAACTCGACTTAAGGTATCGCCTGTCTGGCTTTATTGTTTGTCAAGTAGCTTATAGTTATATATGTATGCTCTTAAGAAATTATAATGGCCCCTTTAATCTTTGATTATACTTCCCTTTTGGGTTTTTAAGGATATACAATTGGACCCAATAAACTGATTTTTTTTTACTTTTGAGGCGTTTGAGGATCTGTTCCTCAGTGGTCTCATGGGCTTGGGAGGAGCCCCTGGCTCCTTTCTTTTATCAGTTCCATCTATGTGAAGATAAGTCAAAGGTCCTGCTCAACCACGTCTGGCTTTACTTGGAAGCATGGATGAGATGTTTCCTATGAGTTTGACCCTCCTCTTTGTAGACTGGACACTGGTTCAAGTCCATCTCCTGGGGTCTCCTTGGCCTCCCTGGACAAGAGGACAGGTGACTCACCACAGTTCCAGGACATTTTGAAAGATGTTCCATAGTTCCCTGGAACTTAGTCGACCTTGGAGGGCAAAGGGCAAAAACTGTCCTTTAAGTCCCTCTGACCAGATTAATATAGGCCTCAAAGTATGGCTGTTAAACATCCAAGAAGGTTAGTTCCACCAGTCTGGTACTTTTAATTA
>NW_008343216.1:112606-144070 GCF_000622305.1 Nannospalax galili | reverse complement strand
TTTGAGTTCCATGTCCTGCATTGTCTCTAGGGGATTCTCATTGTGCTCCTCTAGAGGATTACTGGTATTTGGTGGGGATATGTTATTTTGGTTTTTCATGTTATTATTTTTTCTCTGTGATTTTGACATGTGAATTTCTTTTGTAGTTTCTGACTCTTGTGTGATACTCGGGCCTTCAAGTTTAGTTCTACTTCTTTTTTTGAACTTTATGTGTCTTTGTGGTTCTCTTTTTGGGTATGAAGAGCTGGTTCGTCTAAGCTTCTGGTTCTCTCTTTTGATTTTATATTGTCGTAGCCGGACTGATTTTGTTCAGGAGTTCTTTTTTGAACTTTATGTGTCTTTATGGTTTACTTTTTGGGTATGAAGAGCTGTATCGTCTAAGCTTCTGGTTCTCTTTTGATTTTATATTGTCGAGGCTGGATTGATTTTGTCTTCAGGAGTTCCGCGGTGGCCCAATTCCAATGTGGGTCAGAAGTTTTCAGACTTTCTCCTTAGGTCTCGAATCTTCTAAGAATGATTTTGGCCTCAGGAAGTTGGGTGTTGGACTGACGTGTGACCCTGGCAGTGGCTGTGCCCCACAGGGATGCAAAGGCAGATGGGGTGGGAAGAAGCCCCAAGATTTCCCAGGGAGTGGATTGAGTAGCTGGGTTGTACTGGATGCAAAGGATCAGGGAGTGGAAAGGTAAGCCTTGGAGCCCCAGAAAGAGGCTAGCGTGTGTTGCAGGATCACAGAAGTAAAGGGAGGTGAGGGCGTGGCCAGGTTCAGAAGCAGTGCTCCTAGGGCCCAGGGAAGGCACTAAGTTGGTTGGTGAAAAAGATCAGGAAGCAGTATTGGTTCCCCAGGTGTCTGGGGCCCGAAGACTATGAATGGCGCAGGGCCCAATCTAGGAGTAGAGAACAGCAGGGGAGATGGAAGGGTGAATGTGGTTTGGGGAGTCAAAGCGCAGAGGGCTGTGCTATAGACTTACCCCAAGAGGTCTGAGGATGGGACTCTAACTCCTTTCTTTAAAATGAAAAGTGGTGGATCTGGAGAGCAAGCTCAGAGGTTGGGAGCACTGGCTGCTCTTGCAGAGGACATGAGTTTAGTTCCCAACACCCACATGGAGGCTCAACTATTCATAATTCCAGTTACAAGCTACCTGACGTCCTCTTTTCTCCTCTGCAGACATTGTACAACATGGTTTCACTTGCATACATGCAGGCAATACACTCAGACACATAAAATTTAAAACTATATATATAATGATAAATTAAATATTTTAGAAATTGAAAAATCATGATTTGACCCTATTGGATTATGTAAGCCTCCAAATAACAAATGGGCAAACAATTTTAAATAGAAATGGCATTGTCAGGCAGAAATGCAATGTAAAAGTGCTTTAACGGTATATTCAACCAAGTAGCAGTGTGAATACTCCAAATATACAATTGATAAATTGAACACAAGTGAGACATAGTAGAAGATTTTGAAACTTTGGCAAGTTTCATAAATTGTGATAGTTCCCATGGTCTTCAGATTCTATCTCCCAGGACAACAGTGCTCAGAGAAAAGATATTCATGAATCTTAAGTGTGCTGTAGGTAGGACTAGAACAGAGGAATAGAGAGTACAAAACTTCTGAGTTATCTTTCTTTTTTCTCAGGTAGTAGGCTTGTCTCCTATACAGCTTCAGAAAACACAATGCACCTGAGGAAAATGACTCAAGGCAAAAAATAAGCTTATTTTGTAGGAGGAGTGAGGTTATATGTTTGGGCCAAGAGTTCACTGGAAAATAAACAAGAGAAATTAAAAATGCCAAATCCCTGAAGTACCAAGTTGCATGAAAAGCTAGGATCCAGGCTTAATACAAAAATACTGAGGGCCACTGAGATGATTCAGTAGGTAAAGATGCTTCCCTGTTTAACTCAGATTGATCCCTGATTAGGAGGACAAAAGATAGAATTAGTGTACACAGGTTTAGGGTCTGTGAAAATGAAAGGAGAATGAACAATTCTAATTTTTGCCCTTTTCCAGAAGCTGGAATTGTCCTTGGTTCTGTGCTGGCCAGAGGCCAAGAATTCAAGCAAGCAGCTCTGGTTTCTTATCTCCACTGTATTTGTTCCCTATCTAGAGGATATACACAGGGTGTGAACAAAATTCAACGAAGAAAACAATCTTTTCTGGTAAATGGCTTTAAAATTAAATATTCATGATAGAAGCCCATGGCATCTATTCAATTTAATCACATCTTCTAGTGATTTCAGGGTCTCAACCATTGAGGGGGTGATGCTAGAACAGCCTTGCTGGCTATTGAGGATTGATGTTAGTACTCTGTTGAGACCAAATAAGGGAAAGCTGTTTTCTCTGTGTCAAAAGAACAGAATATGTCTCTAACCATAGGGGTTAGATAAGACATTCTGATCTGATCCAAAGATTAGAATATTCTGTATTATTCTGTCTTTCTCTCAGAATTAATTCTGCAGTTAGCATACAGAAGACCCATGCAAACAAAATCAGATAAAAACCCAGCATGTAACTGGGGAAATGAGAAGCAGGCTCCAACCTTAGCCAAAAAAAAAAAAAACAAACAAACAAAAAAAAAACAAAACAAAACAAAAAAACCTGTTGACAGTTGATTACTGCTGGTGAGGGAGAGTGGATTGTCTTTAAGAGAGAGACTCTCGATAAGCTGACTATACCAGTGGGTAAACTTGCACTGAGACATATGGATATGCAAACTTGACTTGATAGGCCTTAACATATATGACAAAATGCATGGAATCCAGTGGGGGTTATGGGGGAGTGGACGAGGGAGATATAAAGATGTTTAAGATATTCTATAGGAAGTGCACAAAAATACAATAAAAAATACATTGGGAAAAACATCTACCTGTACTAGTCCATCACTAGACCAGGGGTCTATCCCTTAGAAAGACTGACTTTCATGAAGTCATGCTAAAGGGAAATAATGATCCCCTTCATAAGACACTATAGTTGCCCTAGCCAGAAGCTATGCCCCCAGGCTGAAGCTAGCAGAGCTTCCGTGACATAGTTTGGTCAGTAAGAAAAACACAATTTTCCTTTTTCATCTTTGTGTCTCTTCTCCTTTAAGATGAGTTCCAAAGCTTGGACATTCTTTTCTGTTGCTCTTGGCTTTTCCTTCTTTCTCTAGAGTTCTCTCTCCTGCACTGCCTTCTACCATGTGACTGCTTGCTGACCACCATACCTAAACAAGTTGGTGTGTCTCAAAGTCATAGCGTTCTTGTTTCTTTCTTTAAATCACTTTTCTATTGTTTTACTCTCAAACTTTAATAAAATTGTCCTAAAACCTCCTCCTGAGGCTGTTCTTAAATTCTTTTATTAAGGAGGCTGAGAATCCAAAGTGGGATCATAGTTTTCTGGCAACCTGTTGCCAACAAGGGGTTCCCAAGAGTTATCAGTAAAACCAGGACACCCATGATGGAAGGAGAGCATCCACTCTTTCAAGCTGTCCTCTGACATTCACTTATGAACCATGGCACCTGCAAATGAATGCCTGCATGTTCATACACCCAAACATGCACACAACAAATGCATATTCACATACATACAGAAGCGATAAATACAAGAAAACAAAGAAACCTCAGAAATAATTCTTCCCAAATGCAAGGTAACATGTTATCTTGAATAACAGAAATAGTGAGAAAACATTTGATAAGACCAGAAAAATAGCAATAACAACTTAAGTTCTTTTTTAAACAGTGTGAAAAAGCAAACCTAATGATCTCATTCATTTCTCTGTTAAATCAACTTTCATCTTCTCTAAAGAGAGTGCTGTAGAAATAGTTAAGAGATCAATAGCAATTCTAAAACTCAGGGTAATTACTAAGGATAGTATAATCCTTCTAGTTAACATACGACAGAAGAGACATCATGCCAGAATAAAATCTACTTACCATAATATGCACAGTTATCTATAAAAAGACAAAAGTTCAGCAGTTACAAGATCTATAAAAGATAAGAAAACAACAACAACAACAAAACTCTTTAAAAAGGCAATATCACAATGAGACACTGGCAGGATATTGGTGCCAAAACTACTAAGGGTTTCAGAATAACTGTTATAAGTTTGACAAATTTGAGAGCAGTGGTCATCACAGGCCAGACGCGTGTGGTAACTTTTTGTGCTCGTACATTGGCTTTCCTACCTGGAGTGCAGGTTACTGCTCTTATGTACTTGTATGAGATTGTTACATGTGTGAGAGAAGGTTTACTATTTAGAAACAGGAGATTAGAGGGTGAAATCCTTTTTTAAAAAACCAAAGGTAGAAAAATAAGTGGAAAACAAAAGTTAAGTTAATCCAGAACTTGAGGACTAACTTCCTCTGTGAAACATTAATTTCACAGAACTGACTCACCATCTCCCTGCCATTGCATACTCTTGAGGATGAAAACAAAAAAGCAGAGGTGAAGATGCTTTCCATAGATTCTTCAGATGGATCAACTAAAATGGATCTGAAGGTGATAGCAGGTATACAGAACTAAATATAAAGTCACAAAAAGTGAGAAACAAAAATGAAGTGTGAAATATTCAAAATCTGTTGGAAAATTGCAAATGTGTGATTATACTTGTAACTATGCTCTCATAAAAACAAGAGAAAGGAAACTGAAGATACTGTTGAAGAAATACAGCCAGAGAGTTTCTCCAAAATTAAAAATTGACATCAATCTGCAATAAACACAAATTCCATGGAACTAAAAAAATTACAGGCTATCAAAAAGAAAAGTCTCGTAATATTACATCTGAACTTCTAAATATCAATAATATGATAATTATGAAGGCAGAAGAGAAAAAAAATATTCACTTTGGTAAATAAAATAAGAAGTGGAGGCGGGAGAGATGAGTTGGCAGTTAAGAACACTGGTTGCTCGCAGGTTTGGCTCCAGCACCCACATGGTGCCTAACAACAATCTGTATCTCTAGTGCCAATGAATCTGACACACTCTTCTGTCATCCACAAACACCAGACACACATGATGCCATACTTTTAGGCAGGCTTTTACATGTACAATTAAATTAAATTAAATCAAAAAAAAGAGAAAGAAGCATTGCAATGAATTTCTCCACTAGACCATATAAGGTGAGGGAAAAGCAGTGAGATCATTGTGATAAATGAAAAATGATATCAAGTAAGGCTTCAGGACCAGCAGATAGACTGTAGGAAAAATTAAAGTACATATTTAGGTACAAAGAATATGTTAGAAGAGTATACTTAGATCTACAGAAAGAATTTATAATAATTTAGCAAAGAAAAGAAAAAAAATAACACTGTTATAAAACTTGTTAACAGTTTAAATTTTTAGACTTATTTAGTTTTATTATGTTTTTGAGTGTTTTGCTCTCATGTATGTAACTGCACCACGTACGTGAAATGCCCCCAGAGGCCAGAAAAGGGCATCAGATCCCCTGGAACTGTAGTTACTGACGATTGTTAGCTGTCATGTGGGTACTGGGAATCAAACCCAGGTCCTCTGCAACAGCAGCAAGTGATCCATCTCTCCAGCCCCATGTTGTTTTAGTTTAAACCACGAAAGACTATGTACTGCTTGTAGATTGCATATAAAAGAGAAGAAAATAGCACAATAGTGTGTGAGGAAGCTGATACTGTGGCTCTAGTGGATGTAAGGTCGTTAAATATCGTCAATACCAATGTGAAGTTGCTCAGACTTCGTAAAATCGCTTAGTGTACAGCATTGACCTACTCAGTAGTAATTAAAACAAGTATGAATGAAAAAGAATAAAAACACACTGTTAAATACTCAACTGATGTGATTCATCATATTTAGCTGCATGAGAAAGACATAATAACCTCATATGATATAGTGAAATCAGAGTCTTAATTACAGGTGATAAATAGTTTCAGATTCCAATTACAAAATAGAGCAACCATTGAGGGGGTGATGCTAGATAATCATATCAGCAAAATTCTTTATAAATATTCTCATATCTAGTAAATAATGATGGGATAAATGTCCCCTAATACTGGGACTAGTGAAAATATATCCCCTTATACTACTCTTGCATGGCATTGCATTAGAAATCCCAGTTATGACTAGGAAAGCAAATTTAGTATATATGGAATTATATATGGATTATAAAAGAATAAACAAATAAATATATTTATATTAATGGCATATGTAAAATATCATCAAAATTCACAAGGAGTTCCCCTTAAACTGAAATCATTTGATCAAATTCCAACATAAAGAGACTATTTTATTTCTTTATACAAGTAGTAATCAAGTAAAATTTGAAATTAACAAAATATATCAGGGCACACAAAAGGAAACATTTAAAAAACAAATGAATAAATATTCATAGGATCTATTTACTGAAGAAAGTAAATAAAAAATAACATTTTAAGAATACAGTATATGTGGATTTGATTAACCATTACTGTTTAGTGCAATCAATAAAAAGACCTATCTGCATATCTAAACAACAGTATGCATGAAGATTTTGTGTATTTTGCTAAATAAAATAGTCTAACAGAAGGCAAACTGCAATAGGATCCCGTATATAAGCTCTGGTAATTGGTAAAAATGCAGAGATGGAAAGATATAAATGAGTACTTTGGAGGGATTTGGAGTGCGAAATATTTTTTACAGAACTGCAATAGGAAATACATCATTCTATGAGCTTGGCATAATCCATAAAACTACACAGCTTAAGTTTTTTGTGTTATATAACTTATTTTTAAAAACTAAAGTCTAATATCAGAGAAGCTTAGAATGAAATGAAGATGGTGAAAAATGAATTTAACTGCGGTACAAAAAAACTAAATAACCTCACTGAAGGTGTGAAGAAGCAGTGGTTTAACCTTTATAGCATGAGATGACACTGACTGGATGCTACTGGCCAAAGGCAAAAAAAAATTATATAAAGAGATTACGCTACTTCACACTATTTCATTCACAGGGATATCATTTTTGAGGTCTAAGGTTGTTTTATATTAAATTTATCAAAAATGAAATTCACGTCTTTCATCATTTGCAAAGAAAATTAGCATATGAAGGTGAGACACTAGAATGAACCTCTGGTCTTGTTTGGAGTAGGAGTAATTTTTTGGAGCCACTTGGATATGTATATATACCCATATATTTATGTAAAAAGATGTCTTTGTAGAGAAATATGAATGTTTTTGCTTACTATAGTCACATACATATATTATATACATAGCATCTATGCTAGTTGTAATCACTGACTAGGACTAGAAAAAATGGCCTCCACTAACAGTGTCTACTATACAGACAAGTCTTTCTAGTTACCATTCTCCAATACAGAATGTGCATAGCATTTCAACTTCTTTCTGGTGATGTTCATAATCAGTTGGCTTAAATGTCTATCACAATATCTCAAACCTTCCCACAGATTTTCTATTTATTTCCTTCTACAATCATGAAATATTTGGAATAATACACATACAGACTATGCAAATGTCTCCTATTTGGCTAAACTTCCACCAACAAATTTAGCATCCATTTGTTGCTCATTTCTTGGAGAAGTGATCATTCTACGAATACTGAAGGAAACCTGTAACACTGGG
The DNA here is from genome assembly GCF_000622305.1 of Nannospalax galili. Classification (NCBI taxonomy): domain Eukaryota; kingdom Metazoa; phylum Chordata; class Mammalia; order Rodentia; family Spalacidae; genus Nannospalax; species Nannospalax galili. The sequence continues at coordinate 136,505 of NW_008343216.1, read as the reverse complement.
GTAGATCCCATACAGTAAAATTGTGTTATATAAAAAGAAGTTGGCAATCTTAGAGAAAGGAAGGGAGATAGAGAGGAATAAAGAAAGAAAGAAAAAGTATAGATATGGTCTTATTGAAAGTTACTCCTAATGATTTACTGTTATACCTATAAATTAGGGCATTTCTCAGCTCTCACCAGAGGAACTCCTTCTTGCAGCAGATGTCAGTTACCACAGAGCCCCATGACTGGTCAATGTGCAGAAAAATAAGTCTGAACCACAGCCAGCCCTACATAGAACACCTATATCACCCCTTATCCTTCCAAACTCAGGGATCTTTGCAGAGGAGGAGACAGACGATTTTAAGAGCCAGAGTTAAATACAAGGAAAGTGTATATTCCCCATGGAATTTGCACATGTGAACCCACAGCACTTGTGATCATGTGCAGACACCCTGTGCAAGCCCAAGACAGACCAAACCCAATATGAATGTGATAGGTGGCAAGAAGTTCCAGCCTTAACTGATAATTACTAGCAATTGATAGCTGCTAGGAGAGGAAGAGTAAATTTTCATTGAAGGCTGGGGGGAAAGGGTGGGGATGGACATGACAGAAGGAGTCTGACTGTGATCTAAGTACATTGTATGAAATTCTAGTAGAATTTATATTATATTATATTATATTGTATTATAGGTAAATTGAGGTGAACAGTAGCACTTTGTTGCCAAATATTGGCAGCTAATTACTATGGGGTGAGGAGAAGTTGATATTCTTTAAGGGAGAGACTCTAGATAGACTGAAAGACCCAGTGAATAAAATTGTACTGAGGGATACCTGGATAGAAAATCTTGACTAGATGGGTCTTAACATATATGACAGTATACATAAAATCCATTGAGGGGATGTAGGTGGTGCAGACAGGAAAGGTGGTTTAAAGATGATTAAGATATTTTGTATTAAATGCACAAAAATTCAATGAACAATACACAAATAAAAGAAAGTAACCATGAAACAAGAGTTATAATTGCCAAGGTCAAGATGCAGAAATGGGTACTAAAATTATTCGATGGAAGTTCAAAAACATATTGGCATAGTCTCAATGTGTGTTACCCCAAAATATTTATTGACTGAAAACAAAAGTGTGGGAAATTTATAAGGAATTTCACACATAAATTGCAATAGAGATTTTAGACAACTGATCATGAACATCCCCAGAAACAAGTGCTGATTTGATTCAATAGTGTCAATTTTGTGCTTCTCTAAAAATGCATAATATCATTATAATAATATAAAACATCAAACAACCTTTATTAGAAAACACTCACAAAACGCTTTTTTGCTTTCTTAAAATGTCAAGGACATAAAAGAGATGTGATTCAAAGGATTAATAACATGACAAGGAGGCAAAGGAGCCAGAAAACAGAAGGTAGAATCCTGATCACCTCTTACAATACATAGGGATTTTGCTGGAAAACTTGATAACTTTCAAATATATTCTAAAATTTAGATATAATAATGCCATGTTAAAATTTTTTAGTTTTGATAAATTTTCTCTAACTGTGTAAGATTTTAACTACAGGGTAAGCTAGATGAAGAATACATGAGACAATCCTGCACTTTTACAGATCATGTATTATATTTTCTTTCCAAATATTCAGCAGTATTAAAATCATACTAAAATTATAATTTGCATAAATTAATATGGTATTGAAAATTATTGCAAAAATCAGTAAATTAAAATATTAGCAAAAGTATGTTGCACAAACCAAAATCATTAGCTCCACTTCTCTACAAACATTCTCATGTATGTAGACCCACAACAGGGAAAATGCCTAATTATTTTTTCCCCATTGCCATTTAATGCATATGCATTTGCTTTTGCTGAACTATAGTTGGAGTTTCTTAGAATACAAAAAGTGCTAAAATAAACCTTCAAAGATCTAGACTATTCTAATCATGTAATATTCCTTACTTTTTTACGTCACATAAGTTTTCCAACTGTATTATTCCTTACTTTTTTAGGTCACATAAGTTTTCTAACTGTACAAGGACTGAATGTGAACGCCTTCCTGATTCTGTAATCACTCTTAAAAATCTTATGTCAAGACTCCAAATCTTCCAGAGAATCATATCATTCAGAAATTAGTTAAAAAAACTGTTCAGAACAGCTAGCATCAAACTACTTAATGAGCGTAAACTTCCCCAATTCCTTACTTTTTTAGGTCACATAAGTTTTCTAACTGTACAAGGACTGAATGTGAACGCCTTCCTGATTCTGTAATCACTCTTAAAAATCTTATGTCAAGACTCCAAATCTTCCAGAGAATCATATCATTCAGAAATTAGTTAAAAAAACTGTTCAGAACAGCTAGCATCAAACTACTTAATGAGCGTAAACTTCCCCAAACTCTTCCAAATGATTGCTTCTTGAGCATTTTATTGACAACATTGTACCTTCATTTGGAATATGTAGAAACTCAGGCTCAAAGAAATTAATGTCAGCAGGTTTAAAAAAATTATTCCACAACTGCTAGCATGATACATTTTTTCACTTATTAATAACATTTTGTTGAATTTTAAGCATTTTATACAGGTTTATCCTATTTACATCTCCTTATCTGACTGCATCTCTGTATAGCCTCCATAAGATTGCATGCATTATGTCATATAGATTAAGGTCACTGAGCCACATTTGTCTCCCAAAATGTCCCTCAGCATGAGTCCACTGGAGCCTGGTCGACTCATTTTTCTTCAACAAAACCTACTCCCCTTTACCAGTAGTCCACTACTTACTTATTGAGGAGGACTTTTATATACCTATACTACACTGTTTTAGCTACTCATTTCTTCTGACAATGTAGAGCTGATGATTGTGGCATTTACGTAAATAAATATTTGATATATAAAGTGCTTTCATTATGTAGTCTAATACAAAATTATGAACTATGATCCTTACTTTAATATTATTCATGGAATACTTACGTTATACTTATTTCCAAGCTATAATATTTATTTTTAAATAATCATGCTACTGAAAGAGCTGAAGTTTATATGGTAATATCCATTTTAAGGATTTTAAGTTGTTATTTGTAATGATTTATCTGTGAATTACATGTTTAAAGTTCAAAATCAATTTCTATTTTTAAAATGTAGTCATTATATTAATTCGTTAAGTTTTGCAGTGCTCTACATAAACATTCCGGATGGAATTTATTAACTATTCGTTTTATTCTAAAATTGAACACTTCCTGCTGTGGAAGAGGGTCAGCAGACTGAGAACTGAGCTAAGCTGTTTTCAAGTTTCTGTGTGTAAGTACAATGCAGTGAAGTTGAACCACTGAGCTGAGCTGTTCTTCGCAAATAGTTTTTTTTTTAATATTGAATTTAAATTTTCAATTATAATTTGGCTGGTTAGCTCAGCTGTTTAGTGTGGTACTGATAAAATTTTAATGGGAAATCTAAAAACCTAAAGCAGTTTTCTATCATAAAATGTGAAGAATGTATCATCTTGGTAGTAAAATAAGATACCATGGTTAGTGAGAGAGTCCACTTCTCATGGAAACTCAAATTAGTACCAGTAAGGATATAGAGTATTGAAAACGCATAGTAATCTCTCTAAGTTTGAAAAAAAACTGATGACAAATACTGCATTATATTGTTGAGTGGAGTAAACGTGGTTTAAATAGTGCTGCAAGTCTTCACTTAACAGCAGCTTCTTCAAACAGATTCATTTGTGCAATTCACCCATCCACAAACTGAAGTGCAAATCTCTCCACAGAACATTTTGTATAAATCTCAAAAAATATTTTTACTGTTCTTTTTATGGACTTTTTAGAACTTTATACAATTTATTTTGATACCCTCCCCTATCTCCACCTTCTATACGACACCCATCCAATTTCGTGAATTCATATGTGTGTGTGTGTGTGTGTGTGTGTGTGTGCCTATAGAGTCAAATTTGTGTCCCCAAATGTCCTTCAGAGTTGATTCATCAATTGAAACCTCAACCTACCAAGTGTCTCATCCTTAAATAATGCTGACTCTCTCCCTCCCAATAGCTGGTTGCCAATAATTTCCCAAGTCTATGCTGGGATTTTGTTTGGATTGACCTTGAGCTGAGGCGGAACTTGGGCATGCTTTCCACATTGATGATAGCTCATATTCATAACTGCCTAGCTATTTGGAAATCTTTTTCAGTGTGGTTTTCCACCTCCTCTTGTTCTTATGTTTTTTTCTCTCCATCTCTCCCACAATTATCCCTGAGCGTTGGAAGGCTGAATTTGCAATGTGTCTTATTCAGGAATAAGCAGTATGCAGCCTTTTGTTCTCTGCATATTGACTAGATGTGGTTTTCTGTGCTAATCACTGTCTTCCACATAATTAAGTTTGTCAGCTAAGAGTTGAGAGATTCACTAAACTCTGGATATAAAAGTCTTTGTAAATCAGTTTTATCCTGTATCTACTGAGCAGACTAGTAGTATTAGGCTCTCACTTATATCATGCGACCTGTCTAGCTCTAAGTTCATAGGCCTGATGTCAATTTAAGAAATGTGCTATATCCTATGAAACAGATCTAAAATCTTATTAGAGAGTGATTGGTTACTTTCATAATAATCATGTCCCTATTGCACTAGTAGGCATATCTTGCCTGGCCAATAGTTGTAGCTTTTAGGATTCACAGATGGGTAAATTTGAATATTAATTTTCTCTTCAGGTAGCACACCTAGCACCTGAGAGCACTATGAAGGCTAGCCAATAGAGGTGAGGTTCTGAAGTCAGCACCATCATTGATTTCTCCAAATCCTTGTTTGTTCTAAAGTTCATGTAGTTAATGTCTTCAGGAACAGAACCATACTGTGAAGTTATGGCAGATAACAAAAGCAGGGGAAATAGTTAGTATTGACTGATGGTCTATAGGTCTCCTGATTAACAGCTGCAAATGATGGAGTCTGTTCTTGGCTACTGGGCTTTTAATTTGATAGCCTATAGTATATAGTAGGAACAATGTCCACCTGTTACAATGTAACCCCTTTTAAACTATTGCTATTAGATAGGGAGATAGAAATAGATGATAGAAAATAGCTAGATAGATGATAGGTAATAGATAGATATATGATAGATGATAGATAGATAGATGATAGATAGATAGATAGATGATAGATAGATAGATAGATGATAGATAGATAGATAGATGATAGATAGATAGATAGATGATAGATAGATAGATAGATGATAGATAGATAGATAGATGATAGATGATAGATAGATAGATGATAGATAATATATAAATAGATGATATATAGATGATTGATAGATAGATGATAGATATAGAGAGATAGAGAGATAGAGAAATAGATAGAGATAGATAGATAGATGGATGATAGATAGATAGATGATATATAGACAGATTATAGATAGATATAGATAGAGAGATAGATGATGGATGATAGATAGACTTAACCAGCTTCTATAGAAGTTTTCCATCTGGCTTTTTCTAAAAGTTTTTAGTATTGGTAATGAGAAAAAAAAATTATTTCTCCATAAAGGCATTTTTTAAGGTTTTGCCTTAAAATTTTGTTATGGAAAATGACTTTAAACACATTACTTGCCTTTGCATTTAAGCTTGGTAATGGGGACAAATTTTGTCAAGTAAACAAAATATTGTGTAAGAATAAAAGCATGGTATTATTGAAAGACTGCCCCACTGTGAGCATGAGCAAATGGTTTAAATAATGAAGTTTGTACCTAGATATCTCCCCATATTAATAATCACATTAATTAATTAGTTATTGAAAGAATCAGAAAAACAGAAAAGAGATTAAGTCCTATGAAGTTAATCTTGGATACTAGCCAAATAAATTGGGAATAATATAAACTGATACTTCTGATGTAGCTAATTGGATTCCAATGGATGAAAGCCTTTATTCCAGTGATTTTATCCCAAGTTGTATATGTAGCCAAAGCAGCCCTCAGAAGAATTTTGAATATATTTTCTAACATTTTCAGTTAGGTTGTAATAACAAGCAGTCATAATTCATGTAACGAAGTTCAATAAACAGTGATACTGTGTCTATAGAAATTGACACACTAAAATAAAGAGAGTTTGTTTCATGTTGTTTTAATTATAGCTGTTAGGTAAATCTATTAGATAATGGCTCAACTGTAATATGGTACCTTTTTATTAATAATGATCTTGTCTAAAATCATGACATTGTTTCTAAAGTAAGATTACCATTATCTCAATTTTTCTGACAAAATAAAGTCAGATAATGGCAGAATTAATGGGGAAAAATTACAAGAAGCAAAAGATGATCTTGGAAGAGTGGAAGAAAGGCCCGAAGATCTGTGTCACTTTTCAATATTTAGAAACATTTTTTGGAATTACCTTTTGTTTACTGTACAACTCATATCTTAGAAGATAAAATGTTACAGAATACATTTTTCCATTATGAGGATGTTTGGAATAATATTGTAAGAAATAATACCAGAAAAAGTATATGACATATTTTCAAATATTTCATTTGTGTGCTTAAACTGGTGTACATTTGGGAAACTGGAGACTAGAAACAGGCCACGGCAGGGACAGTGATCCATTTAAGGAGAGGGACAGTAGAATTCCAATGCAATCAATGTAGAGAGGGATATTAGGACAGAAGGGTTCAAACACGTAGTGGAGTGATGGGGATGGAGAAGCAAGGGGTCAGGAGATGTTTTACCCAAAATGAAAGTGTGCATGAATAAGCTTCTTGGGAACATAAAAATTGTGTGATCCAAGTTGAAAATATAATAAAAGGAGATCTTATGACAATGTTTCATAAAAGGACAGGGAGGAGGAATAGTGAGAGATAATGGTTTAAGCATGGGTAGAAACAGGAGCTAGAGTGAAGGACAGTAGGGCACAGGTTAACTCAAAGTAAATGTAGATAAAGAAGCTTTATAGAGCACCACTAATTTTTAAACTAATTAAAATACATTTTAAAAAGGAATTTGGTGCCTGGGGGGATGGTTCAGCAGTTAAGAACCCTTCTGAGTCTTACAGAACACCATGTTTCAGCTATCAGGACTCATATAGTAGCTCATAAGCACCAGTTCCAGGGAATCAAATGCCTCATTTGACCTCTGAAGATGCTGCACACATGTGGTATGCATACATGCATGCAGGCAAAACACTCATGCCCATAAAAAAATAAATAAACATATTATTAAAATAAATAAATAAAAATGAATTTGGAGAGAGATACTGCATAACTGCTGGGCAAGGGAGAGTTGATCTTTAAGGGAGTTATGCCACATAAGCTGAACAGGCTCCAGCTGGTGAATGCTGCCACGGGATATCTAGGTACCAAAACTTGAATCAATAGGCCTTAATATATATGAAAAAATGCATGACATTTTGTGGGCAGGCTATGGAGGGTGCAGATAGGGAAGGGAGGGGTTAAATATGATTAAATGTATTGTATGAAATCCACAAAACTCAATAAAATATATATAAAAACAAAATCGACCTCAAAAATAATAAGTAAATAAATTCCTATTGTACACACACACACACACACATACACACACACACACACACACACACACACACACACACACAAACACACACACACATTCCATCATGGGGACTGGAGAGATTGCTCAGAGGTTAAGAACACTGGCTGCTTTGCAGAGGACATAGGTTCAGTTCCTAGCACCCGCACCGTGATTAGCAATCATCTAACACCCCTTTCTGGGTCCATGGCATTACACACCTGTGATACATTTAAATACAGGCAGATAAAACACTCCTACACACAAAAATAAAAATAAATGATGTGCCATGGGGAAGTTTCTGTTCTTTTTCTGTTCTAGTTTCTGTATGAATATGTCTTTCCTTAATTTAGGGACATTTTCTTCTATAGTCCTGTTGAAGATCTGGTTAGTGCCATTGTATAAAAATCACAAAAATGCAATAAAAATAAGTTTTTAAAAAAGTTTTAAGAAACGAGCTGGAAAGATAGAGGTTAAGAACACTGACTATTCTTGCAGAAGACCCGGGTTGGAATCCCAGCACCCACATGGCAGCTAACAACTGTCTGTAACTCCAGTTCCAGGGGATCTGACAGTCTCTTCTGTCCTCCACGGGCATTGCACTACATGGGTGCACTTATGCACATGCAGGCAATAATGCATATACATAAAATAGAAATAATAAAATATTTTTAAAAGTTTTAAGAAATAAATGCTTGATTAATTGTTTTTAAATATCTTATTTATTTTTTATTTTATGTGTAAGTATGTACTGCCTACACATATGTAAGTGCACCCATGTTGTGCAATGCTCACAGAAGACAGAAGAGGGCATCAGATTCCCTAGAACTGGAGTTACAGAGAGTTATTAGTTACCATGTGGACACTGGGAACGGAACTTTGGTCCTCTGCGAGAACAGCCACTGAGCAATCTCTCCAGTCTTCATAAATATTTTTTAAAATTTCATCATGAATGGGGGTAGATCTACATTTGCCCAACCCTGCTTAAGGAATTATTGGCAATTGATGGCTATTAGGGGACAGAGAGTAATTTTTCATTGGTTATGTGGCACTAGCAGATTTCTCATGCTCCAGTGACTGACTCTATATCCATGTGCATATAGAGTTGCTAATTGGACTAACTGGGTTTAATTAATTAAAATTGAGGACATGCTGTTCATTTCTCCAGACCCCAATCTTAGCTGAAGAAACACTGGCAACTGATTACTGCTAGGTGAATAAGAGCTGATCTTCCTAAAACAAGGAACCCTAGCAAGACTGACTAGACCTCAGTGGATAGACTTGCACTCAGGAATTTCTGGAGACACTGACTTGACAGTGGGGCTTAACACAGATGACAGAGAATATGAGTTCCAGTGGGTGTGCTATGGGAGGGTGCCAATGGGGATGGCGGTGTAAAGATGTTTAAGATTGTTTGAGACATTCTGTATGAGATACACAAAAATTCAATAAAAAGAAATTTTTAAAATGAGAACATGCCAGGAGTTGGAGGGAAGGGAAAGAGGGATATCATTAAGACACATTGTAACACATGCATTAAACTTTCAAATTATTTTTTAAAATTTACCAGGCAAAAAAGACAAAGAACACAGTGTAATATTATTAATTTTATAAATTAATCTATATATCAGTAAAATACTAATAAAAATCTAGGAATATTATTCAAAACAACCAATATCTCTAAAGTTGACGTTCGTTTTTTTAATTGTTAGGACTGTTTTATTAGAATTTAAAGAAAAATCCACAGGGCAGGCAAACTGGGAATATTGAGAGCTGCCTTGAGGAGAATGGATGGGAGAAGCAAAAAAGCCATGAAGCCATGCTATTTTAGAATCACTATGACTCAGACACATGTGGATTTGCAGCCACATGTTCCAGAGAAGAAAGATTTAGATAAAAAAGGAAAGCAATACAAAATTCTGGGAAGCCCAAATCATTAGGAAAAACATACTTAGAAAAGGGAAATGAAGAAGAAATGGAGAGAGAATATGAATTCAGAAAAGCTAGCGAGTCTTATTGAGAACCACATGTCTACAGTCCTGATCCGCATGATCTATAAGTACTGCAATTGGAGGCAGGGATTCTGAGCAAGAAAAGTTCACCTTCTCTTCAACACACCAGGTATTCTACCCATCTCTTTAGCATAACTTAAAGTTAACTTACTGGGATGGCCTGATGATCAGGTGATAGGCCAGTCAAATAGAATCTTGAACATGAATTGGTAATATAATTTTGGAAAAAAGAGCAAAATCTCTGTTCATAAACAGAATTTAATTTACCAAGCAATAAGGTATAGTTGAAAACCAATAAGATGTTTAGAGATAATTCAAGTTTTATATAAGAACACAATAAATATAAATATGCATCCACATAAATCAATTACTCCAAATAGTGGGATTACTCAAAATAATGGGAAACTACTCTGTTTAAAAAATGATTTGGTTATCCTTCTAATGATATGTAATATACTGAAATTGATAGTCCTTAGAAATTATTGTTATATTGATTGCATTGAAATTAATGAAAAAGAATACCAAATAGTTAGAGGGAATTGTTGAGTAAAATCTCAGAAGCACACATAGTAAATTAGAAGCATTAGAGACTACTTTGAAAATTCTATTTTCAATAGAGGAGAATTTCATAAAGAAACACAGATTAATATCTTTGCTATGCCTATGTGTAGGCAAATTACAAGAAAAACAAAAACAGTAATAAAACTTAACTAAGAAGTAGGCAAGGCTTTCAAATGGGTGACAAATATGAGAAATTATAATGTAATTGTCTAGCAATAAAATTATTTAAAACAAAATTTGGATGTCATTGCACACATACCATACTTGAAATAAATTCATTTTGGCAATCAAAACCATATTGCTTTTCAGTGTCAATATGTGTGCACTGGTTTAGTAGTGGAAAAGTCATCTAGTAGACATTGTAGAGAGTGAGTTTGCTTGCTTAACTTCTGTACATTAGCAAGTACTTCACCACTGAAAATATTCCCATTCTGCATTCACTCATGTTTTGATTGTGGATAGAAAATACTAAGTCCAGTTTTTCCCATTGGGGTCAGTGTTCTAATGACTACATTGGAATTCTAATATTTATTTCTGACTTGATAAAATTTTAGAACCTTTGTTCTTTCTCTCAGAACTCTGGAATAACAGAAACTGAATGATATTTTTTACCTCTAGTTCACAGGTATTGGTGGCACACTACTAAATGAAGAATGTTTCTTTAATTTTTTGAGTTAAAAAAAAATCCTTCTTCTCAAATTAGTCTTATGACCAGGGTGTTTAAATTCTGAGATAATTCTACCACTCTTTCTATAATTGCAAATGAATCCTGCCAGTGAGCTGATCATGGATAAATGTATTCTTGGCACTATCACTTATTACTTGTAAGAAACTTCCCATTTGAAAAAAAAAATATTTTTTTTTAATTTCTAGTAGTGAATTTCCAGGTCCTTATTTCTGATTTTGGGTGCTATGTCACAGTGTTTATTGAGCTAATTTACAAAAAATTCCATAGGCTTTTTTGATGTAAGAATGTGGAAAAATTTAAAACACTCACCTTTAACATCTTGCCTGTAGTTTTTACCACCGATCTAAAGGAAGTCATTCAATTGCAAACTTTAGGGATTATAATGGGCTGTCCATTACTCTGCAGTAGAGCATGACTTACTGAGATTTGAAGATTATTCAGTTTGATTCCACTTTAAGTGAATCAATTGTCACTGACAAACTATTACTTCAAAATTTTGATTCTAGAATGACTAGATTTCATCTAGGAGCCTTACTACAACAAAATATCTTATTCATTCTGTAAACATTCTTGCATATATATTCAAATAAAAACACATATACACATACATGATGATATTGATATAGGGTTTTGCTGCATAGACTGGACTGACCACCAACTTGTTATGTAATACATTTGGCTTCAAACTGTCCGTCCTCCTGTCTGAACTCCCATTGCCAGGATAGCAGGTAACTGACAGCACTACTGGAACACTCCTAATTTCTGCTTTACACCCTCTGTGTTGCCTTTCCAACTCCTAGAAATTTCTAAAATGTTGATTTACAATGCATCCTGTACACCTATGGTTCAGGGAACATTGCAGAAGAGGGGGAGTAAAGATCGTAAGAGACAGAGGGACTAGACACCTGCTGCTAGTTAATATATACTAGGCATGATAGAGAAGCCACCTGCATGAAATATCCATAGCATGGAAGCCAACAAGATCTGCATAATGACAAGTTTACATGACAATTTGGATGGGGAACATTTTATGAGGTCCCACTTTAAGATGATGAGCTACAGGCAATCAATGAATGCTGAGGGTGGGATAATCAGTTTTCTCCAGGTATCTACTGCCTGAGGTGTTGTCTAATCTCAAGTGAGAACACTAACCACATGTACATAGGAGCACCACTAAATGCACCTAGTGAATTATATATATCTTTGTATTTATAAATGCATGTGTTTGTGTAATAATAATAATCAAAGAAGTGGAAAAGAAATTGTGAGGGAGATGGAGAGGGATGGGAATAGTTGGATGGAAAATGGAAGGAGGATAAATCATCTAAATTCGCTATTCCTTATAGTTATGTGTCATCATTATGAAATTCTCAAACATTAAAAAAAATTCTGAATTTTAAAATATCTGTCAGATAATAAAAACACATGTAGATGTGACACATCTATAATCCATGTAATTTAGGTTTTCCATTAGATTTCTTATGTTTGTGATTCTAAGCATAATATCTGACCATTGAAATGGTATATGTAATATTTCCATTATCAATACTAAAACAATATTATTATAGGGGCCTGTGCAGATGTGTCAGTAGGTGAAGGTACTTGCTATCAATCCCCATGACCTGAGTTTGATCCCAAGGATTCATATGCTGAAAGTAAAACACTGACCACACAAACACAGAAACAAATATAGTAACTGAAAACTAATACTATTGAAAATCTTATTAGATGTATTTTGTGACAAATATCTGACATGGTTGAATTCTGTACATCATACAATGATAAAAAAAATTAAAAAAACATGTGAAGTAGTATTTAATAGCTCTTATGCAAAATTTTTCTAGAGTTAAAATAATTTATGTATGCGTGTGCTATTTTCGTATAGTTTTTCATATTTTTTTTCTTTTCTATTTGCTATTGTGCTTTGTTTTTGTTTCTTTGTGTTTTTAGATACATCCCAGCCTAGTCACTAACTCCTCATCCTCTTGCTTCTTCATATAACAACATACCTGGCCCATGTATGTTTAAGTGCTCTTTGAAAACCTTTCCTCAAATTTAGAAGTACATTAATTACTCTGGCATTAACAAACAGTATTGTTTATTAGACAAGTTCCTTGGACGTCTTCTCTCACCTTATCCTTGGGTAATAGTGCCACATTCATATGTTAGAAAGCTTGCTATGCATCTGTTATTGCAGTCAAAACTTTGAAAGTGATTATATCACATGAGTCCTTCTAAAGGACTCCTAACAACCACATTAAGACCACAGAGAATAGACAACAGGGACACCTACAGAGAGGGACCCATTGGAAGAATCAAAAAGGTGGCCATGTGAAATCAAAAGAGATAAAACACCAAACACACAGCATCTTAGTACTGGACCTCCAGCCTGTAGAACTGAAACTGAATGAATTTGTGCTGTTTAAGCCATGTGGACTGCAACGATTTGCACATAATCCTTAAAAATTGATGTACTTCCCTGAAAGTAGCTTATTATAAAATTTGAATTCATAGAAATTAAAGTGGCAAACATTTTTAATCACCAAAATATTCAGTCAAAGATCTATATTTCTAATTATCATTTGGCTGATAGATAAAGGTCAAGTATTTAGGATCACAGAAATAACTAATTAGATTCCCCTAATTCGCAGCAGTCTCTGTAATTCTAGGTCAGAATCATTATAGCAACACTGCATATCATCTTTGCAGTTATTCCTATGAAATAATAAAAATATAATTTAAATTTTCAGAAGAAAGAGCAGAAAATATTCTGGGGGTTTAGGGTAGATTTTCTGAAAGATGAACTACCTCTTAAAAATATGGAAGAATGTTCACACACAAAGTCAAGGACATTCATATTTTAACAATATAAAAGTACAGGATGAGCAGCATAAAGTTTTCTTGGGAAGTAGAAAATTATTCACTACAGTTTTAATGTATAAAGAGGTGAGATAACCACAAATTAGAATAGACTAAAGCATGTTTATGACAGTACTTAATGTATTTATTAATTTTTGAACTAACCTATTACAAAAAGGGAAGTTAATGAAGCTTGAATTAGTTACTTTTCCTGGTTTGTGACAAATACCTTACTTAGAATCTTTAGTCTTGAAAGTGTATACTAATTCCTCTTGGAGCAGAAGAAGCCAAAAGGGATTCCTGGATCACACATTAATTAAAATTTTCTCTTTTTAATGTATATTTTAAATTCTAATTGATTTGCATGGGTCTTGTGCAAGCCATGCTAATTCAATCACACAAAATCCAGCATAGAACTGGGGAAAGGGGCTGGAGGCCCACAACTTTGGCAAAGAACTATTAGCAGCTGATCACTGCTGTTTGAGAGAGAATTGATCATAATGGAAGTGAGGTTAGTCAGTCTGAACAGGCTCCAGTGGATGAACTCACACCAAGGGACGTTTGGGTAATATGACAAAAGCCATGAAGTCTTTTGGGCATGATATGTGGGGGTTACAGACAGGGAAGGGGGGGCTAAATATGATTAAGATGTATTGCATGAAATTAACAAAATCCAATAAATTGTGTGTGTGTGTTTGTGTGTGTGTGTGTGTGTGTGTGTGTGTGTTTATAAAATCAACTCTCCCTCACCCATTCAGCTGCCAATAGCTAAAGTTAGGGCCTCCTGTCAATTTGCTTAGTTCCATCATAAGTTTTTGTCTGATGAGATTGCATGGGTCTTGTGCATGCTGCCACTATTAATGTAAGTTCATATGAGTAAGTTCCCAGAGGCCTGGAAGACTCAGTTTACTTATGTTCATGCATCAGCCCTGGCTCTTACGATCTTTCAGCCTGATCTTCCCCAATGGTCTCTGAGCCTTTTGTTAAGAAACTGATACTGTTTTAATTTCTTGGTTGAAGAGGCTGAAGACTTTTAATCTTCTTTGTCTAACATGACTTTTAATTTAAAGTTGATTCCTGTAGTAAAATATATATATATATATATATATTCTTCACTGTATTCCTCTTCTATTGTTCTAGATGAGAGAAAAAGGATTTAGTGCTCATGTGTGTAAAAGTTTATTTGAAAATATACCAATTTTCATTGGTTTCTCTGAAATTTTGGTCAAGAATTATTCTTTCTATGCAGATGGTTTTAACTCAAGGAACTCCACATTGCTATATTTTCTATTTATTTTTGATAATGCAACATTGTTTTTTATCATGCACTTTTTGAAGTAATGTACTGTAATGCTTTATAATTTTGATTCTTTGGTGTACTGGATAGCTTTAGTTGACAACTTGATACACCTGGGTGAAGGAAGCCTCAATCAGGGAATTGCCTTCATTGACTGGCCCATGGCCATGTCTGTGGAACATTTTCTTGACTGTTGTGTGCTATGGTAGGGCCCAGCCATCTATGGGTAGTGCCTTCCCTGGGCAGTTTGTTCCTTATTGAATAAAAAAGCAGGGTGAGCATGGACTATGGGAGCAAGCCAGTACACAGTTTTCATGCATGGCCTGTGCCCCAGCTCATGCCTCCAGGTTCCTGTCTTGAGTTCTTACCTTGGACTCCCTGATGAATTGTGGTCCAGGAAATATAAGCCAAATAAACCCTTTCCTCCCCAAGTTCGTACTGGTCAGAGTGTTTTGTCACAGCAATGGAGAAACAAACTAAAATACTTGGGTATATCATTTTTCTTTTTATTCTCCACAAACTTTAAAATTGTTTATGTCAGCACTCAAAAGAAGACCTTTGACATTTTGCCAAGGGCTGCAATGATTATGTCGATCAATGTTGGTACAAGTGGATTGTTCTGATATATAAAAACAAAATGCTATACTAATCTGGCCAAAGGGACTTAAAGGACAATTTTTACTCCTTGCCCTCCAAGGTCAACTAAGTTCCAGGGGACTCTGGAACATCTCTCAAAATGTCCTGTAACTGTGTTAAGTCACCTGTCCTCTTCTTCAGGGAGGCCAAAGAGACCTCACCAGATAGACTTGAACCAGTGTCCAGTCTACAAAGAGGAGGGTCAACACAGAGGAAACATTTCCTCCATGCTTCCATGTGAAGCCAGCCGTGGTCAAGTAGGACTTTTGACGTATCTTCACATAGATGGAAGTGGTGACAAAAAAAAAAAGGCGCCAGGGGCTCCTCCAAAGCCCATGTGGCCCCTTAAGTACAGATTCTCAAATGATCTTAAGTGTAAAAAGAGATTGATTTATTTGGGCTGTTTGGTCTTAAACACCAAAAAGGAAAGTATAAACAAAGAGCAAAGTTATCAGTGTATTTCTTTAAGAGTTCAAGGGATTACACTTCCCAGACATTAGGCTTAAGTCTATATAAAAAGTTATTTAGACAATTGTCATTGATGACTTTGTTATTAACCAGAAAGTGCTACTCAGATGTAAGACTTCAAATCTTGATTTCCAATACTATAGTGCTCACCTGTAGCTAAGGGAGACAATCAGCTCATGTTCTAAAATGAAGGATAAATTTGTTTTCTTCCACTCTTGAGAAGCCTTTGATAGGAAACTGACACTGATTCTAAGTACTCCAAAAGATATCAAAATACCTGAAAGCAAATCCCAAATACAACACTCTAGAGTCCAGCCTTGGGAGATAAAAGAAAAATGAGGAGGAACCCAATAGAAGCATGCTTTCAGAAGCCTTTGTCAAAAAATCCCAGCATACTGTCATATCAACACATGAAAATTTCCCTGTTCTGACTTTTTTCTAGTTGCCTGTCTAGGGCTTGTAATGCTAATTACTCTTGCCTTTACTTCTCCTTCACATCTCCTATTCATGATTCAAAGACTATCTTTTCCTCCTTGAGATAAGAGTTATGCAATTTGGGAGTCTTTTAGATAGGCCAAATGAAGGGGTACTCTAATTGCCTAAATCTGAGTTCCTGTTAAACATGGAAAAAGCCATAGCACTCTGCATCCCAATTCCCTATTTGCAATTTGGGTGACCTCTTCAGAGGATGGTGTCATAAGAATAAGATGTAGGAATTCACTAGGCAGTTCAGATAAAAAGACCCCACAGAAAAATAGCAAGTTTCTTGGCTAAAATTCACAATATCCTTGGGCCTCTTAGCATTCTACTCTGTTCCAAAGGCCAAAAATGTCAAAAAATATTTAGGAGCTTTTATCTAATTCTTAAAAGATTTTAGGGTTACTGCTTCAGAAGGGGAATGTTAGAGTAGCCAAAAGCCCCGTTAAAAAAAAAGTAAAGAAGAAGAAAGAGTATATGAAGTTTCAGAAAAAAAGTGACAGGGAAATATGGGAGGAGTTGGAGGGGAGGGAGTGGGCATGGATTTGATCAAAACACCTTATATGCATGTATGAAATACGCAATGAGTTTTTAAAAAGTTAAAAAAATTAAAAAAGACAATAAAAGAATTATTTTTCATTTTCTGTAAATATTTCATGCATTCCACCATGACTCTATGAGGATCTGGGATTTTTGTTTGACTGGAAAATTTTTTAATTTTTATGACAGATTTAATATTGTCACTTGTCATTTATCTGCTCATATTTTTCATTTCTGCATGATGAATTTTAATAAACTCTAGGTGTGCAAGAACTTGAACAATTTTTCTAGAATTTCACATTTATTGATTATAGTTTCTCACAGTAATTTTTAAATGAGCCTTTATATTTCTGTGATGTTAATGACAGTTTCTTCCTTCAATCTCTGATTTTCTTTGAACTATTTTTCTTTTTATCTAAATCTAACTAATGTTTTTTTCTGTTTTCTTAATTTACTTGAAGATACAATTCTTTTTGAATCAATACAAATTCAAGCAGAGTTCGAAATTATACTGAAAAAATAATTTGAAAGTAAATACTATTCTTTGTTCTTTTTCAATATATATTTTATTGAATTTTTATACATTTCATACAATACATCTTAGCCATATTAGTGCCCCTCCCCTGTTTACATTCACTAGAGCCCACGCACTGGATTTCATGCAGTCCGTCATACATATCAGTAATTCTTAATTCCATTGTTCTCTTCTACTCTTATGTGGTCTATATTTCATTTGATTCTACTCTACGGCTCACTATTACTACTAAACTGATGTTTTAGCTATTCTTGTTTATTTTAACTTCTTTGAGATACACTATTAGATTGAGACTCCCTTTTTATGTAGGCCACAACTGCGTAACTGTACCTCATAGTACTGCATTTTGCCTCTGTCATATGTTTTGTATGTCATAACAGTATATGTATTTGTTTATATAATTTATATATGTCATATCAGTGTGTGTATTTGTTTATATACTTTCTTTTTGGCATCATACAATACACATCGTTCTTTATCTTCAAATATCCTCTCACCGCTTCCCCTCCCACTGGAATCTTTCTTAACAAGCTTACTTTCTACATTCATGTCTTGGTTGGGATGTACCCCTGAATTTAACTAATTTTTTGTACAAATGTAGTTAAGAAATATTTATTGGAGCAATAGTAACAGCATTATATAACTGAAGAAAAATGATTCCCCTCCCCTCAGTTAGAAAAGGGCTGTGGAGGATCTGATGGGGTAAAAGGTGATAGAGGAGATAGAGCATATTTGTTGCACAAAACTGTCCTCTTAATGTCACGGTTGGTTGTGCTCACTTACTTAGGATCATCACTAACAAACCTGACTGTTGACATCGGCAAAAAGGCAGGGGCTGGGAGAGTCAGCCTTGCCATCCAACCAAGTTATTTGAGTTGTACATGGGGGAGGGAAAACGGATAAGAAACAAGGTAAGCCAGAGAGAGGGGTGACTTTAGCCATCATGGCAGCTGCCCTACAGATCACAGGTTCCCTGCCCCAATGTAGAGGGGAACCCAGCCACACCCACATTTCTGTAAGAAGCCCCTTCACCAAGGGCTCTGTAAGCAAGCCCAAATAAACTCACTGGTTTTTCAAGCTGCATTTTGGCAGCATTGTCACTTGCTTTATCCTAAGGATTGAGGGATGAGGGAGCTGGACACCTGCGCTGGACATGAAAGTAGGTGGGAAATATTATGGGTGGAAAGGTCTCAGCAGGGAGGTGAATTGGAGGATATGAAAACTGACAGGGAGTAGAAAGGGTTGCATAAAACTAAGGCTATATGAAAAAGCCATATTAAAATCTAATTTATAACTTTATTAAAATATAACATTGTATAAAGAGAATTTGAACTGAGGTACACTGCATAGGTAGAAGTTGTTCTTCCAAGAGGTCACTGATTATTAAATGAAAATCCCACACCCAGGATTTGATGGCAAGGGAAGTCTGAATCTGCCCCTTCCCCCTCAAAGAAAAGACTGTGAGATACTGTTCCTGTTCTTATTGTCCACCAGACCTTGATGGAAAGACTCTGTTTATGAAGATATCACACACTTTGGTCACAGGACACGGAGGAATCACACTAGAACTGAGCAGGATTCTTTGCCACATCGATCTCATTCTCACTCTGGTCCTTAGCTCCACCGGCTTCCCTTTGCTTTTCCACCTGATTTTTCTTGTTCTTGTTTTATTTCATGTTTACTAAAGACTGGCGTATTTCCCTTCTCTTAGGAGTAGGTAACTTCAGAGAGGATATTTTCTTCATTATTGTACTTGAAATGGCACAGAACACCCTGCCATTCACTCTATCCCTTGCTCCCATTGTTATAATCGCTTGTCTTTATGTGTCATTTTGCTTGTCACATCTTCACATCATTAGGTAGTTACTTCATGCCAGTGTCCTCCACTATATAGTAAATCCATGAGAGTAAGAATTTTCCTTTCTAAGCCTGGAGAGAGCACTCATAGTAGATGTGCTGGATAGCTTTAGTGTCAACTTGTCACACCTAGGTTGAGGGAGCCTCAATTGGGGAATTTCCTTCATTGGACTGGCCTGTGGCCATGCCATGGTGCATCTTCTTGATTGTTGAGTGATGTGAGAGGGCCCAGCCCACTGTTGGTGGTGCCATCTCTGGTCAGGTGGGCCTATGATGCATAAGAAAGCAGGCTGAGCAGGGGCCATGGGAGCAAGCTGGTAAGCAGCATTTCTCCATGGCCTGTGTTCCAGCTCCTGCCTCTAGGTTCCTGCCCTGAGTTCCTACCTTGAGCTTCCTGATGAACTGCGACTTGGAAGATGTAAGCTAAATAAATCCATTCCTCCCCATGTCGGTAGTGGCCAGTGTTTTGTCACAGGAATGGAGAAACAAACTAGGACAGCACCCTTCCCAAATTTTTATGGGTCTTCTCCACTATCCAATAGAGCATCTTGCGTGGTTTAAACCAGAAATATTTGTTATCCATAAAATTTATATTTAAAAAAAAGAATGAAAAATAAATGACACTGTCTTCCACTACATAGTCCACCCAGCTCTTGAACTCATTTTGCAGACCGAATTGGTCTCAAAGTCTCAATCCTTTTGTCTTAGCCTAGTCCTGATATTGACTGCCAAAATTTCTAAATACATCTAAATGCTTTTAAATTCCTATCTTTTGGTGTGTGTATGTGTGTGTGTGTGTGTGTGTGTGTGTGTGCATGTGCTGAATGTATGTATGCAGGTATATATAAAAGCATGTATAAAGATATGTGGAGACAGGAGTTAATATTGTGTATATCATTCAGTTATTTTCTGAGGCATAGTCTCTCATTGAATCTGGACCTTTTCAATCAGTTATACTCATTGGCCAGTGAGTTCTAGTGTTTCACTTTCTTGGTCCTCCCGTCCCCTCAGAGGACCACATTTGAGATTTTGCATGTGGTTGCGAATATGAGTTGAGGTTCTCATGTTTGCACGGCAGGCATTTTACCAAATGAACCATCTCCTTGACTATATATAAAAGCATGTATAAAGATATGTGGAGACAGGAGTTAATATTGTGTTTATCATTCAGTTATTTTCTGAGGCATAGTCTCTCATTGAATCTGGACCTTGTCAATCAGTTATACTCATTGGCCAGTGAGTTCTAGTGTTTCACTATCTTGGTCCTCCCGTCCCCTCAGAGGACCACATTTGAGATTTTGCATATGGTTGGGAATATGAGTTGAGGTTCTCATGTTTGCACAGCAGGCATTTTACCAAATGAACCATCTCCTTGATGCAAATTATGTATTCTTCTAAGACTGATTTTCTACATTTTCAGTACTATTATTAGCTTATTCTAATCTATTGAATATTACCTTTGCCTGTTTGGTAACATTTTGACCTTTGCCTGTTTGGTAACATTGTTAAGTTATACATATTCTCTCTCTGTCTCTCTCTCTCTCTCTCTCTTTCTCTCTCTCTCTCCCTCCCTCCCTCCCTCCCCCTCTTCCTCCCTCCCTCTCACTCTCTCTCCTCCCCCCTCTCTCAAGACTGTGTCTCAAAATGTAGGCGTGGAATTCACTCTATAAACCAGGATGGCCTTAAACTCATAAAAAATTATCTGCCTCTGCCCCTGTCTTAGGAAGAAATGTGAGTGCCACATGTACTCTAAAACTGATACCCTAATTTAATCACACAAGTGCTTTATATTTATCATTCGTTTTAATGTGGACACAAGATGTCTCATTGTGGTACAATATTCAAACTCTGAACTAACTTCCCACATCTTTACCACTATTTCACACCCCTTATAGTTGTCTATCAATTGTTGGCCTTGGTGCATCTCATTAGTTCTTTAGTTCTTTTTACTTTGTTTTTTGTTTATGTTTTTGTTTGTTTGTTTTTTAAGACCAAAGAGAGGCAATTGTAACACTTTTTTTCCAGAAATAACTTGAAGTAGGTTACATAAAAAAATTATACAGTGAAGTTTATGGGGGTAGGAAATAGGAATAAGAAATCAAAGACCAAGGGATTTAACAACATGGGGTCAACTTTGGTGGAGGTTTCCATTAGCTCTGCTCTTTTTTTTTAATTCTTACAAGTTTACTGGGCTTGCTAGCAGAGTGGGGGTTTATTTACAGAAGAGTGGTTGCCTCCCCCCATTTACATCTGTTCATTGTAGAACACGTTTTTCTTTAATTCCGTTTTCCTCTGGTACTCACTGTGCACTTCCAGTGATGTCTCATTTTTTGAGAATTTTGCCTTGATATACAGATTTTTATAAAAACATGTACACATTTTACAAAGATAGGTGATGATACAGCATGCATTTTTCTTTAATGATTAATATATTCCTCATCTAAAAGCATACTCTTACTACCTAGGAATGTTAAGTGAATGCATATTTACTCCAGCCCTGGATAAACTGATAAATTTTTATTACTCACAAACAAACTTGGAGGATTAGATTTGTTTATTTTCTTGGGGGGGTGGTAGTTAATATACCAAAACCTTTGAGAGTTGACAAGGAATTTTTTCCCTCTTAATCATTTTTGTCAATCCTGTAAACTGTGGTACAGTAATAACACAGGCAATATCTTTTCGAGGTGTGTTTACTAATACTCAAGAATAGAACTAATTTGAGAAATGGACTACAGAAATACAGATGTGGATTTGCATATATAATAAAGCTCTTACATCTAGGCAATGCAAAAAGAAAACTATTTACAAAAGGACTGAATAAGCTGAGTGTGTAAGAGTGTTTATTCCTGAATGCTTATCTGGTCAGAACAGATACTTAGTTTTTATGTAGGGAAGGCTAACACTATCATTTGGGTGTCATTTATTCATCATTAAACATTATTAGGTTATTTTTAAAACACCTAAGATAATTGACATTTGAAATATAAAATTCTCATAAACAGAGCTCACTTAAATCAGCTTGAACTCATTTCCTAAAAGGAGATATGAACCTAAGCTAAAATTGTAAATAAACAAAATGAAATTTATTTAAGGTATTTTGACTTGCAAACTTCTTATTTTTCTATATAAGTACAAAGAGTTTTGAGCAATTATCAGTATATTTCTCAGGATATATTATGAGCACAATCATAATTGTCACATGAGCACCAGGCTACCATAGTACAATGACTCAGGGAGAGAATGCACCATATGATAAGTGATTATGAACACTGAACCCAGACCCAGGAAGACAAACATCATATGTTCTCTCTCATAAGGGAATGCTAGCCTTGAATACTTTGATATGTTTGTTTTGTTTGCAAAGCCCATATAGGTCAGGAACTTGGTAAATGGCCATGGAGGGATTCCTGGAAAGGGAGATAGAATACTGGTGATATAAAAAGGGAAAGGAGGAAAATGGAGTGGGAAGGGATAAACAAGTTGGGGATGGGAGGAAAATGGATGAAGAGGGAATATGGAGAGGGTTAGCTAACACTAAAGGCTTCAGAAGTAGTCATATGGAAAACTACCACTATAGAGCTTCTTAAAGTATATATGTACACAATACAAAAAGATTTAAAAGGAGCTACTCTATAAGATGGGGACATTTTCCTTACCAGTTACCACAGAATCGCAAGTAAAATTACAAATGACAGGAATGGGCTCCCTCTTTTGAAGCTGTTGATCAGGGGTCCTATAGACCGTCAAACAATACTGGTCATTGTCTTTGCCTTTGGTTATCTGCAAGAATTTGACAGTAATCCTCTACTCTGAAGAAACTACATACAAGTGCTGTAGAGGAAATGAGGGAAATCAAGCTGGCATTCACTTCAAAGCTTCATCTTTACTGGTTAGATTTAATGGTGCCTGAAGATGCTAGTCATGCTACTGGGTGAGAAAAGTACTCATCAAACTTGCCCAGCTGTGAATTCTGAAAGCTACAGTAACAACTGGCCTAGCAAGATATGTCCAATGAATGTCATGGCAGTACCCAATCAGTTTCTGATTGGACTTAATGATCAGTTCCACGTGAGGGAGCTCATAACTGATACTGCTATCAGACTTAGGAACCTGTGTCTATAGAGGTCACATGCCATAGGGAAGAGCCTATTACTATTATTCTGTTAAATGAACATAATATTAAATCATCTTTTAATGACTTGTTATTATACCCATAGATTTATATCCCTCTCAATTCAAACCAGAGAAGCTTCCTTATGCAAAAGATGGTATTTAGCACAGAGACCCACAACTGGTCAACATGCAGAGTGTTTAGCCCTGAATAAGACACCTATATCAAACCTCTGCTTCTAAGGGTCAGGTATCATTGTAGAAGAGTGGGCAGAAAGATGGTAAGAGTCAGAGCTGATAGATAACCACAAGGCAACAGACTATAGAAACTATAGACTACAGGTCATA
>NW_008343216.1:109165-112524 GCF_000622305.1 Nannospalax galili | reverse complement strand
TATATATATATATACTTTAAGAAGATCTATAGTTGGTAGCTTTCCATACAATTACTTATATAGTCCTTCAGTCTTTGTTCATCCTCTATATATTCCCTCCTCATCCATTACCTCCCACTCTCCAACCTGTTTATCCCTTCCTACTCCATTATACTCCTTTCCCTTTCATATCACTGTATTCCAGACAGCTAGTCAGGTACTCATACGAACCCAAGGCAGCATGCACAAGGTCCACCTTATTTCAAGTGAGAAAAAATCCAGCATAGAAATGGTGAAGTGGATAAGAAACCCTAACCCTAGTCTAGAAACTATGGGCAGCTGATAGCTTCTGCGAGAGTGTCAGTTTTCTTTTAGGATGATGCTGGGGAGGTTAATTAGTCTCTGGTGGATAGACCCACACCAAAGGGCACTGGCAAATACATATTTGCATTGATAGGCCTTAAAAGTAGATATGATAAGTACATGAAAGGGGAATGTAGATAGGAGAAGGGGTGTAAATGCAATCAGAAGACACTGTGTTAAATTCTCCAAAATTCTAATATTAAATAAATAAAGTGTAATTGTATTCAACTCTTTCCCTTTTAACTAAACTTAATTGTAACAAAAAATAACTAATGGAAGCTCTAAGAGATTACCGCATTGGAAAGAGGAAATGATGTATTAGCATTCTACAATCTTGAAATAATGACTGTTAGCCCACATTATCCAAAGAGAAGGGTAAAGCTTTATACACTTCCTGAAGGACATTAGCGATGTTATCCATGCAGTATTTTTGCTAAGAAGAGAATTTCAGCCCACCTTGATCCACTGAACAAGTGTACAAAGAAGCTAGGTGTGCATACATTCCATATGCTCCTGATAAGCACAACATTTTCCTTATTTACCTAAGTGCTGAGAGAGGTTGAGTGGTGACCAACATCAAACAGGACCAGTGTATTCAGTGTGGTGTATCTCTATTCCTTAAAATAAATCAGTATACCTAGGGCCACCAGGGGCTGCTTAGCAAAGTGACAGCTAATTGTTCAAATTTATGCAGAGCACCTAGTCAGTTTTCATTTGAAATATTAGCTCAAAATATTAGCAGTTTTCTGGATGTTGATATCCTTGGCTTTTTATTTTATTTTAATATGTACAAAAAGCATTGTACTTTCTTAAAATAATAATTTAATGTTAAAGTGTAGTATTCTTGGTGGCATTAAATATTTCTATGAGGATTATATAAAGAGCTGACCCTTCTGAAAGTGAAAAGGTTCTGAAGAAGATAAAGACAGGCTTAAAAATGTGAGACTTCTATTTAGTATTTCATGTGTATCCTGCACATAAAATTCAGTTTAAGTTGCAACTTGATACAACCTAGAACAGCCTGAGCATACAGTCTCAATAAGAAGTTTTAACAGGTTGATGTGCAGGCATGTCAGTGGGTGATGGTCTTGATCATTAATTGACATAGGAAGATTCAGCCCATTGTGAGTCTCACCATTCCATACTCAAGTTCCTAAATTAAATAGAACAAGAGAAAGCTGAAAGCAAAAATGATTGGGCAGCATGGGTGCATTTGTTTCACTCTTACCCTGCCTGTAGATTTGATGGTACCAACTGTCTAGAGTTGTTTGCTGTAAATTCCCCACATGATGGACTGTAACTTGACATTGACACAAACATTTTTATTCTTCCCTATGCTGCTGTTATCAGAGTATTTCATCACCAAGACAGAAATGCAACTAAGATGCTTAGTAAAAACTATAAAATCATAATTGTCAATTGCAGTGAAATAGGCTAAATGTCGTTTCATAGCATCAATAAAAGAGGTCCTATGGCTTTGAATGGATACTGCTTGGTGTCAGTTCAGGTGTCACTGTATAGGTCCTTAAAAACTCATAGAGAGACATATACAACTGCTAAAACTAAATTTAATTTTTACTCACCTTTGAAATGTGCTTTCACAAAAATTTGAAAATGAAACACTTTTAGGAAAACGTAGCTTTGGTAATTTATTGGCCTCACTGTGGAGCATTTTTCTTTTCCTCTTTTCTGTATTCTGCAGGTGTATATTTCCTCAGTTTGTAAAACAACTGGAAGATCTGGTTAGTATCTGATATATTCTGAGTAGAGATAACACATTGTACTGGTTTGACCTTTTCAAAATTCTGTACTTTAATGTGCTGTCCATTCTAAATCTTCCCTACAGGTTAGTGGGATAGAAAGCAAGGGGGATAGATGCAATGGGAAGCCAATCAAATCAGAGAACACTGAAAAGGTCAAAGCTGTATAGTAGAATCTTATAACCGATGGAATGTATGAGGCATTGAAATTCTACCACCTCAATCTTATGGTAAGAAATGTAATGAAACAGCAAAAGGCAGTACATAAATCTGGTTATGGCAGCTGTTCTGAGGACTGACAACAAAATTTAGCACAATCCACTTATGTTTTTTAAAAATTATATTGTTTTCCTATGCCATGGACTGTAGTACATTTCAATTACACTTAAGCAATAGGACTGACTCGCTAATGGCTGTAATCTGGTCTTACACAAAATGACAAATTAAATTAAATGGATTTACACTTATGTAATTGAGAGAAACATCCTCTTGTTAAAAACCTAAGGAATATTTTTTATGTAGAACTCACTGAATTAGTTTTTGAGAATTCATAGAAATCATTTTTGGTGGTGGATGTGGGGGTACTAGTGATTTTTAACAGAAAAACACTAGACTAACAAAAATGTTATCCATTTCCACAGAACACATTTTAGACACTTGAATCACAAAATGAGTAAGGAAATAAATCATAAAATTATTCAGAAGACTTTAATAGCAATTTGTAGAGCTTGATGCTACAGACTAATTTGCTATTGTGTTTTTCTACTATAATAAAGAGAGACTGACTCAGTTAGAGCAGTCACCTGGAAACCACACTCTGTCACATCTTAGAATCATGAATCTCTTAACCACACACATGGACAGGGGTTCAAATGGAAAAGAGAGAAAAAGAATGACAAAAAGTTGTCACAAAATATAAATAAATTGTATTTTAAAGAAAGTTGTTCTAATCCATAAGGAAAAAAGGGAAAATCTTACAAAAATTTGTAACAAGATATGAGATTTAAGAACTCACATGCCATACCATGTTTGAAGAGCTGTATTCACTACACGTTATCTTATATTCTTATGCATGCAGAAAGGAATATTTGCTCTTGTCATTTATTTTAATCTTCTGTGTCAGTTTATTAATGTTGATTATAATATGTGCAAGAAGAAAAACAGAAAAGAATATAAGGACATTATGAATACACACTGAAGGAATCTAGGTATAAAAACTTGACTCAATAGAACTTAACAAACATGGTATGGCATATG
>NW_008343216.1:102659-108306 GCF_000622305.1 Nannospalax galili | reverse complement strand
TTTAATGTTTTACATACCACTCAAAATAAGCCTGCACAAAATCACTGAACTACATACATCTTTTTCATCTTTAAAAGTTTAGTCTCTTCTGTCCTCTGTGGGCATTGCATGACATGGGCACGCTTACCTACATGCAGGCAATACACACATACACATAAAATAAAAAAATAAAAAAATATTATTAGCCAAAAAAGAGTTGAGCCTACAAAAGGCTAATTCTTCTTGATCTTGTAATTCCTATTACTTTTTGTCATACTATTTCCACTAATTTTGGAGTTCTGTGCAATCCAGGGAATCTTCATTTTATCATTTTTCAGTCCTTTTTAGGATAGTACTCCTTGCACTTTGCATTTTCACACTTATCAGTATCAGCCCAACAGTGATGGTTGTGCATTATCCTGGCTTTGAAGAAGACTTTCAAAGTTTCAGTCTTCATACTTTTGTGAATTTGTGAACACTCCACAGGATCGCTTACTGAAGTAATCCTTTGATTTCAAATTATTTGCTTTTGCAGCAGATTTTGAAGAACGTCTTGCCTTTGTCAATCTTCACAAAGTCAAATAATTTGTTGAACTCTTCTCTTAAACCCATGGTCCTTGGATCTAATATCATGATACTATAAAACTTTTTTTGTGGATGAACCAAAATGCATTCTAAAGTATTTACTATTGTATAACACAGAATCATGTTTTTGCAAAACTCCTAGTGGATTTATAGCATTAATGAATAATTTCTGGATAACAAAACAAAGATTCTCTGATTCCTTTGATACACTTTGGATTTATACTGCAGTTTCCCCTTTCCTCTGTGAAAATTCCTTCACTCATATCAAGTTCTTATGTTACCATTTGTTCACTATACAAAGTTAATATTTTCCATTTTAGGGCTTATTTTTGATATTTAAATATGACTGCTTCAAGGATTATCATTGTTCTCTCTCACTCTCCCCTTCTCTCTCTCTCTCTCTCTCTCTCTCCCTCTCTCTCTCTCTCCCCCCTCCTCTCCTGGCTTCATGAATTCCAAGGATACAACCCAATACCGGGTACAGGACACCAAGCAAAGAGTTGTTGATCCGAGGTGTTCTCAGACACAGCAAAAAAAGTTAAGACGTAACTGCCATTGCTCTTGGTTTTCAACCATAACAAGACTGTAAAATGCTAATGCTAAAAATAACACACACTTTAGATACAGGGCAGAGAGAAACCATGGTGAAACTGAGATGACACTTTTATTCCTGCTGGGTAAATTTCATAGCCTCAGAAGGTTATAGGTATGCTGATGGAAATGAAAAGACATCAATGATCATTCTTACCTGTGGGCCTTGGCTGATGCTACACTGACCTGCCAGACAAGATATGCCTCTGTTGCAATAGTGGTGCAATTATTATGGGAGTAACAAACTGCATTCTGATTGGATCATAGGCCTAATCTCCAGGAAAGAGTCCATGCTTGGTACTGTGGAGCTGCCAAAAGGCTCATGGAAAGGGTGGACCTAAGTTCTAAAGATAAGGCTACTTCTTCTTTTTTGCTCAGTAGATATATTGTCAAACTTTCTCCTAAATATTTATGTTATACTCATATACTAGTTTTGCCCTCAGCCTTGGTCAGATAAAATTCTCTTTGCAACAAATAATGGTTAATGCAGAGAATCTTATCTTGTCAAGGTGCTAAGAATAAGTAACTTTTGAATGTTGAGTCATAAATGGAACACCCATATCAACTCTTCCAAGGCTCAGACAACCTCATTGAATGAAAGAGGCCTAAAAGAATTTAAGAACCACATAATGGGAAGAGGGCCACACAAGGCTGTCTTTTAGGCATGACATAGCTGTTACACTCATACTGAAATCACCTGTTGTTGATCCTATAATACTGGAGATGCCAACATTCATTCATGGATGGGGGATGAGCTCATGTGTCTGCACTCTTCCCAAGGGAACAAATGACAACTGATGTTCGCTAAGGAATGGAGAATCATAATTGTCAGTGGCGTAAAGACTAGACACTCATCATGATCCAGGACAATTTTCTGTATTTAATACTACACAGAAAACCCTGCTTAAACCAAAAGGCCACGACAAAACAAAAATACATGGTAGTAGCCGTGGTACTTTCTGAGAGCAGGAAGGTTTTTGCAGAAGGGAAGAAGCAAGAGTGGGAGGTGAAGGTGACCAAAATGTATTATATACATGTATGAAATTGTTAGATGATCAATCAGCCTTCAATCAACTGATCAATTAATTAAGAAGCAACAAAAAAGAGGGAATTTTCATATTCAGATTTTTGTCTCTTATCTCAATAGGTGGAAATTTTTCATTTCAAACAAATGTTGAAACACACATGCTCACAATTCCTGTTTATTCAATAGTCACAATATGAATGTATACAAAAGGAAGGTGTTAGAGAATATATAATTAAAATGGCTGGAGACATGTCATGGAACTCATGAGCTGGATAAGTGAGTAACAGGACTTGTGGAGAAGCCTAATGGCCTGAGTTTGATCCCTGGAACCCACATGGCAGAAGGAGAAAACCGACCTCTGACCTCCATGTGCACACTTTAGCATGCCTTCCCGCATACAAGCATAAACTTCCATGCACATGCACTCACACAGACACACATGCTAAATTAATCAGTCAATAAAAACAAATTGAAAGAGAAACATGAAATTGTATTAATGCAAATTTTGATCTACTTTAAATGCTGGCTCAATAAATTTATAACAAATATCTCTTTCAACACATGTCTGAAGCGAATAATATAAAGCATTAAATGCTTTTAGACATAATTATAATATGCTTATTTAAAAACAGATATCTTTGGGGCTGGAGAGATAGCTAAGTGGTTAAGACCACTGGCTACTCTTAAAGAGGACCTGGGTTCTATTCCTAGCACAGTGGCTAACAGCTATTCATAACTCCAGTACCAGAGGAATCCGAAGCCCTCTTCTGACCTCTGCTGCATTGCACAACAAGGGTGCACTCACATACATTCAGGCAATACACTCATACACATAAAATAAAAATAATAAATAAAATTTTAAAAAGTAACTTCTTTATTTAGAAGTCTGTCATATGTATTCAGGTGTGTTACTTAGATTTTATTGTATATACTGTAATAAAGAACTAAAGAAACATAAATGTGTGTTGGGTGTGTAAAAAATAGACAAAACAATATTGGTTAAAGTTTTATTTAATTATTTATTTAATAACTACATTATTAGCAGAAACATCTAATTGCAACAGCATTGATATATTCAATAACAATTTACAGAGGAAAGAAGCATTTCTTTCAAAATTGGCTGTAACTTTTTTATATTCACAGTTGAATTAATACAGTTGTACAATATTGTACTCAGTATAAACCCTATAAGACATAAAATTGAATGAAGTTTTAACCTTTAAAAAAGATCTCCATTTCATTTTAAAATATACTGTTTCATACAGAAAAACTCATTTTTAATGAAACTAACACTTAGATGTTTGCAAATGTGGCTCTAATCTCTATATATCTGATAATTGCTAGTCATAGTCGATTAGTTTCTGAGATCCTTTGCACCTGAGCATAGAATAGATTTCAGGGAGAATAGATTTCAATGGAAATGTTTTTCACATTTACTAATCAACATGAAGCAAAATTTTATTCTTTGTTCTCAGCTATAAGTCATTTTTTAATTTATTGATTTTTTGTGTGTATTCATATAGAACACCCCAAACAATCTTATTCATCTATACACCCACATCCAGAATTCATCTATATACCCTCCCATAGTCTGCCCCACATCCAACTGGAGCCCATATACTCTGTCAACCCTGTTAAGGTCCATTGTGTTTTCAGTGGCCCCAGCCATTCCCCAGTGCTTGTTTATCCACTGAGTTTAGTCAGCCTATCTAGAGTTCTTTGTTTTGGGTAGATGAGGTCTTCCTCATCTAGCAGCAATCAGTTGCAAATATTCCTTTCAGTAAGATTTGGGTCTGCTTTTCATTTTCCCTGTTCTATACTGGGCTACTGTCTGGGAGTCCTTTGGGCCACCCTGGCCCACAACTCAAAGGAAGGTATCACATGTCTGGCATTGTTTCTTGTTATGTAGACTTTGGCTATACACATGGACTCTTAAAGAATTATATTGATCTCTTTAATCTTTGGTTATACTTTCCTTTTGTGTATTTAAGACACTACAGTTGGCCCAGATAAACCAATTTATTTTTACTCTGAAGGCTATTTGAGGATCTGTTGCTCAGGGATCACATGGACTTGGGAGGAGCCCCTGGCTCCCTTCTTTTCCCAGTTCCATCTATGTGAAGATAAGCCAAAGGTCCTGCTGGACCGTGGCTGGCTTCACTTGAAAGCATGGAGGAAATGTTTCCTCTGTCTTGACCCTCCCCTTTGTAGACTGGACACTGATTCAAGTACATTTGGTGGGGTCTCCATGGCCTCCTTGATCAAGAGGACAGGTGTCTCAAGACAGTTTCAGGACATTTCGAGAGATGCTAATAGTCCCTGGGGAATTAGTCAACATTGGAGGGCAAGGGGCAAAATCTGTCCTTTAAGTCCCTCTGACAAAATTAAAATGGGCCAGTTTGGAACTTTTTTTTTTCCCTTTGGTATGTCTTTTCTTTTCTTTTTAAATTATTTATTTAATAACCATATAAGTAGAAGAAGCATTTCATTACAACAGCATTGACATATTCAATAACAATTTCCAGAGCAAAGATGCATCTCTTTCAAAATTGGCTGTAAACTTTTAGGTTTACAGTTGAATTAATACAGTTATACAATATTGTACTCCATATAAACCCTATAAGACATAAAATTAAATGAGGTTTTAAACTTTAAAAAAGATCTCCATTTCATAATTAAATAAAGTTTCATACAGAAAAATTCATTTTTAATACAATTGACACTAAGATGCACACGAGTTTTTAATCTTTATATATCTTATTAATATGAGTAACAGTTACTTTCTGAGCTCCTTGGCGTCTGAGCATGGATATAAAGTCATCAGATAGATTTCAATGTTCATGTTTTACACATCTACTAATTATTAAGAAGGAAATTTTTATGATTTGAAGAACTTTTTTTAATTTATACACCCACTTCCCAGGTAGCACCTAACCATAGCTGCCCTCCCCCTACTAGAGCCCTTATACTCTGATATCCCTGCTACTGTCTGCTGTGTTGCTGGCACCCCCAGGCATTCCCTACTACTTGCCCTTCTGGTAAATCTAGTCAGCCTATCTAGAGGTCTTTGTTTTAGGAGGGTCACCTGTTCCTCATGTAGTGGTAATCAGTAGTCAATGTTACTTTGGATAAGTTTGGGGTCTGCTGTTCAATTTCCCAGTTCTAAGCTGGGTTACTATCTGGGAATGCCTTTGGCTACCCTGGCCAACAACTCAAAAGAAGATACCTTGTCTGGCATTGTTCCTTGTTATGTAGCCTTTAGCTATACGTATGGACTCTTATGAAATTATGTTGGCCCATTTAATTTTTGTTTATACTTTCATCTTGGGTGTTTAAGGCCATACAGTTGTCCCAGATAAACCAATTTATTTTTACTCTTAAGGTTGTTTGAGGATGTGTTCCTCAGGGGGTCACATGGGCATGGGAGGAGCCTCTGGCTCCTTTCTTTGACAAGTTCGACCTATG
>NW_008343216.1:98972-102167 GCF_000622305.1 Nannospalax galili | reverse complement strand
TCCTACCTCTCTTGAGCTCCTTCTTTCCCTTTATCCCCTAGGTTCCTTGTATACCCTTCCCTCTCCCCTCCCTTAAACTAACCCAATTCTATCCATATCTCCCTTATTAAGGCCTTTTTCCTACTGTTCTTCTCTTTCAGGTTATTTCTTTTCCTTTACTTCCCTGTTTCCTTTCCATTATCCTGGTTCCTATAGTTATATTTGGTAGAATACTTATTTATCAGAGTCTGATTCTAGGATCCACATATGAGGAAGAACATATGTCGATATTTTTTTTCTGAGTCTGTGTTACTTCACTTAGTATAACAGTTTCTGGTTCCATCCATTTGCCTGCAAATTTCATGATTTAATATTTCTTTACTGCTGAGTAAACCTCCATCATATAAATGAACCACATTTTCATTATCCACTCATCATTGAGGGAAACTTAGGTATAGGGAGCCGAGGGCCCCCTACCCAGAAATAGTAACTATTATCTGTAAAGTAAGCTGTTTACATCTTCAGCCTCTGACTTCCTTTTAAGAGTAGCCAGATGACTTTGTGAAAAACATGTTTTTCTGCCTCAACCTTGTAAATTTCCTCTTCCTGTAAAAACATCGTGCCTGTGGTCTGGCTGTGGAATGTGTGGTAAACAGCAGAACTTACCCGCCCAGCTTCTTCCGCCCTCTGCTTCCCTATAAAAGCTTTGTGCAGACATTCAATAAATGAGACTTGATCAGAGCACTGTCTTGTCTCCATTCTCTGTGTCTCTTGCCCATTCAATCCCCACTCCTCACTCCAGGCACCCTGTTGAAAGTCCCGGGGGAAACGTCCGATCATGGGGCAAGAATTGAGTCAGCATGAGCTTTATGTTAAGCAGTTAAAGGACACTTTAAAGACTCGGGGAGTAAAGGTTAAGACTACAGATTTGTTTCTTTTTTTGATTTTGTTAAAGAAATTTGTCCCTGGTTTCCCCAGGAAGGCTTGATAGACATTAAAAGATGGAAGAGAGTAGGAAGTGCATTAGAGGATTACTATAAAGTTTTTGGTCTGGATAAGATTCCGGTACAGCCTTTTCATATTGGAATTTAATAAAAGAATTAATAGACAGAAAGGAAGCACCCACCGAGGTGGCTATAAAACAGGCAGAGGATCTGTTACAAAATAGCGCCTGCCCAAAAGCTAGTAAAGTCCCTGCAGAAGAAGTTGACCTTATTTCCCTTGATAGCGATGAGGAGGATTCAGCTAGACAATCTAAGACCCACTCCAAAAGTTCAGATCTTGATTATAACAAGTCAGACCCAAATCCTAAGAATGGTTCTGCTGTGCCTAAGGCCCCCTCTGAGGCTCATCCCCTGCCCCCTCTTTATGCTATTCCATCAACTCTGCCAGCCCTTGAGGCTTTCCCAGACTTTCCTCCCATTGAGCACTTAAAAGCAGAAATTGACCGTTTACAGCAACAGGTCGAGTTAGAGCGCTGTTGCCGCGCATTGGTCGCTGAACTCCAGAGCCTGACAGTCCAAGATTTGTTCTCAGGCCCCGTAACCACCACAACCGAGACCCGGATAGTCAGCCGTTCATGCGGTTTGTCCACTACCGCGCCCTCTGCTCTTAAAGCCTTTCCAGTTTTAGAAATTATAAAGGGTGGTGGAGATGATGACGAGCCCATCAGACAACATAACCCATGAAGAGTTAAAAACTGCCGTGTCACAGTATGGTGCCACGGCTCCTTATACCATTACCCTCCTTGAGGGACTGGCAGAGCAATGGTTAACTCCCTCAGATTGGAGCCTTGCCAAGGCTCTCCTTCATGGGGGGGATTTCCTTTTATGGAGATCAGAATATTTTGATGCCTGTAAAGAAACTGCTGAGAAAAACATTAAGATGATTAATGATGACTGGACCTTTGATATGTTAATGGGCCAGGGAGAGTATGATTCCAAGACACCCAAATGAATTATCCACCTGGCCTTTTTGCTCAGATCCAAACAGCAGCCATTAAGGCCTGGAGAAAACTCCCTGCAAAGTGTGACTTGGGGGGGTCTCTCTTACTTCCGTCTCTCTTACTTCCATTAAACAAGGTCCTGATGAGCCTTTTGCTGATTTTGTTCATTGCTTAACCACCGCCGCTACTAGGCTTTTTGGTAGTATCGAGGGTGATATTGAGCTCATCCTAAAGCAACTAGCATTTGAAAATGCTAAGCCCACCTGTCAGGCCGCCATTCACCCTCATAAAAAGAAAACTAACTTAGATGGATACATGCGACTTTGCGCTGAGATTGGCTCCTCCTATCAACAGGGTCTTGCCATGGCAAGTGGTAAAACAGTGAAAGACTTCTTAAATGACACAAAACGGCCTATTACAAGGGGATGGTTTAAATGTGGAAAGCCCGGCCATTTCTCTGGGGATTGCAAGTCATCCCCTGGTCAGACAAAAAACAATAATAGCTCTGATAGACCTCCAGGGCTTTGCCCTAGATGCAGGCGAGGAAGGCATTGGGCAAATGAGTGCAAGTCCAAAACTGATTTTCAAGGCAATACCTTGCCTCCTCATCAGGGAAACGGGTGGAGGGGCCAGCCTCAGGCCTCAACACAAACAATTGGGGCAGTTAATTTCATCCCTGCAAGCAACAACAATCCATTTCAGACCTCTGCCGAGCAACGCCTGGAAGCACAGGACTGGACCTCAGTTCCGCCTCCCACAGAGTACTAACCCCAGAAATGGGAATTCAAATAATAAAGATGGGTGTACACGGTCCCTTGCCTCCAGGCACTTGTGGTCTGA
The DNA here is from genome assembly GCF_000622305.1 of Nannospalax galili. Classification (NCBI taxonomy): domain Eukaryota; kingdom Metazoa; phylum Chordata; class Mammalia; order Rodentia; family Spalacidae; genus Nannospalax; species Nannospalax galili. Next base: position 99,403 of record NW_008343216.1, on the reverse strand, counting down.
GTCTAGGAAGAGGTAGCTCAGCCCTTAGAGGCCTGACAGTTATACCAGGGGTCCTTGATTCAGATTATATGGGAGAAATTAAAATTCTAATAAAAACTGAGAACGTTATTGTCCCGGGAGATAGACTTGACCAACTTGTGTTGATTCCCCTAGCTGCAGGAACAAATCCAGTTTTCCCCTATGCCCACACCTCCCATAGTTTTGGCTCTTCAGACGCCTATTGGGTCCAGACCATCACCCACAAAAAGCCAACCCTAATGTTGTGGCTAGATGGAAAGAAATTTGAAGGACTCATTGACACCGGTGCAGATGTTACTATTATTGCTTCCGATGCTTGGCCTTCCAGCTGGCCTGCTACTGATACTGTAACTAATCTAATGGGATTAGGACAGAGCTTAAATCCCCCCAAAAGCTCGAAAATTCTCACCTGG
>NW_008343216.1:96545-97616 GCF_000622305.1 Nannospalax galili | reverse complement strand
TCTGTCTGTTTCTCCTAAAAAGGTTTTACACCCTTATTTTAATGCAGTTGCAGACCTTCTTATTTCAGGCTGCAAGGAGAGCCGCACCTACTTTGGGATCGAGCCCTCCCATATCGTTCTGCCTTATACCAAAGAACAAATAGATTGGCTCCTTCAAAATTCAGATACATGGCTAATCGCTTGCTGTCCCAACCGCAACACGTCTCGCCGGCAAGAACGAAGCGGAGGACAAAACAGGATCCTTCTGCAGCAAGGTTTATTTCTTAACTTCTGTTACAGCAAGCTTGCTTCTTTGCAGCGAAGACCCTGAAGGTCTGTACAGCAGTTTCTTTTATAGCCTAAAGGTCCCATCTACTACGTGTAAATCATGGATTGGTTGACATTTGCCAGGTCATATCACGCCATCGGCAGGGCAGGCGCCTTTGTGTTGGAAAACACGCCCCTTCGAGATGGGCTGGATGTTTTTCAGTTAGAACCGGCCGGATGCCGGCGCCATCTTGTAATGGCGTTGTCACGGGCGAGTGCCCACACTTGTCTCCCATCCATCTGTCAGGGAGGGGCAGGAAGGTGACCAGCCCACTGCTGAGGTCACCTACAGGAGCCAGAGTTCCTCACCTCTCCCTCAGAGGTCCATCTTTCCACTACTGAGCTGGCCCCTGACAGACCCACTCACCTGAGCACACAGGGCCTAGGGAGTTGGGATATCACCATGGAGCATGTGGGGGGTGCAGAATCCCCAGGGTGCATCTTCCCCCCTCTCTAAGAAGCGCCACCTTACACACCTTTGCCTTGCAGAAGGAGCTCTTTCTCCAGCTCCTCAGCTCTGTGGGTTTGCCTGCCCCAATCTGGTCCTACTTCTTTGACTTTGTTTTTTATTAATGTGTATGAGTGTCTTGCCTATACGTGTATAAGTGCACCTGTGTTGTACAGTCCCGAGGAGGTCAGAAGAGAGTGTTGGATCCCCTGGAACTGGCGTTATAGACATTTATTAGCTGCTATGTGGTGCTGGGAATTGAACCCCAGTCCTCTGTAAGAGCACTCTTAACCCCTGAGTCATCTCTCCAGCTCCTC
>NW_008343216.1:92175-96207 GCF_000622305.1 Nannospalax galili | reverse complement strand
TTTTAGTGAATAAACACCAACCAGCCCTGACACCAGCCCCTGTAGTTCCTAATCATAACACCATTAAGGCTGACAGTCAAAACCTTAGGAACTAACACTCTGGCCATAGCTCCACTACCCCACACAATGTTCCCCTCCTTCAGCCCATAACAGGAGACCCTCTGCCCCTGGGTGATCTTCATCATACCAAAAACATTATCTTGCAACTCCTTAATGCCACTTATCAGGCCACCAGAAGTGCCGGTCAAGACCTGGGAGATTGCTGGCTATGTTATAATTCCCAGCCCCAATTCTATGAAGGGGTGGTGATCCCTTTGCCCAACAATTCCCTTGGCTACTCAGACTTCCCTTCCACTTGTTCATGGCCAGATAAGCACCGGAGCAGCCTGACTCTATCACGGATAGTGGGTTGGGGCACCTGCCTTGCACCCACTGGCCAACCTCCAGCAGACTTGCCTTACACCCACTGGCCTGCCTCCGACAACATATCTCCCCTATTGCACCACCACCATCACCCCCGAAATTAGCTCCAAGCTAATTCGAGCCCTGTCCAACATGTGGTGGATTTGCAAGGATGGTATCACGCCATATGTATATGTTCATTCCTTTTATAACAGAACTGATTTTTGTCTCCTAGTACAGCTCCTCCCTCGCCTCTCCTACCATAGCCCGCAGGTGTTCCTCGGGCTATGGGAAGCCCCTGACAGTCACTCTCAATCCTGAAGGGAGCCTGTCTCTGCCCTCACCATCTCAGTTCTTCTCGGCTTGGGCATTGCAGGCACAGGAACTGGTGTTGCTTCCTTACTTGTTGGAAGCTCCAGACTCGATGCCCTGAAAGCCACCATCGACGAAGACCTCTGTCACTTGCAGGCTGGCATCGATGACCTGGCAGACTCACTTTCCTCCCTGGCCGAGGTGCTCCTTCAGAACCAGCGTGGACTAGACCTCCTATTCCTACAGCAAGGAGGACTTTGTGTGGCTCTTAAAGAAGAATGTTGTTTTTACCTAGATAAGACTGGTACTGTAAAAGATAGCATGAAGATCTTGAGGGAGGGGCTGGAGTGGCGCAAAAGAGAAAGGGATCAACAGGATAGTTGGTATAAATATTGGTTTTCCACATCACCTTGGGTTTCAAGCCTCTTGCCCACCATATTGGGGCCCCTCCTAGCCATCCTGGCTGTAATATCCTTCGGCCCCTGGGCCTTCAAAAGGATCACAACCTTCATTAAGAGTCAGATTAATGATCTGGCAGCTAAACTGATTCAAGTGCATTATCACAGGCTGGAGCTCGAGAATCGAGACGACCCCTTTGAGCCTGCCAGGCCTTATGATGACGTGACCATTCGTCCCCTTGAGAGCTGAACCGGTCAGCCAATGATGGGTAAGAGAGACTTTTACTGATAATCAAGGAGGCGGATAAGAAGGCCCCTCTTCCTCCTGGCACTTTAGCAATTTGGGGCTTCATCCGGACCTGCCTGGAGGGTAAGACAGGAAGATATACTGAGGACATAGAAATTGGAGAGCAAGTGATGGACGAAGTGCGTGAGTGTAGGGAGCCGTGGAGCCCCCTACCCTGCAATAGTAACTATTGTCTGTGAAGCAAGCTGTTTACAGCTTCAGCCTCTGACTTCCTTTTAAGAGTAGCCAGATGGCTTTGTGAAAAACATGTTTTTCTGCCTCAACCTTGTAAATTTCCTCATCCTGTAAAAACATCCTGCCTCGTGGTCTGGCTGTGAAATGTGTGGTAAACAGCGGAACTTACCCACCCAGCTTCTTCCTCCCTTTGCTTCCCTATAAAAGCTTTGTGCAGACGTTCAATAAAGGAGACTTGATCAGAGCACTGTCTTGTCTCCATTCTCTGTGTCTCTTGCCCCATTCAATCCCCACTCCTCACTCCAGGTACCCCGTTGAAAGTCCTGTGGGCCAGGACACTTAGGTTGCTTTCATCTCTTAGGTATTATGAAAAGAACAGCAACAAACATACATGTACAAGTGTCTCTGCAATAGGTCGATTTCTTTGGGTCTATGCCAAGGAGTGATATAACTGGGTCAAATCATAGGTTCATTTGTAGATTTTTAAGAGTTCTCCACACTGCTTTCCGTAAGGGCTGAACTATTTGCAGCCCCATCAGCAGTGGATGAGTGTTCCTCTTTCCTCACACCCTCTCCAACATTTGGTATCATTTGTTTTCTTGATCTTAGCTAGTCTGACTGGGGTAAGGTGAAATCTTAAAATGGTTTTAATTTGCATTTCCCTAATTATTAGTGACGTTGAACATCTTTTATGATGTTTCATAGCCATCTTTACTTGTTCTTTTGAGAATTCTCTGTTCAGTTCCTTAGCCCATCTGTTAATTTTGTTGCTTCTTGTCTTGGTTCTCTGTTTTTTGAGTTTGCTATATATTCTTGTTATTAAACCTCTCTCAGATGTGTCACTGGTAAAGATTTTTTCCCATTCTTTGGGTTTTCTGTTTGCTTCCTTGGTTGTCTCCTTTGATATACAGAAGCTTTTAAGTTTAATGAGGTCCCATTTGTTAATTCCTGCCCTTGTTTCTGGAGCAATTGATGTCCAGTTTAGAAAATCCTGCCTTACGCCTCTACCTTGTAGGTATTGCCCAATTTTTTCTTCTAATACATTCAGAGTTTCAGGCTTTACATTGAGGTCTTTCAGCCATTTGGAATTGGCTTTTGCACAGGGTGAAAGATAGGGGTTTAGTTTCATTCTTCTACAAGTGGAGATCCAGTTTTGCCAGCACCATTTGCTGAACATGCTGTCTTTCCTCCAGTTAACGTTCTTGGCCTCTTTGTCAAATATCAGTTGTCTGAAATTGCATTTACTAATATTGAGGTCTTCAATTTTGTTCCATTGGTCTATGGGTCTATTTTTGTGCCAGTACCATGTTGTAATACAGCTTGAAATCTGGTATAGTAATCCCCCCTGCATTGCTCTTAGTGCTCAGGGTTGTTTTGGCTGTCCAAAGTCTTATGCGCTTCCATATGAATCTTAGGATATTTTTTTCCAATTCTGTGAAAAATGTCACTGGGATTTTGATTGGCATTGTATTTTGGTAGGATGGTCATTTTCACAATATTAATTCTTCGAATCCATGAGCATGTGAGGTCCTTCATCTTCTGATGTCTTCCTTAATTTCTTTCCTTAAAAATTTAAAATTTTCATTGCAGAGCTCCTTAATGTCTTTGGTCAGGATTATTTCAAGATATTTTATTTTATTTTATTTTATTTGCAGCTATTGTGAAGGGGAGTATTTCCATGTGCTCTTTCTCTGGTTACTTGATATTGGTATATAGAAAGGTTATAGACTTTTGCTGGTTAATTTTGTAACCTGCCACTTCACTGAATGTGTTAATAATTTCTAGGAATTTTTTGGTGGAATTTTTGGCATCCGTTAGATAGCTTCTCTTGTCTTATTGCTCTTGCAAGTGTTTCAAGTACTATGTTAAAGAGAAGTGTGGATCGTGGACAGTCTTGTCTGGTTCCTGATTTCAATGAGAATGCTTCCAGTTTTTCTCCATTTAGAATGATGTTGGCTGTGGGTTTGTTATATATGGCTTTAATTATGTTGAGGTATGTTCCCTCCAGTCCAATTCCCCCTAGGAATTTGAACATAAATGCATGTTGAATTTTGTCAAAGGCCTTCTCTACATCTACTGAGATGACTATGTGGTTCCTGTCTTTGAGCCCATTAATATGAATTATGACATTTATTGACTTACATATATTGAACCATCCCTCCATCTCTGGGATAAAGCTGACTTGATCATGGTGGATGATCTTTTTGATGTGTGCCTGTATGTGGTTTGCAAGTATCTTGTTGCGAATTTTTGCATCTATGTTCATTAAAGATATGGTCTATAGTTTTCTTTTTTGGTCATATCTTTACCTGGCTTTGGTATTAGAGTGATGCTAGCTTTATAGCAGAAATTTGCAAGTTCTCCCCCCATTTCTATTTTTTGAATAAATTAAGTAGTATTGGATGCAGATCTTCTTTAAATGTCTGATAGAATTCTGCT
>NW_008343216.1:90990-92122 GCF_000622305.1 Nannospalax galili | reverse complement strand
TTCTTTTAGTGTTATGGGTCTGTTTAATCTGTTAATCTCTTCTTGGTTTAGTTTTTGTGGTTCCCATGCCATTAGATATTCATCCATTTTCCTTAGGGTTTCAAATTTAGTAGCATAAAGTTTGAAAGTATTCCTTTATAATGTTTATTATCTTACTGGTGTCTGTTGTGGTGTTTCCCCTTTCATCTCTGATTTTGTTGATTTGGAGGTGCTCTTTTTGTCTTTTGGTTAAATGGGCTAGCATCTGTCAGTTTTATTTATCTTTTAAAAGAACCAACTCTTGGAATTGTAGATTTTTATATTGTTTTCTTTGTTTCAGTTTCATTAATTTCTGCCCTGATTTTTGTTATTTCTTCTTTTCTGCTGGGTTTGGGTTTCATTTTCTGTTGCTCTTCAAGTGTGTTGAGTTGCAATGTTAAGTCATGTACTTGTGTTCGTTCCGAGTTTTTGATGTAGGCACTTAGAGCTATAAACTTCCCTCTAAGGACTGCTTTCAGCATGTCCAAGACTTTTTGTCCTGTTGTACTAGGTTTTTTGTTTAATTCCAGGACTACTTATATTTATTTCTTAATTTCTTGTTTCACCTGTTCATCATTCAAGAGTGTGTTGTTTAATCTCCATGTGTTCATGTGGTGACTAGGGTTTCTTTGAGTGTTGATTGTAAGCTTTATTGTACTGTGGTGTGACAGAATGCATGGAATTATTTCAATCTTTTTGTATTTGTTGAGGTTTGTTTTGTTCCCCAGTATATGGTCGATATTGGAGAAGGTTCCATGGGATGCTGAACACAAAGTATGTCTTTTGGTGCTTTGAAGGAATACTCAGTAGATGTCTGCTAAGTCCACACTTGATATATGGTATTGTTTAATTCAGATGCCTCTCCTTTAACTCTCTGCACTGTTGAGCTAAATAAAGGAGACAGTGGGGTATTGAAGTTGCCTACTTTTAATGAGTTGGGGTTAATCTGGGTCTTAAAGTCCTGTGGTATTGTTTAATGAGGTTGGATGCACCAGAGTTTGGTGAATATATGTTCATGATTATAATATCTTCTTGATTCATTGTTCCTTTGATCAAAATGAAGTGGCCCTTTTTGTCTCTTCTGATTTAGTTTTAGATTAAAGTCTATTTTGTT
>NW_008343216.1:53114-90542 GCF_000622305.1 Nannospalax galili | reverse complement strand
AAAGTCAGCTATATATCTGATGGGTTTTCCTTTATATGTGACTTGTTTTTCTTTTGCAGCTTTTAGTATTCTCTCTTTGTTCTGTACGTTTAGTGTTTTTACTATGATGTGCCATGGAGAGTTTCTTTTCTGGTCCTGTCTCTTTGGTGTTCTATATGCTTATTTTATTTGTATGGGCATGTCTTCCAATAATTTTGGGAAATTTTCTTCCTCAGTTCTGTTGAAGATCTGCTCCATGCTATTATCTTGGGATTCTTCTCCTTCCTGTATGCCTATGATTCGCAAGTCTGGTCTTTTTATGGTATCACTCAATTCCTGCATATTCCATTCTTGAGATGTCTTAAATTTGTCATAGTCTTTTTGCTTGAGTGGTGTACTTCACTTTATCTTCCAGTCTTGATATTCTGTTTTCAATTTCATTCATCCTATTGCTGAGGCTTTCTCCTGTGATTTCTAATTGGCTTACTGAGTGTTTCACTTCCTCTTGACTTAAGCCTGAGTAGTCTTCAATATTTCTCTTTTCTGAATTCAGTCAGAAGTTTATCCCTATCTTCCTTCAGTTCTTTGATTTCATTTTTTGTGTGTTCTTTAAATTCACTGAATTCTTTTTTCATATTTATAATTGTTCTTTTGAGTTCCATGTCCTGCGTTGTCTCTAGGAGGTTCTCATAGTCCTCCTCTAGAGGACTATTGATATTTTTTTGGGAAATGTTATTTTGGTCTTTCCTGTTATTATTTTTTCTCTATGATTGTGACATGTCAATTTCTTTTGTAATTTCTGATCCTTGTGTACTTTCTCATTCTTCTTCAGGCCTTTAAGTTTAGTTCTGCTTCTTTTGGTGAACTTTATGTGTCTTTGTGGTTTACTTTTTGGGCATAAATATCTGGTTCCTGTAAACTTCTGTTTCTCTCTTTTGATTTTTTATTTTAGTGGCCAGATTGCTTTAGTCTTCAGGAATTCCCACAGAGGCCCAAATCAGATGAGAGTCAGATGTTTTCAGTCTTTCTCCTAAGGTCTGGATTTCTCCAGGAATGATTTTGGCATCAGGAATTTGGGGGTTGGCCTGGCCTGGGAGCCTGTCCCAGGAAAGATGCTGGTCTAGGGCAGCTGGTGTCCATGCCACCTAGAGATGCAAAGGAAGATGGGTTGGGAAGAGGCCCCAAGGACTCCTGGGGACTGCACTGAGGAGCTGGATTGGTCTGGATGCCAATGATCAGGAGAGGAAAGGTCAGCCCCCATGTCCCAGAAAGAGGCTGGAGTCTGGTGCAGGCCCAGGAAATCAGAAGTATGTGAGGGCAGGGCCAGGCCCAGAAGCAGTGCTCCTGGGGCTCAGAGAAGGCACTATGTTGGTCTGGATGAAAAGGATCAGGAAGCAGCTTTGTTTCCCCAGGTGTCTGGGGCCCCAAGACAAGGAATGGGGCAGGGCCCAAACTAGGAGGAGAGAATGGCCGGAGAGAAGGGAGGGTGAATGAGGCTGGGGGAGTTAAGGCCCAGATGGCACCGTGGACTTAGAAAGGCCTGGAGAGAGGCCTGCGAGTAGGAGAGAGGCCTGCTGCGGGTCTTTCTACATTTTTATTATTTTTAATGTACATGTACTAGTGTTTTTCCTCCATGTATATAAGTACAGCATGGGTACACAGTGCCAGAATAGGCAGTTGGATGACTTAGAACTGGAGTTATGGATGGTTGTGAGTTACCTTGTTGGGTTTTTGGAAACACATCTGGTTCCTCTGGAAGAACAGCCAGTGTTCTTAACTACTGAACTATCTCTCCAGCCCCTGATTCTTATGTTTGTATAACATCTTATATGTTACTGTTATTGAGAGACTTCTCTCTCTTCCAGGTTCTGCTGAGAGGAATTTGGTATACGCATCCATTATTTTCCTATATCTTTCCAGAGTTTAGAGACAGTTAACTTAATGGTTCAAAACACTCATTTTTATTCTTCAATAGTTTTCTGTAATCAGAATATAAATTAAATGATGCTAGCATGCAAACTTTATATATGATATTTTATCAAACAATTGCAAGTAATAGTAGAAATATAAATATTTCTTGACTATCAAGAAAAACTAAATTTTATAAAAATTTAATTGTTTCCATTCACTTCTCATGAAATAGACTAATTTAGGGAGAAATTTCTACAAATCACTAAAACAGATACATTATTCTGCTGAGAATTCTTCTGAAAAATATTAATATAGATTTTTCTTGAATGGGTTACCTTGAGAAGATTTTAACTTGACACCCTCTTCAAAACATGTAAGTAGAGAGAGAACAGAAAAGTAACTTTCTACTCAAAAATAAAAGTATTCAAAGCTAAACAATAAGTTCCATTAAAAATTCACAGCTCAAGTTTTCCCTTTTACTTCAGCCTTGGCAGTTGTTTTAAAATGTCTCAGTGATATGGGAAGTAGTGTAAGTCTTTCATTTTTATTTTTGTTTTAATTTTTTTTAATTTTTATTAAATTTTTATAACTTCCAAACAATATAATTTGATGGTATTTACATCTCCTTTTGTATCTTCACATATTACCACACACACACACACACACACACACACAAACACGTGTACACACGCATATATAGTGCATATGTAGTCTGATTGGTGTTCTCAAATGTCCTTCAATAGATAGATCCCTGGGAGCCTGATTAACCTACCAAGAGTCCCCTACCTGTAAGAGACTGCCCCTCTCCCTTCCAGCAGTCATTAGGTGTCAACAACTTCCTTAAATTGGGTTAGGATACCTTACCCACTTCCCCATGTCCATGCAGAAAATTTGTCTGGTTGCAGCTTCAATGGGACTTGTGCATGCTTTTAGTTTATGTCTTGTATTTACCAACTGTCTGGAAAACTCTGTTTCCTCATGGTCATCTACCACCTCTGGCTCTACAATCCCCCCCTCCAATTCTCAATGACCCCTGAGTCTTGGGGGACAGAGGTTTGAAACAGATACTCTATTCAGGGATGTAAACTTTGTAGTCTCTTATTCCTTGCACATTGATAAGTTGGGGTGTTCTTTGTTAATCAACATCTACTGAATAAGGAAACTTCCCTGGTGAGATCAGAGAGATGCAGTCATCTTTCGTATAGAGTTTGCATTAAAGATTTGTCACTTAGGGCTAAGTATCTCAAAGACACTTATTTCTGTTTTTGACCAGTTGTGGAACACTGTATGACTCCATCTGTTGTAAGAAGCTTCTTTGATGAGTGGTAACAGTTGTACTTATTTGTAAATATAAATGCATATTTAGAATAACACATGTGATTACACTGGTCTAGGGGTGTGACAAAATTAGGTTTTTATCTAAAATCTATGACCTCTTCATCCATGTTTTTGCCTATATTACAGTACCACACAGAAGTCCGTTCCCATTAAGCATGCCTTAAATCCAATTAGACAGCTGTTAATTACTCTCAAGATAAAAGTGCCACTTCTGTACCAATAGAGAAAGATTTATGGGTCAGTCATTGTTGTTTTACTAGGCTTTATTTCTGGATAGGACTATTGATTGGTTTTCTCCCCTGGAAGAAGTCCACATTTTTACTGTGTTCTTTGGTGTGTCTTTGAAATGTTCTGTAGAAATCTGTTAAAGCCATTTGGCTTATGATGCAATTTAACACCACAGCTTTATTGTTTATTTTGTAGTTATTGTTTGATGATCTGTTTGTTGGTAAGAGTGCAATATAGAAACCCATTATCACTGTATTAGTGTCAACCTGTGGATTTGGATATAATAGAACTTACTTCATAGAATCGGTTTTCTCTCTGTCTGGCGACTAGTTGTAACTGTAATTTCCTCTTGATCGAGTTTTCCATTAATGATTACAAAGTATCCTTTTTTATTCTTCTTTCAGTTTCAGTTTGAAACCTATTTTCCCACATATTTCAGTAGCTACACCTGCTTGTTTCAAAGCTCATTTGCTTTGAATATTGTTGTCACACTTTTAGATTCAGGTGATACCTATCAAGGTTGGGGACATGTGTTTCTTGTAAGCAATCAGCAAAAAATGGACTTTGATTTTGAATCCAATTTGATAATCTGAGTCTCTTTATTGAGAAATTGAGACTTTTAATATTGAGAGATATTGTTCAACATTGTGTATTAATTCCTGTTATTTCAGTGTTATAGTTGTTTTCTTAGTCTGCTTTTGAGTTACTCTTCTAGGAGTGTTTATTTCATGAGCTCTCTTGCTGTTTTTAACCTTGTCTTCAGATAATAGTTATTTCAGGGTCCTCTGTTGAGCTGGCTTGTTAGTCATAATTTATTAATGTGTTTATAACATGGAAAGATTTTATTTTCTCCTTAATATGAATGATATTTGTGCTGGGTGTAATAGTCTGGGCTGGAGTCTGTGGTCTTCAAGAACTTGTAGTACACCAACAGTCTCTGATGGTTTTCAAAGTCTCAACTGGAAGGTCAGGTGTTGCTTTGATGGTCCTGCTTTTAACACCATTTTTTTTTCTGTACAGTTAGTATTTTGATTATTATGTGACCTGTGTTTTTCTTTTCTGGTCCTGTTTACTTGATGTTTTGTATATAGCTTGTGCTTTCACAGGCATCTCTTCCTTTAGATTTGGAAGTTTTTCTTTTTTATTGTGTTGAAATTGTTTTCTATGCCTTTGACCTAGGATTTTTCTCCTTCTATACCTGTAATTCATAGGTTTTGTCTTTTAATAATATCCCAGATTTCCTGGAAAGTATGTTCCTGGAATTTTCAGATTTAACATCTTTGACTAAATGATCCAACCCCATGTCTTCAAGCCTTGTTCTCTTCTTCTTGACTTTATTTTTCACGCTTTCCACTGAAATTTTCATTTCACTGAATGAGAATCTTATTTGAAGTTTTAATCCAGTTAGGTTTTCCCCAGAAATTGTGTTTCTTAATTAAATTTTAGTTGCATGTCTTGAACAATTTCCCTCTTACTTTCAAGTGTTTTTTTGTGTGTGTGTTCTTCATTGTGGAATTCATGCATCTCCATTTGAGTTCCTTGAAAAATGTTTACAAATACTAGTTTTTCATGTTTTAGATTTTATTAATTTTTAATGTGTGTTTTTCTTGCATGTATACAAGCACACCAGATGTGTTCCTCATACTTGCAAAGGGAAGAAGACGCAGTTGGATACCCTGGAGCTGGAGTCAAGAACACCTAAGGATCATGATACAGAGTGAACAAAGGGTAGAGATAAAACTAATGCATCCCTCAACTCTCACCAGCAAAACTTCCTTATACAACAGAGTGAAATGCACACAAAGGCCACAATTGGCCAAGTTTTAAAGAATAAGAGACTGCAGAATGTGTATCCTTGGAAAGTACTGCTATGTGGAACCTCACCTACCCACTGCTCAGGAACCATTTTGGAAAAGGGGACAGAAGGATTATAAGACCAAGGGCTGGTTCATGAACACAGGGAAGCAGAGGCTTTCAGATCACTGGAAGTTTGCACATGTAAACTTGTTACAATGGTGGCATCAAGCACAGGGCCCATGCCAACTCAATTAAACAAGGGCCCAGAGGGGAAAAGAGAAATAGGTGATGGGCTAGCCCTAGGCTGAGAATTATTGGAGACTGATTACTACTAGGTGATGGAGAGTATGCCTTATATATGATCTCTAGATGGACTGGCTAGACTCCAGTGGTTGAATTTACACTGAAGGACATCTGGATACAAATGCTTGCCTGAATAGGACTTAATATGTATGGTGGAATACATGAGGTTTTGTAGGGGGATGAGGGGGCACGGATGGGGGACATGGTCAAAATTTGATAAAGAACTTTGTATGAAATTACAAAAGTTTAATAAAAAAAATTTACAAAAGATTGAGTGTTAGCTGCCAGTTAATTATTGGGAACTGAACCCAGGTTCTCCAGAAGAATAGCAAGTGCTCCTAACTTTTGAACCATCTCTCAGCCCCTTTTCTATTTTGAAGCCATTTTCTTGTACATCAACTAATTTATTTTTCTCAAGGAATATTATGGTATGGGTACTAATTTTGGCAGGAGTCATATAGTATTAGTTAATCATATTTGCAATTTTTCTTTTCTTTTTACATTTGTGGTAGGGTACTTCAAGGCTAACCATAGATACACCATGTTACAACCAAGCCCCAGCTAAACCCAGTAGTTAAAACTAAAGGCAGTTACTTCAAATGTGAGAATGGAAAAGTTTGACCCAGCTGCGCCAAGATGTGTGTTTGAGAAATGGTGGGTGTGTACCTGGTTGCGCCTGTTAACATCAGATTTATGGTTTCTATGTTTCCTGCTTGGCTTGCTATTGGAGAATAGAAATTGTTCTCTTTCAGAATAGAAATTGTGAGGGAGGCTTTCAAATCCTAAGCTTGGAAATTTAAACTTTTCACCCCTGGAAGTGGTTATTCTGTATAAAAGCTTATCCTAAGAATGACTTGGGTCTACTCCTGGGACCCAAAATCCCAGTGAAGTCACCAGGCTGGCTATAAAGACTTTCTTTTGGCAGGTTTCTGTGTTTGAGTGGTCTTCACTGGTGAGGCAACCTCATAACAATTTTGAGATAAGGTCTCCCTGTAGCTCCAGCTGGCCTGAAACTAGCTATGTAGACCAGTGTGGACTTGCTCTAACAGAAATCTTCCTGCTTCATGCATGCTGTGATTAAATCATGCCTGTGTTTTTGTGATGGGACCTAGTCATATAGAGTTAGGCTATTGGTGGTATTTCATATTATGCATATCTCATGCACTTTTGTTGAGTTTGCTATTAATCAAATGTGCCAGGTTGTGGATCAGATAAATGGTGTGGCTCACTTTTCTTCCAGAAATCCTGTGTTGATGTGGAAAAGGGGAATCAGAAGAGATCCCAGCACAGCTAGAGGAACATTCTGTTCTGAATCCAGGAGCAAATATTCAGGGGTCTGGGATATATTACCCCATGCTGTCCCTAAATTACTGGGTATTTCTATTTTTCATGGAATCAAATAACTAATTTCCATTTGTTGCACTAATTTAGATTTCTATAATCAGTGTATAAAGGTTATATAAAAGACTAAAAATTATGATTATTGGTCATTGCATGCCCTGGGCATAAGTATCATCTGTCTTTTGTTTAATAAACTCACTTTAAAATCACTGCACTGAGAATTTCAGGATCATTGTTCTTCCTGTGATGATGTGGTGATTATCTTTATAAGCCAGATAAATTCATTTTGTTTTTAAAGATATTAAACAACAAGCATTTAAATGGTAATACTGGGAAACTGTAGCATTCTTGTTTCATTAGTTGGTAGAAGAAAATAATATTATAAATAGAAATATTATAGTGAATTTGTACATATAAAATACTTACACACCCTCAAATTAAGAGAATTTAAATAAGTAAACTCAGAATGATTACTGAAAATTTTTCATAAATGCTAAGTCAATCAACAAATTGAAACATGAAAGTTTTTAACATAAGGTGTGTGGCTTGACCACAGAATAAACATTAAAGGATTAAGATTTAAAAACCTGGGGCTGGAGAGATGGCTCAGTGGTTAACTAAGAGATGGCTGACTGCTCTTGCAGAGGACCCGGGTTCAATTCCCAGCACCCACATGGTGGCTGAGAACCGTCATTAACTCCAGTTCCAGGGAAATCCAATGCCCTCCTCTGACCTCTGTGGCATTGCATGACAGAGGTGCACTCACTCATTCACTTACAAGCAGGCAATACACTCATACACATAAAATAAAATAAAATAAATTAAATTAAATTTTAAAAATCATTAAAAAATATTTGAAAACTTTTAAAATGCTAATAAGCAGAAACAGCATCTGATTCAAAGTTCAATGTGGACACCTCTATGAAGTCAGTGGTGACAATCAGATCAATCATTAATGTTATTGTACCTAAAGGAAACCATCACTTACAGTCTTAGGTGAAATTCAGTGGAATGTAGTAGTGAGTAAAGGGTCCAGACAGTTTATTCAAATGAGGCACAGAGAGTCCTGGTTAGAATTTGAAATACACTGGTAAAGATGATTTTGAAATAATTGGAAAAGTTTTGGTGTAATTTTCACAATAGAGTCCCTTGAGAATATGCTAGCATTTTTTTTCTTATATTTGCTTAATCTTCAAAAATCAATTTTGATACCTGACTGTGGTATTTATGTCATAGTTATTAGCAATGGAGCTATGAAAGCACCAGGATGCAGGAAGGTGTTGGATCAATACAGCCAGTGATTCTGAGTAATGAAGGAGAGAGTGCACAGAATGAATGGATAAATATACTATGGCATTTTTCTCCTCCTCCATGAAACACAAAACTGTATATTGATCCATAATCAAGGAAAGTCTTGTCTCTTCAGATTCTCCTTTACACAAATAAATGCAAAATAAAGATTCATATGTTTTTTAATAGCTATAAGACCCCAAATGAAGACAAAGCACACTGAATTCCATGTAGTTTCCATAGTCCTTCTCATCATACACACACACACACACACACACACACACGTATGATATCCTCCATTTTATATATGTATATATATGTATGTATATATATATTATGAATAAGTGCTGATTTGTGTCTTTCCTTTTCTACAAAAATTTCAGATATTCAGTTAATTGAAACATGAAAATTCATAACTAGTTCATCGAAACAAACTTACACAGTTAATTTTAAAAGTAATATTGCATAGGACATTGAGACACACATATATTACTGAATTTTTTTGAAAAAAATTCTTAAGAAATATCTCTAAGTTTTAAATAAGTTGAACTCCTCTGTAAGTGAGTAAGACTTCTTTATTTTTCAGTCAGCCAGAGAGTCGTTTCATTGTATTGTTTTCTTCCACAAGGTGGCAAAGTTGGCAGGGCACCTTGTAATTCAATTATAAGTATCACTAAGAATCTTAATTTGCATCAGGCAGATGGGATTGATGACTGAATTTCCAAGAGATATATATGAATAAACATTTATTTAAGGATTGAGCCATTCATTCCCCTTGAATAAATAATGGATATATGTGACAATGTCCTAGATGTTTAGGAAAGCTCAGTATTTTATTATCTGAATTGCAAATTATTTAAGGGACTTGTCCCTCAAACAACACACAATAACATTATGACAACCTACTAGGCATGATTTCATGACAAATGCTAAGGAAACAGAAGAGTTGTTAGAAATTTTCCCATTGCTTTACTAAGTTTGCATTTACTTATCTCCTCTATATGAAGGGTTTGCTAATTGTCTTCCTTTATAAAACAAGTAAGAAATATTAGAGAAATAAAGAGAATTTAGGCAATTCAATTAACCTCCATCTATTCTGTTTCCCTTTATGTAGAGAATGATATCCACTTTATTTTTAATTAAATCCAATGTAACAAATAAATAATTGTCTCAATATTTTTTTTCTAGGTTACATGACAGAGTTCCAGTTCTAAGCAATATTCTCAAAATAAAACCTAAATCAACTTAGAGAAAACTCTCTTCTACTCCTATGTGCTTATAACAGAAATGATCATATTAAATTTTATGAGAATTGTTTAATGAAAAAATAAGTTTACATATTGAATACATGATCTCTCAAAATATCATCCAAAAAGTATTATTCTGTAAGCTCAATCTCTCATACAGCATTTTGAGAAAATATTTGATTTAAGCAATAAATATATTTGTCTGATCCATGTCAAGAGAAAAATATCTACTCTTCTATGAACAATGAAATCATAAATATTTTCATTTTAGTAGTGAATCAATAGATGCGTAGCAATTTTTGATTATGACTAAATAGTTTTTGTATACCAGCGAACAATTATTCCAGAAAACATTTTGAAACAATAGTTTAAGAATTTTATATATGAAGCAATACATTACTTTCTTTTTAAAAAATATTTTATTCATCATTTTTATTTTATGTGTATGCGTGTATTGTCTGCATGTAGGTTAGTGCACTTGAATAGTGAAATGCCCACTGAGGACAGAAGAGTCTGTTGGATGCCCTGGAACTGGAGTTATGGACAGTTGTTAGCCACCTTGTGGGTAGTGGGACTCAAACCCGGGTCCCCAGCAAGAGCAGTCAGTGTTCTTCACTACTGTGCAATCTCTCCAGCCCCCTCAATACATTACTTTCAAAGAGAGGTGATTTCAATAATGTGTCAGACATTTTAAAAATAGTGTGAATTACTAATTTACTTAAGATATTAATTTTATTATTCTGGATCAACATTTTATCACCAACACAATATAAATGTGAAATGGTAATAATAAACATAGGAATAAACATTAGTAATGAACATATAGTTAATATTTCAGTTTACTTCACATGCATTCTATTATTATAATACTCAGGGTAGTCCCCTCAAGAGAGAGACTATTAAAGTCATTCTCTTCTAACTTAGGAATTTCATGCAACAGCTTAGTAACTTTCTCAATGTCATATCGTGGTTTAAACACATCGATGATTTGGCTCAAGCTGTGTTCTCTTCTTTGCCACAGAAACAGTAAAACAGTGAAGTGATGTGACAGTTTTTCTTTCAGAAGCTTAAAAGCTCCATGAAAACGCCTGCAACCTAAACAATACTGGGAAATTAAATGGATAATGACAGTAAAATTAAATGAAACATAAGTGAACACTGTAGAGTAATCATTTACACTGCTCATTTTACAGCATGTCTAGGCTTTATAGGAAGCAATATAAATAATAAAATATCTATATTTTAAAATTACACAAAAATCTCACATTCATTTAAATTCATTCCAGTTTAGCAAATATAATAATACAGGAAAAGTAGTTTTACCTATATAAGATTATTCATAATTTGACCCTGTGTGTTAAGAATCAGATCAAGTCAATTAGCCTGTCATCTGATTCTGGTGAGGGAAAAGCACTCAGAGTAAGAGAACGGCGTTCCGGGGGTCCACCAGACCAAAGTAGTCTATTTACAAAGCACCTTTTTTATAGAAGGGCAAAGTAGATAGAATTGTTAATGAACATCACATCTTCCCAAAAGAGGCACTATAAATTCAAATAGTTTCTAGTTCCTCTTTTTAACTGTGTAAACACAATGTCTTAAAATTTAGCAAGTATATGAAGTTAGAAATGTACTTTAAAGTTAATATTATTCTAATTTATTCCCAGGGTTAAGTTTATTTTACTATGATCCAGAAGCTACCATTTGCATTGTAAGTTTTAGTGAGCATGAGTTCATGCCTGTGCAACTGAAAATTGAATCAAAGGTGGCAATTTTCTTGTCACATAGTCTCCTATATTTAGGCCTCTACACTGTTTTCTTTCATATTTTTGAATATGTGACCTTTTCTGGCTCTGAAATGCATTGCTATCAACTCAATTTCATTGTTTTAGAAAGCTTTTCTTTTCAGTACATTGCTCCACACTGAGAATGATGGTGTGTCTTTACGAAATGCTATGCTTGTTGTTAATTGCACAAACTATACTTCAAATCATTTGCTTTACATGGTTTTTACAAATAACTCTCAACACAATACACCTATCAACTGTATAGCTCCTGAGCTATTATTGCATGCTAAATTACTTGCCCTATCTTTTCTGTACACTCCTTGGAATTTAAGATTTGCAAAGCATAATTCAAAAGTTGAAATTGTATATTCTTTAAACAGTAATCAAAGTCCTGTTTGCTCAATTCCTGGTTTTTCAAGCCATTTATTATAAAGGATATGTCTATTTTCAGTGACCTTCAAGTTTGCTAATAATATTTGACTAGCTACTTAAGAATGGAAATAAAGAGGAGAGAGAGTCAGTATTAATAACACAGTTTCAGTATATTTTACCATTTCACAGAGTGCATTGAAAATTAATAATTTAGACAAGAGAACTGAAAACCATTTAGAGATTAAAAGGTAGATTGCCAAAGAAGGCATTTTTTTCCAATGATGATATTTTCTGGGGGAAAATTCTTTGAGTGGCAAAAATCAAAATAGGGCTAAATAGAAAATGTTACTAGATTTATGTAGTATCTTTTTAATAAATTCCTGGATTCTCTAAATAGAGTGTTATATGCTGTTACATCTCAACATCATATTAATTCTTTGGGTTTGTAAGATTCAAAGGGAAAGAGTTGAATTACGCATGTCTATGTTCATTATTTTAGTATGTGTTAACTGTTTAAATGAAGGTGCCTCATTTTGAGATTTGCACGTATACATACAATGGATTTCTCTAGTCATCCCCTCCTGCATCTTTTTGTTTCCCTGTACCCACTTCCCCCTTCACATCCCAGTAGTTCTACTTTTTTTGCCATCCCCTGAGACTGTATAAAAAAGAAAAGTTAAGGGAATCAGTTTATTTGGCTGGCTTATGTCAGGTACAATGATGATTCTCAATCAATTTTGATTAATGATTTTATGGTTTACAGAGCTACATTTATGTATGTGGCCTTATTATATAAATTAAATATATGGACCATGTGTTTGTTCTGATTTTAATTCATTGAGTAACTTCAGATTTACACAGTTGCAGCACAAACATACCTTCTAAAAATTTTAAAAAAATTATTTTATTGATTATTTCTACATCTCATACTATAGTTCTCGATCAAATTTAGATTCCCCTCCCCCATCCACACCTACCACCACCCTACACCAGACTTCACGTATTTTCCATACAGGCTAAGCCCCATCTGGAAGTGTTGTAATATCCCACATTATCTATGCTATGTTTTCTTTATAATATCCATGCTAACTGCAATAAGATGCAATCCTAATGTAGTATAGAATCAGATAATCTATAAGTGAGCTGGAAAATTGTTTTACTCAATACATAATTATGTGACTGAAAACACTGAATCCCAGAGAGACAAATGGACAATGCAGTTCTTTCAGTCAAGAGCTATTTATATAACTCCTAGACCAGGAAAACTCAGTATTTAGCACTGCTAGTTACCTGTTTGTTAGTCACTGGGCTTGCATATCATAGCATAGTATAACATATCATAGCATAGCATAGATTGATGATAGATAGATGATAGATAGATGATGATAGATGATAGACAGACAGACAGATAGATAGATAAGATGATCCATAGTTTATAGATAAAGACTCTACTTGTTTGAGAGAGTCACAGTTCTCCAAAGCCATAGAAAAGTAAGATGTTCTTGTTTACCCCCAGCATGAGCAAGATAGGCTGTAGAGGATGGTGATAAAACCATCTGACTCTATTGGTGCAGAAGTGTCACTGTTATCTTGGGGGTAGTCAACAGCTATCTAATTGGACTTAAAGTCCTCTCAATATGAGTGAACTCATGGGTGGCACTGTAATTACAGGCAAATATACATGGCTAAAGAGGTCACAGATCCTAGAGAAAGCCATATCTCTGTCATATGGCCAGACAAATGACATTTTCTGCTTTATCCTAAATATGGATACTTATATTTACAGACAAGTACACAGTTTACCACTCATCAAAAAATTTACTTTTTGCGATAGATTGGGGTTACTGCAGAGTTCCACAACTGGTCACATACAGGGAACATATAACTGAGAAATGCCCACCCCTAGGTAACATATCTACAGTGGAAATGCTACACCTAAGGCTCACAGAACATAGTGGAACATGAGATGGAGAGAATACTAGTGTGTCCTTCAACTCTCACCAGCAGAGCTTCCACATACAGCAGAGTGCAAGGTATACAGAAGCCACAACTGCCTAAGTTTTAGAGAATAAGAGACTTAGGAGTGTGTGTCCTTGGATAGGACTCCTACATTAACCTTATCCACCCACGTCTCAGGGACCATTGTGGAAGGAGGCAGAAAGATTGTAAACGCCAGGGTTGGTCGATGAACATAGGGAAACAGAGACTTTCAGGCCACTGGAAGATTGCGCATGTGAACTTGTTATGTGGAGCACAATACCCATGGCAAATCAATGAGAAAAGGGCCCAGAGTGGTGTGAGGAAAATAGATGGTGGGCTGACCCTAGCTTAAGAACTGTTAGAGACTGATTTTTGCTGGATGGGAGAGAGTGGGCCTTACCAAAGATCTCTAGATATGCTGACTAGGCTCCAGTAGATGAACTTGCACCAAAGGACAATGAGTGTGGGAGAATAAATGGGGGAGGAGGTCTAAATTTGTTTAAAAACAGTTGTATGAAATGTACAAAAGATCAATAAAAAGTATTTTTTTGAAAAAGGGGAGAATCTTTTTACTGGACACATGGCTCGTTCTCTCCTGAAAACCTAAAACAGTGTAAATATTTGCTGTAGTGCATTCAATACAAAATTTGGTCAGAGAACAACACTGTTAGACCACATTTTTTTAAAACCTCTTAGAAAACAGCATGACTTCTGCTTCATAGAACCTGTAGATATTCAACCACTTTTTATAAAGTTAAAAAGAAAAACCCCAAAACAATCTTTGAAGCCTGGGGAGGACTATATTTCACAAACTGTGGGGATTCTAATGGGTAAGGAAATAAACCTTGCTGTGGAAGCTCCTGATAAGGGCGCAAAGTAGTCCATAGGCTGTGGTAGTACAGAAAATCCTTATTGTCAAACATTGCCCAACTCAAATCAGGTATCAGCACAGTCAAATTCATTCAGCACACAGAAATAAGACATAAATATGAATATAGAATATTTTTCTTAAGGGTAGAAAACATTTTTTAACTTCAGTGGACTTGCAGAAAATGTAATTTATGAATGATCCTTCGGTCATGAGAAGCCTACAATGTTGGGCCTCTTTATTTTTGGACTGTAACATGTCAGGCTTTAGCAATCTTCTGTAAACTGGATTAAGAGTTTTATGTTCTAGTGCCACTATTTTTTTCTACAGCAATTGGTTGACATCACCAGAAGTGCATGAATCTACAGAAATAATTCATATATAAGAAAAAGGGACTACTCTGTCTTTTGTTAGAGCACATGAGCCCTTCATTCTTAACAATTATATTCGGCAGTTTTGAAATTTGCTATGGCTATAACTTTGCAGATCTGAAAATATGCTTTAACGAGACAAGTTCATTTTGTCACACAGAGTGCAGGAACATAATCTGAATCTTGGAATTTGAGGATAAACTAGTAGTGTTTTTCATTAGTTAGGTACTATTGAATACTGGAGAAAATATCAAAGAAGGTTAACATTAAATTATACAGCATGATTCAAGATATAAAAATAAATGATCCTTGGGACTCAACTAGAGTTACTCAGGTCATTTATTAATTCATAGTTATGTTTCCTAGAATATTTGAGAAAAGAGTTAAACTATGAAATCACTTAGTCTCCACATCTTTTAATATATTATATTTGGCTCCACTTGTGTACTACACATCATTTTTGAAAATAGTCACTCCTATGGGGGAGAAACTGTCTTGTAACCTCAGCACTTGGGAGAGTGAAGCAGGAAGTTCACCATCAGATGAAGACTAGCCTGGACTACAGAGTGAGGAGCTGCCCCCAAAAGATTAGTTACTCCTATGTCTAAGTGTTGGACCATTATATTAACTATGTTTTGTGACCTTGAAATATTGTGACATGAGTTTAAGTATTGGAAACCTTGGATTTTCAAGACAAAGTATAATCATATCATCAATAAACACTAAAATGCTTGCCATTTTTAATAATCATTTGATTTTAGAGACTAATTTGTCATAGATCTTTCAAGGCAATAGCATATATGGGATTACTAATATAGTTGTTGTATGTTCAAGTTCTTCCCTCCTTTTGCATATAAGCGTCATACTATATGAGCCAAAAGATCAATCCAAGGTCATTTCTTCCACCAGGCATATGAGAAACTGTGCTGCTGACATCTATTCTTATGTCCCTGCAGCTTCTTATACATTTCCAAGGCTCTTGCCAAGTGAGAAAAAATGAGAATGGGCTAGGAGTAGTACCTCCTGATAAGATTAGATTCTTACTGAGTTTGGGAAGGCTAGTGTTATCTTTAGGTAATTTTCCTTCTTTATATTCCTGTGAAATTCTGGTCACATAAAGACAAAGCCAACTAATGAGCTAAGGAAGTCACATTCGTCTATTCTAGTCTCATGGCCAGAAAAGTGATAAATAACAATGGAGAGAAAGCATGTGCTTTGGTTCTGCCAAACACAGTTTAGTACGTTACTGGACTGCCCTCTCTCCTCCTTTCCCCTTCCCTATTATTCCTTTCCCTGTCACCCCCCTACCTCTTTCTTCATTCAATAATGCTTAAAACCCACAGAACATCTCTGGCTATTTTCTACCCTCTCTTCATGAATCTACCTCCAGGCCCTGATACAGCCTAGAAGGACACTTCACAAAGTGCCTGTTATGCTTAGAAAGTTGTTATCAAGATTTCCAAGGTTAGTCTGCAGTTCAGTTGGTACAGTGTCTGTGTAGCATGCAGGAATCCTTGGACATTAATCCACAGAAGCACATCAACCAGGTGTATTGCTACATGCATCTATCTCCTGCACCTGGAAGCTGGAAGCCAGAGAACTAGAAATTCACAGTCATCCTCAGCTACACAGCATGTGTGAGATTAATGTGGGATACATGAGGCCTTATCCCAAAGTTATTTGTGGGGAGAGGGAGGTGTGGAAATGGTGTAAATACAGTATTTGTGTATGAAAGTCTTAAAACATCATACACACACACACACACACACACACACACACACATATATATATATATATATTCCTTACGTATCTATAGTTAATGTATGGTAGGTAGGAGACATCTGCATATTCATGATTTGCTCATTAAATGTTTCCTGATAATTATACCTAAGCAGCCTGAATTTCCTATTTTTGATGTTGATGGAAAGCTCCACAAAGTGATTCTTCACCCACAAGACCTATATGATAGTTGTTCAGTATGTAGTGCTGCTGCTCTCAGGGCCCTGTACATTAGTAATCCATGGCTTATCACATAGGGAAATGAGAGATGCCATATGTATTAGAAAACACTATGTCATCTAAGCCTTGGTCCTCAGGTATTTTTTGCTGGCAAAACAATGAATATCTTTTTAAAATAAAATTTTATTGAGATTTTGTACATTTCATACAGCAGTTTTTAATCAAACTTAGACCTCTTCCATCATCTATGTCCCCACCCCCTGAATCAGACATCATGTATTCTGCCATATATGTTAAGTCCTACCCAGTCAAGCATTTGTACCTAAATGGCCTTGGGTGCAGATTTATCCACTGGAGTCTAGTCAACCTATCTAGAGACGTTTGGTAATGCCTACTCTCTCCCACCCAGCAATACTCAATCTCCAAAAGTTCTCAGATTAGAGCCAGCCTGCCACCCATTTTGCTTGCATCACTCTTGGCCCTTATCTGATTGAGTTGGCATGGGTCCTGTACTCGATGCCACCATTGCCACAAGTTTACATGTGCAAATTTCCAGTGACCTGAAAGCCTCTGCCTCCTAACGTTCATGGACCAATGCTGCTTCTTAGTCTTTCCAACCCTCTTCCACAATGGCCCCTGAGCCCTGGATGGCAGAGGTTTGATATAGGAGTGCTATTCAGGGACACATACGCTGCAGTTTCTTATTCTTTAAAAGTGGGCTAATTGCAGATTTTTGTGTTCATCACACTGTGTTATACAAGAAAGCTTCACTGGTGAGAGTTGAGGGTGTACTAGTTCCTCTCTACCTTGTTCTGCTATGCTCCATGAATCTTAGCTATAGAATCTCCACTCTAGATGAATGTTCAATTTAAAAAGAGTCAATTTCAATACCTTACAAACCATAAAAAAAAAATACAAAGGAATCCTTTATCCTCTAAATAATTCCATTTATAGAACATAGAAAGACCTAGATAAATATATAAATTATTATTACTTAAACATTTTGTGTAGGTAGTTTATTTTCTATAACTGAAATTATTTAGGTGGTAAAGAATTGAGAATGAGCTGATTTGCTAAATTGAGTGACTCTAGATAGGCTGACTAGACCTCAGTAGATGAATTTTCTCTGAGGAATGTCTGGGGACACTACTAGCTTGACATAACAGACCTTACACAATGACAGAATTTATGAATTCCAGTGGAGAGGGATGTAGGAGGGTACCAGTGGGGAAGGAGGCATAAAGATGATTAAGATTGATTGAAACATTCTGTATGAAATACACAATAATTCAATAAAATTTAAAAAATAGTAAAATGAATCATTACAGTAAAAAGAACGTGGGTATTTGTGAAAGAAACAGGCTAATTATCTAAGCTCTTTCCTTACTAGCTTTTCAAAATTTTTTGTTCTGCTTGAGTGGGTTCTAATATTATGCAAACTTTGTTTAGTTAATTACTTTTGCTTCTGAAGTTACTCCTCTGAAGAAATTACTAGCAATTTAAGAAGCATGCTGTTCAGTATTGTTTTGACATATGTGTTTAGAAAAAAAAAAGGCACTGAAAACATCAAACAAATGCTTTTGGTTTGGAACATTCATACTTAAGCATCTGTTAATACAATCGGTATAGTAGCAGAGCACAAACACATTTTCACTTTTGAATCCCACTAGGTTTTGAAAAACACAATTTATAACAAATGAATGTGCTTTGGTCCAAAGTCTTGAGAGTGTTTTGCCTTCTGTCACCAGTAGTCCACTTGGAAGAAATAATCTTCACTCTTCAAAACTGTATTCTGGATTTATGATTTGGAGAGCTTGTCCTTTATCCTATACTTTAATTCAACATTATAGTACTGAGTTTTGACCACCACAAATTAAAGCTTTTAAAAGTCATGAATATTGTTCCTTCAGCATTACAAAGGTGCCATTATTTTGGTTGAATTCTTAGGAGAAGCACAATAAATAAGCACTATAAATAGATTTACTTACTGTAATTAAACTCTCATATTTGAGTTGTATTTTGTCCTACTTAAGCTGCAGACTTTATATTGTTTTGTTATGATTTTTTTACATTTATATAGGGTTTTATAAGATTCATTTTTCTTTCTTGGGAAAAATTTCTTCTAAGTTCTCTTATCTCGCATAAATCCATACCAACATGAGAGGACATGACCTCTGGCTGTGCCCATGACCCAACATTTGCAGGAGGGAATGCAGGAGGTGCTGTTAACCTAGTCAGCAGGACTAGAGTGACAGTATCTTCCCTGTTGTTCTTATAGAGCAAGTGTTTGGAACACAATATTTAAATCCTCTGCTGACAATTCAATGTATTTTCACTTATTAAAACTTCCCAAGGCATTTCATTGTATCACATCATTGTCCTCCTAGTGAAAGAAAGCATATTCTATGACTTAAATAGAAGTAGCAGAGATTGTAGTCCAGTTTCAGTAAAAGACTGAGTTTTCCATTTTCAATGGTGAATTTGATGTATTTAATAAATTTTATCTATTTGATAAGCATCAAAGTAACTCATGTCACTCAAAATATTTAACATCATATACCATCAACAGTGTACCCCTTGGAGTATCTGAGATAGTTTTAACTACGGCATATTTTAAGTTAACAAGAGTGCATTTAAATTAACATGAGTAGAGTGGTAAAATTTAGGGTAGACATTTTTAATTTGTCACAGCATTTACAACTGATATGTTTCTCCATTTGTTTTTCACTCCTTTTTAAAAAGTTAAGTCTATTGAGTAGGTAATCACTCACTTACTGGTTCCTAGAGGCCTGGAATGATACCTGGACAATCATGAGTTACCAATAAGTGTTTGCTTAATAAATAATGTGCCATTAGACCACCAGAAATTAAAATTACTCATAAAAAAAATTTGTGTCAATGTTTTAACAGAATATATTATATTATAGGGTTGAAAATATGGACTATTTAATAACTTCAAATATTGACATGGTAAGCCAGGAATGTCTACTGTTTGATTAACTTTATTGATTTGCTTTTTCCAATTTTACTAAATTTTGAAGAATATAGTTACATTGATAAATTCTGAGTTTCTGTAAATTCTGCAGTACATATACATATATTTTTTATTTTATGTAATGAATATGAAATGTACAAATGTGTGTTTATGCATATGTTTGGGCAATTTGAATTTTTTATTTGAAAATTTACATGTATGATTTAACTTCCTGAGTATTGTATAGTCATCACAATCACCATTTCAATATATAGCCATGTCTTACATGAATTTATCCACTAAGTGTGTTTGTACATGTAACATTTTCTTTAAAGTTAGTATATATGGTCTGAAAAATCAAAGTGTATTTAAAATGTATAAATCACCTTTGCACACAAGTAAATATAACATGAACTGAAATATTGATGATTAGTATCTGGACAATAAAATGAGTTTCTCTGAGATATTGTAGACTGCTACTTTGCTTGTTGTGAAATTACTCAGAAATCCACCCTGGTCCAACCCTCCGTTTCTGTGTACACCTCCCATATATTCACCATATCATTTTTACTTCTCTTAAAAATATTTAATTAGTGGAACTGGAGAGATGGCTCAACAACTAAGAGCACTGGCAGCTCTTGCAGAGGACCCGGGTTTGGTTCCCAGGACACATATGACAGTTAACAACTGTCTGTAACTCAAGTTCCAGGGTATCTGATGCCCACTTCTGAACCCCACATTGCATGAAAAAAATTCGCTCCATACATGCAGGCAATAAAATATAAATAATAAAACAACCACAAAAAATAATTTAAGAGCACAGGCTGCTCTTGCAGAGGACCCAAGTTGAGTTCTAAGCACCCACATGATGACTAACCACAGTATGTGACCCAAGTTACAGAGGAATCTAATGCTGTCTTCTGACCTCCGTGGGTGTTTCATGACACGGGTGCACTTACATGCATATACATTCATACACATAAAATAAAATTAATACATAAAATCTTTTTAAAAATATTTATGAGCAGCATAGCTGTTTGTCTTCTCAGAAGAATGCACTTATAAGAACTTACAATCAACAGTTAATTCCGTGAAAAGCACATGGTTTCCCTTTTGGTTTCCTGCATTTGTGTGTGTGTGTGTGTGTGTGTGTGTGTGTGTGCGCGCGCGCACATGTGTGTGTGTGCGTGTGTGTAATGTATGCATCTATGCATAAGTGTGTGCTGCTGTGCTCACCCGTCTGTATACATGTGGAGACCAGAGATCAATGTCAATTGTATTCCTCAATCTATATTTTTTGGGGACAGGGTCTCTCCCTGAATGCCTTTTCAACTAGACAGGCTGGCCATTAAACCCCTGGGATTTACCTGTCTCCTTGGGTTACAGAAACAAGCAACACACCTCAGTGCCCAGCTTTTTCCTGGGAGCTTAGGATGCAGATTGATTTCCTCACACTTGTTCAGACAGTATACTCCTAAGTCATCTTCCCAGACCCCCAAAGCACATGGTTTTTCTAAAAGTGTATTATGACAAATTAAAGGTGCATTATAAATTTTAGCTTAACTGAACTAAAAATTTTAATCTTCCCTAAAGGCTTCTAAAATTAATTTTAATTTTTAAGCCTAAATGCAATAGATTTATGAATGGCTATTACAGTGGAAAATATAGCATGAATATTTTAATTCAAATTTTAAACAGCTACTGTAAAGAAAAACAAAAATAAAACTAATTTTTTGATTCTCTTATCTGAACTACACCTTAAAAGCACCTAAATAGTTAAGGTTTTACATACTAATATATATTTATTCCATAGAAAATTTGGCTTTGTAATTATCTCAAAGTCTTGTATAACATCCACTTCATTGTAGAATAGACTGTGAATATGAATCCCTTGATCATGGCACACTGTATAAAACTTAAAAGAGATTTGCAGTTGTAAATAGGCATCCCCTTAATCTCATGTTCTTTAGTTAATTCAAAGTAAAGAATCTGTGTGAACATAACTTACTCTTTGAATGAGTGTCTCGAAATCTGAGACATTATATGGCTGGTTTGGAAGAGGCGGAATGCCAGGAATTTTTTAGTTTTCTGGGAATTAATTCTTCCAGATCTCACAGGATCTTTCACGAAGACCTGTATTTCTAAATGAGGATGTAGACAATTCTGAAAAGGCGACTGAGGCCTTCTGAGGTTTTGGACAGAAAGATCCAGCTACCAGGACTCCTCAAGTGTGAAGTATGACCTATAGTACAGGTTCTGAAGGTATGATACATTGTTTCATGATAAGAGAAGCCTAGTGTATAGATTGTATCTCTTGGTAGTTAAGGGTTTGCTATCTGATCTATTGTATGTGTCTTTCATTATCACAGTCTACCATTAACTAATACCATGTAATTTATACAGAACTAAAAATTCTTAAAACAGGTGATTTCTATGCATTCCCTGTGATCTTCATGAGCTTGTTGAAACAGACTCTATGTGTTTGTAATCCCTACAATATTGCTGTATTATTACTATTTTAGACAACCAATGATCATTAGAAGAGCCAAGATGATCATTGGTAAGTCTTTATTCCACCCAGGAGGTTAATATTTCTTGTGGTAGGTGTTGCTCTTTTGAAGCAGATTTTGTTCTATTATGTTCTCTATGATGTACAGAAATTTTACCTTTACTGCTTTGCAAATATTATGATCACTTTTTTAAATCCTCTCATAAATGTCTCAACACAAACCCATATTTCACCTTCATTTATTGAAATATATATTTTCTTTATGAAAATACTAAGCAGATATTTTATTTTCATTAATTTAAGAATATTTATTTTCATTATTTTAAGGAGAGTCTGCTGCAGCGATGGAAGCCTTCTCCATCTTTCTTGGGTCATGGTTGATTTGCATAATGAATTCATCATAACTAACTGAATTACAAAACTGAAATGAATTTTGCTGCTATAAACTTATCCTTGGTGTTGTGAATAGCTTCAGTAGTCATCTTGACACACATCAGGGTAGAGAATATCAGTTAAGGAATTTTCTTCATTGGATTGACCTGTGGTGTGATGTGGGAAGGCCCAAACCATTTTAGGAAATACTGCTGGGGTAGTAGGCCTGTGTTGCATAAGAAAGCAGACTAAGCACAGACTAGAGGAGCAAGTCAGTAAGCAGCATTCCTCCATGGTCTGTACTTTGGTTGCCTCCCTGAGCTCTTGCCTGTTTTCCCTCCATGATGAACTGTAAGCTGAAGGTCAAATAAACCCTTTCCTCCCCAAGTTGGTTTTGATCAGTGTTCTTATCACAGCAATAGAAAGTAAGTAGGATATTTGGATTCTTTTTTTTTTTTTTAAGCGTATGTCAATTTTATCAGCAAAGTGCATTGAGTAAGGTAATTTTCTTAATTGATGGCATTAAATGAGTTATCTAATGCATTATTCTTTTATGAATCTGGCAAGGCAATATGAGTACTCCTAGATAGTTTTAAAACTATTCCATAAAATGTACTATGGCAAAGTATGAACAAACTTTACTCAGAAAACAGTTCCTTAACAGCTATTTTGCATGGTTATACCAAAATACCAGAGATTAGTTTTATGTAAAGATCAGAATCCTATTAATTCCACCTCTGGAAACTAGAATTTAAAGATAGACTTCTTGACAGAATTGGTTGCTAGTGTGAACCCCTTCCCTCTGCCTAATTGTTGGGTCTGTCACTGAATCCTCTACAGGGAAGACAAGCTGTGGCCCCCATGGTGGAGAGAAAGAAAGGTGAAAGGAGTCAGACTCTCCCTGTTAGTTGGAGCCTCCATGACCAAAACATTACCACCCAAATATTATGTTCCAACATTGTTCTCAACATATGAGTTTAATAAAAGTTATTCAAAACACAGCAAGTATCTATTCCAAAAAAATATTTCATAGGAAAATGCATATTTTATTTTTCTAAGAAGATCATTAGTTTTAGTCTCATTTGTATTTTTTTCTAGATGGAAAGTCAATAAATCAATAATAAGTAGTAAAATACAAACACTGTGAAATGTTTTAATTAATTTTGAGATCCTGTTATTGACAACATTCATTAACTCATTTTATTATAAAACAATCATAGTTTTCCTAAGCCTCTTGGCTTGCTCAGGCATTGCAGAATATGAATGAACAGAAAGAATCGATATAACTATGACATCAAATTTATATTAAATGAAAGAAGAGGAATAAGAAAACTTGTGGCTACATTTTATGATATCTGAATAAAGTGAGGAAGAGCAGAACCTTCCTGATAATTAATACCTCTGTGAATATTAGACTAATACAAATAAGCTGAAATTATAAATACAAGCAAGTAAAGGTGTGATGGCTAATCCTGTGTGTCAATTTGACTATATCTGGGATTAACTGAAATGAAAGAGATCTTCTCGATTGGATCATCTGAAGTTGGAAGACACACTCTAAATGTAGATGTTACCTTCTGATGGAAGCCCACATAAAGGGCCAAGCCAGAGGAGAATGCCTGGCTTCTTTCTGCTTGCCTTCTCTCTCGCTGGTGAGGTCGTCTTGCTGATGTAGACTGAAGACTAGCTGATCTTTTGGAATTCGTCAGACCTTCAGAACCAGATTGGGACTACTGAGACATCCAGCTTTGTGGACTGAGTGACTACAGATTCTCAAACTCTCCAGTGTGGTACAGTCATTGTTGGACTACTCAGACTCTATCCTGTGAGCTAAGCTGATAAATCTGTATACATATATATTCATTTTACCAGTTCTGTTTCTTTCGAGAACCTTGACTAATACAGATTGTGATACCAGGAGTGGTTCCAGAGAAGCAGAATCGAAAGGATGAATTTCTTTAATGGACTTGTTGGTATTTGGAGCAGGTTTTCCCATTCAGAGTCTTAAGGCAGCATGGAGAGCACTGAAAATCCATGGTGTAGACTATTTGAAACAATTATGGAGATAGACCCATTTGAATCTCCTAACTCACCTCTTGTGAAGAGTAAGAAATTTAGTGACACTATACATAAAACATTTGACAATTTGTGGAAAAATAAGAAAAATAATGATGCTGGCTGGTTACTTCTAGCATCTCTGGATAAAGTGATGAAGATAAACAATGAGCTTAATGATAAAATTGCCAAACTCCAAATTTGAATCAACAGTTTAAAAATTTCCAAGTGCACCCTGGAAGAGAATCTTCTCTCCAGCAGCCAGAGAACTAAAGCTGCAGAAAATCAAGCTGGAGCCATTATTATACAGTAGGTTTGGCTGACCTACCACACAAATTTAATTCTCTGCTTCAAAGGGTGTCAGCAGTAAAGGTGAGAGCATTGGTAGGGAAAGACTGGAATCCTGACATGTGGGATGGAGATGTGTGGGAGAACCCTGAGGAGGCTGAGGATTTTGAATCCTCAGACTCTGAGGAATTTGATTCACCTGAAGAATTAATCTCCCCACCCTCAGCAGACCCATCCTCCCCACACTTGCCTGAGGAAACTAATCCCATTGAGGAAACTAATCCCATTCAGCAAGACAAAGCTGATGTCCCTCAGGGCCCAGTTGTTGTTGCCTCTAGACCTATAACTAGACTCAAAGCTAAGTAGGCCTCTAGAGGAGAGATAGAAAGTATGGTCCATGAGGAGGTGTGCTACACCACTAAAGAACTTAGTGAATTTGCTAATTTATTCAAGCAGAAGTTAATGAATATGTCTGATAATGGATTTTAAGGGTATGGGATAATGGTAGAAGAAACATAAAATTGGATCAGGCTGAGTTTATTGACATGGGCCCCCTGACTGGAGATTCTAGGTTTAATATGGAAGCTCGTGCAATTAAAAAAGGTGTTAAAAGTTTATTTGATTTGTTGGCTGAGGTATTTATCCAAAAAGGGCCTATTGACAGAGAGCTGGAGATACCTGATATCCCTTGGCTTAGTGTTGATGAAGGAATTGTAAGGCTCAGGCAAATTGGTATGCTCAAATAGATTTGCAGTGCAACACCAAATTCTCTACAATGTGAGGGCCCACAAGACATGCCTTTAATGATTTTATAAGATGGAAAGTACAGAGAGAGACACCAGAACACTTGAAGAGCTTTTGTTTTTGTTCTTTCCCTTATGCTGAATCTTACAGTTGGAAATGCTGCTGCTCAATTGCATAACTTAAATGTAAATATACTAGGTGTAACAGGACCTCAGAGTAGGGATCAGGTGGCAGTATTGAATTACCAAAGACAAGATGAGCATACTTATTGTAATGGGTGGCAAAGGCAAATCAATTCCTGCAATGGCATGACTCAGATGGACCTGTGGTACTGGCTAATCAATCATGGTGTTTCCAGGGACCACATGCATAAGAGGCCTACTAAGTTTTTATTTGATCTGTATAAGCAGAAAAGCTCTAGGACGAATGATAGGAAGTCAGTACTGGATCGTAGCAATAGAGAATCTCGCTCAGTCAACGAATTTCCAGACTTTAGATAGTTTACAGACCCAGAACCCATGGAATGAAGGGAAGGTTTGGTGCCCTTGAGGAAGGACCTTGTTACAATACCAAAGAGTAATGCTGTTCACATCTCACCCATCCTTCCCCAGAGGGACCTGCGGCCTTTTACTAGAGTAACTGTACATTGGGAAAAAGGAAATAATCAGAAATTTTCAGCCTATTGGATACTGGTTCTGAGTTGACACTGATTCCGGGAGACCCTACAAAGCACTGTGGCCCTCCAGTTAAAGAAGGGGCTTATGGAGGTCAGGTGATAAATGGAGTTTTGGGATAACAGTGGGTCCAGTGGTTCTCTGAACTCATCCTGTGGTTATTTCCCCAGTACAAGAATGTATAATTGGGATAGATATACTTAGGAATTGGCAGAATTCCCAAATTCGTTCCCTGACCTGTGGAGTGGGGGCTATTATGGTTGGAAAGGCCAAATGGAAACCACTGGAATTGCCTCTGCCAGGGAGAACAGTGAACTGCTTTCTTAGCAGGGGCCTTCTGTTTTCTGCTTGACTTACATGGAAAGTGCCACCAAGCACAGATGCCTGACCTTATTTGGAACATGACCTTTGGCATAGTTAGGCATTCCCCTACCACATGTAAATAAAGCACACTATGAGCACCTATCAGCTGAAGCTTTGGCTGCTGCTTCCACACTATATTTTCCCTGACCACCACTGAATAAATGGAGCTGTATCACTGAATCTGACACCCCGGAAGGTCTTTTCCATCATGCTTACTGGCCATCCTGACCCTGTTTCTCACTTCTGCTCCCTTTGTCCTCATGGATCAGTGGCCAATGGCTCTTGAGGGGAGGGAGAGACCCACAGCCCTTCCCTCCTCCAAGAAAGAAGCACAACACTTGGTGGGTCTGTTTGGATTCTGGAGGCAGCACATTCTTCATCTGCGTGTGTTACTAAGACCCATATATCAAGTGACTTGGAAGGCAACTACCTTTGAGTGGGGCCTGGAACAGGAAAGGGCCCTTCAACAAGTCCAAGCTGCTTTACAAGCTGCTCTGCCCCTTGGGCCATATGATCCAGTAGACCTGATGGTGCTTGAGGTATCAGTGGCAGATAAAGATACTGTTTGGAAGCTCTGGCAGGCCTCCATAAGGAAGTTACAGCAGAGGCCATTGAGATTTTGGAGTAAGGCTTTGCCTTTATCTGTGGACAACTATTCTCCCTTTGAGAAATAGCTCTTAGCCAGCTATTGGGCCTTAGTGGAAACTGAAATTTTTGACAATGGGCCATCAAGTCACCATACGACTTGAGCATCCCATCATGAGCTGGGTATTATCTTAACCCCCAAGCCATAAAGTAGGCCATGCACAGTAACAATCCATTATCAAATGGAAGTGGTATATACATGATCGGGCCTGAGCAAGCCCGGAGGTCCCAAGCAAGTTACATGGAGAAGTTGCCCAAATGCCTATGATTCCTACTCCTGTTACGATGCCTACTGTTTTCAGACTTGCACCTATGCCTTCATGGGGTGTGCCCTATGATCAGTTGACTGAGAAAGAGAACACTAGGGCTTGGTTTACAGATGGTTCTGCATGCTATGCAGGCACCACTCAGAAGTGGACAACTGTGGAATTACCATCAATATCTGGAACAACCCTAAAGGACACTGGGGAAGGAAAGTCTTCACAGTGGGAAGAACCTTGGGCATTGCACATGGTCATGAATTTTGCTTGGAAGGAGAACGGGCCAGAAGTGTGATTATACACTGATTCATGGGCTGAAGGCTTTGAATCTGTCTAATATATTGTACAGTTTTTCCTATAGCCAGGATTCACAGGTCCAAAATCAAGGGGTGGAAGTGGGAATGATTCCTCTCACTATCACCCTTGGTGAGCCACTAGGAAAATTTTTGTTTCCTGTACCCTTGACATTACATTTTACTGGCTTGGATGTTTTGGTTCCAGAGAAGGGAGTGCTTCTGCTAGGAAGGACAACAAACATTCCATTTGACTGGAAGCTAAGACTTCCCCCTGGACACTTTGGGCTTCTGATGCTCTTAAGTCAGTAGGCTAAAAAAGGAATAACAGTATTAGGAGGGGTGATAGACCCAGACTACCAGGGGGAAATTGGACCGGTTCTCCACAATGGAGGTAATGAAGATTATATCTGGAAGGCAGGAGATTCCTTAGGGTGACTTTTGGTGTTACCATGTCCTGTGATTAAGGTCAATGGGAAACTGCAACAACCCAATCCAGACAGGACAACAAATGACCCAGACCCTTCAGGGATGAAAATATGGGTCACTCCTGTAGGGAAAGAGCCAAGACCTGCACAGATGCTTGCTGATGCTGGAGGAAATACAGAATGGATAGTAGAGGAAGGTAGTTACAAATACCAACTTAGGGCACATGACCAGTTGAAAAAAAGTGGATTGTAATTGACATGAGTATTCTTGAACTATTTGGTTAAGAATAGGATTGTGCATGTATAAACATATGTTAAGCAGATACTTGAGTTATTGTTTTTCGAATGTATAATTTAAAGAAGTGTTAAGTGGTTAAGTGTTGTGACCTATATGATTATATTGGGTTATGGGACACTAAAGGACTAAGCATTCCTCAAAAACCTTATCACCTACTCTAAGATATAATGCATTGGTCATTGTATGATGGGATAGTTATATCACGTTAGGCAAAATTATAACCTCAACATTGTTTTCATTTGAAAATTAAGCGTGACATAGAGAGATGCTATTGGGTGTCAAGTTGACAAGGGGTGGACTTGTGATGGCTAATCCTGGGTGTCAACTTGACTATATCTGGTGTTAACTGAAATGAGAGAGATCTTCTTGATTGGATAATCTGAAGTTGGAAGACACACCCTAAATGTGGATGTTACCTTCTGATGGCAGCACGTATAAAAGGCCAAGGTAGAGGAGAACGCCTGGCTTCTTACTGCTTGTCTTCTTTCTCACTGGTGAGTTTGTCTTGCTGCTGTAGACTGAAGACTAGCTGATCTTTTAGAATTTGTCAGACCTTCAGTACCATATTGGGACTACTGAGACATCCAGCCTTGTGGACTGAGTGACTACAGATTCTCACCCTCTCCAGTGTAGTGCAGCCATTGTTGGACTACTCAGTCTCTATCCTGTGAGATAAGGTGATAAATCTCTATACATATATAGTCATTCTACCAGTTATGTTTCTTTGGAGAACCCTGACTAATACAAAAGGTATATACAGTTTTGTTTCATCATATGAATCACCTTAAATATAGCATAAACAGAAAGTTTTGTATAGTAGGACTTTATTAAGTGTAGTTCTAAAACTTCTCCTTTTCTCTCTTCTAAAGAGATAAAGTTCATTTAGATTACTGTATAAACAAATATGATGTCTCATTTATTTTGGAATAAAGTGCATGCTACTGTAAACCAATATTATATGCCATTCTCTGGTTTGCTTAGAAAAGTTCCTATATATTCATAGTGTTACTCACAAAACCAGCAAAGATATCTACAGAATAAATTGTAACTGATTTGTACTTTCTTTGTTAAATATAGTTGTAAGGCTAGATTTCAATGTATATGAAAATATGCGCATATACATAATACTGTGCTGTTCATAAATTTATAACACAAATTACACACATGGATAGTTGACATAAATCATCCTTTATTAATACTTCATTTAAATCCTATAACATGTCATGCAGGAAAACACGAAAGAATGCTTCCTTACCACATCTTTGTAACATTAGATGTATATCTCATGAAACCTGTAAGGTAATACTGGGAGACTGCAGACTCTACTAACAGAGTATTTTTTCTTTCAAAATATTAAATTCTGTAACTATAAGAATTGTACATTTGCTCCTACACAATTCTCCATTCTACAATAGTGATATTTAAATATAATTAAAAGAATATTAAATACCTAAAACCAAGTGAAAATATATAAATAATGTTGTATGACACAATTCATGGGAAGGCATGAATGAATGTCTACTCACCCCACAGAGCAAAGTAACAAAAGATCAGAGTAAGGATACCACAGAGATGAGCTTAAAGAATCAATGAATTCCATTGGGGTTACTTACTGGACTGTGAGGTAGTGCTTAGGAAGCACTGCCAAAAGAGAAAGACTCTATAGGGAAACACGGAAAAGGAGCTGATAAGAATGAAAGAGAGTGAAAGAAAATAACTAAAAGGACAAAACTTAAGGGTGAGGTGAGAACCTGAAAATGTCCTATTTCCAGGTACTAGAATCACTGGGAAATGTTTCTGTTGTTATAGCAGTAATAATAATTATTGGTATTTTGTTTTGTTTTCTCACAATCTGTTCCAATTTGTGGATTATTGTTCCATTCTTAATTTTTTAAATTTCTTTTCCATGTTCTGTTCTCCATGCTAGAAGTTAAGCTGTCACATCCCTAGACAAATGTATTTTAATATTAATTACTTTAATATAAATCCCTACATTCATAGACAAGTATACAAGTCCATTCCTCAAAGAAGCTTCTTTTACAACAGAGATTATTAGAGAAAATTTACAACTTGTCATTCACAGAGTTGTCTGTGAATTTCCCAGGCATAAGTGGCACATCTAGAATACAACCTCTACACCTAAGAAATACAGAGCATAGAATAAGGGGTAAAGAGAACACTAATGCATCTCTCAACTCTCAACAATGAAGCTACCTCATATAACAGAGGGACAGGATCATAAAAGGTCACAAATGACCAAAGTGGAGAGAATGAGACTCTGCATAATGTGGGTTCTTGGATAGGACTCCTGTATTAAACCCCACCCAACCATGGCTCAGGGGTCATTGTGGAAGGGGTGGTGGAAAGATTGTAAGAGCTAGCGAGGAGGTGCATGACCATATGGAAATAAAGTCCTACAGACTTCTGGGACCTTGCTCATGTGAACCTACAGCAATAGTGTCAGTACATCTGTACCTCCAAAACCAATCACTCCTCCAAAAAGCATGAGCGAGGGTGAGCGCAAGTCACCCTGGGAGGAAGGGTGGAACCTAGCCACCAGCAGTAAGATTGGAATGGAAAAAAGGAACTGCAGCCACCAGGGAAAATGGCTGAGGGGTCCTACAGGCTTGGAAGTGAGATGGGGCATCCACAGACTGTGGGGTGAGACCATGCACTCATGGGGTGTGGGAGAAAGCTAATGGAGACTGTGGGCAGGGCTGGAAAGATGCCATCCCTTTGTAAGTCCTTCCGCCCTATCATATAAACCATGTGGAACCCAAGATAAACATATGTTATGTTAGTTTGTCCACTAGCATTACAAGACCCTGAGAGAGTGAAGACAGGTCAAACAGAGACCAGGAAGGAGAAAATTTAGTGGAACAAATTGGCATAGCCAGAAAGATGGCACTGGAAACAAAAAACCACAGGAGTCTGGGAAAATCAAGGGAGCTAATGGTGGCACTGACATGGCTCTCACATGGATCATGAAATATGTAATTAGAATGACGCAGGTGACACAGACACTGATGGAATCAGAGGGAAAAATCCTGGGGCCACAGCTGTATTGTAACTGTGGGAAACTAGCCTAGTTGTTGGTATATGAAGATTCTTTAAAGGTTATAGAAAGGCTAGAAAAACTTTTACAGGCCTTGGATACAAGTGGAGAACCCAGAGAGGGGGCTTGGCCCCTTTGCATAATAAAAGATTTGCCCAAGGCAGAGGAAGCAGAAGATCCCAGGGAGGGAAGTACTGATGAATTTAGTTTCAGCTGCAAAGTTTGAGAGAGAAAAAAATGGGACATTTTAACTGTGTAAGGTTAGGAGACCAGGGGTCCAAGGACTCAGGAAAAAAAGACAGAGAGTAATGAAAAAAAAAGCAACCAAAAAGTAATAAGTAGCTAAAGCTGCTTCTCAGATTCAACCTTTGATACAAAAAAAAAAGGAAAAAGCTAACAGTAATGTAACTAGGTAATGCTCCACACTGGAGCTGTTAAAACTATGAAAAACTTGCAAGCAAGCAATCAAAGAGCCCCTCACCAGGTGGCTCATGAGGGTATAGGACATGGGAGCAAATAACGTCAAAGTCTTTCAGAAGCTTCACAGCTGAGTTATATAACCATCCAGCTGTCCTTGAGACATAGGATGTACAACCTAGGCCAGTGCAGGGGGCAGTAGTCATTAATGGGATGGCTGGTGCAAGGATTTAAAGATACATGGCCATCACCAATGGAAACTCCCATAATTAACAGTGGCCAGAGA
Source organism: Nannospalax galili (assembly GCF_000622305.1). Taxonomy (NCBI): domain Eukaryota; kingdom Metazoa; phylum Chordata; class Mammalia; order Rodentia; family Spalacidae; genus Nannospalax; species Nannospalax galili. The sequence continues at coordinate 58,113 of NW_008343216.1, read as the reverse complement.
ACTATGAAGGAGGGACAGGCATTACTATGAGAACTAGGTATGAGCAAAGCAATATATGCTGCCCAGATCACTGGGCAAGATAACACTGTGTTCACCAGAGGTACAAAGGAAAGCTTAATTCAACTAGGGCCTCAAGAATGGTATAGAGATTCAATGATTTTGCTAAGTCCTTTAGTGGAACAAGATCTTTGTAAAGTGAGAGAGGCTTTAACAAACCTAAGTGACTCAAACCAGTGTGTGACTCAAACCAGCGTGGAAAACATGTCTACGGAATAACAGAACACCCTACAAGAGATATTAAAAAGACCAGACAGAAAAAATGGCCAGTGTGGGTTACTCAAAGACAAATGTGGTAAGATTTATGGCAAGCCCAAATTCCCAGAGAAAAAATTGATAGAAAACCAAATTTGGTACTGTGGAGTTTCTGGAAATCTTTAAAACCAGAAGAATAGTTTACAAAAGGCATTCAGAGGATAAAAACTGATAAAAACCCAGAGGTGGTTAAGGATCACCAAATATTAAATAAGGTGTATTTTTCTCATTAAAAATTCTATGCTAGGTGTGGAGGCAGTTTTTCCTACCAGGGCCTCCCCCAGCAGCCAGATATAGTCGATGGAGAGATGGCAGATATGGCTACAGTCAGGAGGCAGACTCAGGGTCTACCTAACAAAGGGAGCCAACAGGTGCAGTGCAAACAAGAGAAACTCCCTGCCTCTTTATCCTGGTGTAGGGTCAGGCAGCTGGAGCCAGTGCCTGTAAGTGTACAAAGGATAAAAGAATACAAACAGACTCCATGTAAGATACCGAGAATGCAGAATGACCCCAAAGGGATAATTAAAGATAATAAAGAACTAACCAAATTAATACCTCTTACCTATGCTATGGTACCTAACAGAGATCTGTGGAGAAAGTAATTAATACAAATGGATAAAATCTTTCCATGCTGTGTTAGACTTGTCTATGATTGATTTAATATATTATGTTAACCTTTGAGTGTTTTATAGATATGAAAGCCATTTGAAAAATACTTAAAGAAACAAAGGCCAGCTATAGCTCTAAGAGACTTTGGAGTTTTATGGTTGGGTAAGATAAAAACAGGCTCCCATAATTATACAACTGTTAAGAAAAACTACAGTACCAGGGGTGGGTTGCCCCACTATGAGATGTTGGTCATAAAGAGATCCTAGAGGTCCTCAAATTCACCAAAGCTATTGCCACTAATGTTGGTTGTACACTAGAAAGGTTGGTAAGGCTACGTTGCTGAAGATGCTATATAATGTGAGCATGGGAGAAGATGAGATGGAGCTGAGATTAAGCCAAAATCTCCATGCCACTGGATGGAAGGCTTTCATAGTGCCAGAAGGGACTATGCAGATTGTTTGGAAAGAAAGGATCCCCTAATGACTCCACTCAAAAATGGACTATGCGTGCTGCACACTATGGACATGCCAAGCAATGCCTGCTTGTGCAATAATGGCTCGACTAACATACGTACAACACACAAATTTCTAAATGGGTAAGGCCTGATCTTAGGGGTGGAACACACATCTAGTACTGTAAACCAGGGCAACCCCCATGTCAAAGAGGGGTATAGGTCATGGGGGGGGAGTTTTTGCAAGTGTACTATTAATGAATATGATGCACCCACTGGAATATCTTCTGGGCATTTGTATTTGCATTCATATTTGTCTAGATGTGTCTAACTCCCTTCCATTTGTCTTTATAGTAGAGGAATCACCACTGAGATAGATTAGCAGCTACGTCTTGAAGACAAATGATGGGGAGGTTCAAGAGATCACTCACCATGATACAAGAAAGATTGTCCTGCATCTGTTATCCCTCCAAGGCTCAGGGAAATTCACAGAAAAAATGGTGGAAAGTTTGTAAGAGGTGGAGGAAATGGGTGGAGTGTAGTCTGGAAACCACTTGTTCCTGTGAAAAGTATGAGTGAGACCAAGCACAGGACACCCTTGGAAGAAGCATGGAGCCTAGCCATCAGCAGAACTAGCAGTGGTGAGTTTGGAATGGGTAAGGGGAAGTGTGCGGACTCTGGGGTGAATGGTGGAGGTGTACTGCAGGCGTGCAAGCTAGAGAAGGCATCCCCAGACTGTGGGGTGAGACCACAGGCTCATGGGGCATGGGCAAAAGCTAATGGAGACTGTGGGTGGGGCTTGAATGACACCATACCTTTGTAAATCCTCCCTCCATATCATATAAACCATGTGAAACCCAAGATAAAAATGTGTTATGTCAGTTTGTCCACCCACATCAGGAGCACAAGACCCTGAGAGAATGAGAGTGGGTCAAACAGAGAGCGGGAAGGAGAAAATTTAGTGGAACAATGCCTAAGAACCATGCAAACTCAGGCAGACAAAACTCCAGGACAGAACTCTGGAAAGGAGCAATAGCCAATCTTAATGGAATAATTATTGGCAGCTGATCACTGGTGTGTAAGGAAAAGCTGATCTTAAAGGGAGGGGCTCTAGAGAGGCTGACTAAACTTCAGTGGCGAAATATGCACTGAGGGACATCTGGGGACACTAACTTGATACAATAGGCCTTCACACAAATGACAGAGTGCATGAATTCCAGTGAGGGGGCATGGGAGGATATCAGGGGAGAAGGGGGTATAAAGATTATTAGGATGTTCTCTATGAAATACGCAAAACTTCAAAAACATTTGCAAAATAAACAATTTTGATAAAAGAAAGGATATCTTACAATGACCCACATTTTTTGTTTTTATCGATTTTTTGTGTATCTTACACAGAATACTTCAAACAATCTTAATCATCTTTATACCTGTATCCCCACTTTATACCTGTATCCCATAGCCCTAACACTGAAGCACATAATCTCTGTCATTCTTGTTAAAGCCCAAAGTGTCAAGTCAGTGTCCCCAGAAATTCTTCAGTGCAAGTCCATCCACTGAGTTTTAGTCAGACTATCTAGAGTCTCTTGTTTTAGGAAGATCAGTTTTTCCTCACCTAGCAGTAATCAGTTTCCAATGTTTCCTCAGCTAAGATTGGGGTCTTCTTTTCATTTCTCCAGTTCTATGCTTAGTTTTTGTCTGCTTGAGTTTGCATATAACATTTGTATGCTGACACCATTGCCATAGAATCATATGAGCAGAGTCCCAGGAGCTTGTAGGACTCTGTTTCCATATGGTCTTCCACCACTTCCCTGACTCTTACAATCAGGGGATCCCTGAGCTTTGGGTGGGTGAAGTTTTAATATAAGAGATTTTCTATCCAGGGACCAGCATTCTGCCAACTCTGAATCTCTATGTTTTGGACATTTGTGACCTTTTGTGTTCCTGACCCTCTGTTTCATGAGGGATCTTCATTAATGAGAATTGAGATATTTATTAATGTCATCTTCAATACCCTTGTTCTATATTCCCTGTGCCTTAGGAGTAGAGGTTGAATTGTAGATGTGTCACTTAGGCCTGGGCAATACAGACAAGACAGGTATTACTAAAAGAGAAATGGATAAAAATGGGACTATTTAAATGGAAGGAGAGGAGGGAAGGTTATACAAGGAACCTTGAGGTTAGAGGAAAAGAAGAAGCTCAAAAAAGTTTGGACTATAGGAAACTGGTATTATCAAGGGAAAGATGTGGAAAATGGGAATGCTTTAAATGGGGAAACCATGACAGAAGAGTTAGAGAGGGAGAGAGAGAGGGGAGATAGATAATGCCTAGCTAGCTTTGAAAACACCCGAGGGAATCATATTAGTCCAACAACCTAATGACAAATTACATATACAGTATCACTGCATGAGTCCATGTGTACAGCTGAGGGCTGCATAACAAGAAACAGTGCCAGACAGAAGAAAAGTTCCATGAGTTGTTGACCAGGATGGTCCAAGAGCTTCCCAAAATTACACAGGCTATTGCCACAGCCCTTGATGGTTTCCCAGAACTTGAAGGTAAGACTTTACTGCTGAAGACAGAACACACTTTGGACACAATATTTGGAGCAATAGAGCTGGAACTAACCCGAAATCACTTCCCCTGAAGGCTAGGTCTCAGAGTTTTGGAGAACACCATGAAGGGGCTGAGGGAAAACATCTATTGATGGTCCAATACTAGCTTGAAGACCAAATACCACATCAATGTCTTGCAAAACATACAAAACAGGTGCAGTAGTGGCACTTTTATCTTGGGAGCGATTAACAGCATCCTAATTGGACTAAAAGTCCACTCAATGAGAGTAAACTAAAATGTGGTATTATAAACGTAACAAAAATACATAAGGCTGGAGAGGTGGTAGATCTTAGAGAAAATCCCAAGGCTTTCATATCCCTAGACTAATGTGATTTCTTACTATGTGAAAAATATGTATCCTTATATTCACAGACAAATATCCTAATCACCACTCATCAAAGAAGCTTATTTTGCACCATTTGAAGAGTATTACTAAGTACCACACTGATCACATACAGAAATTCCCCACAATTAAATCAAACTGTTTAAGACAGGGCAATGCACTGTAGAGAAAATGAACAGATATTTCTCACTTTCTGTTGTTCTGGCTTGAAGTCCTTAGCCCTTCCAAGAGCTTCACACCTCTGGAGACCATAAAAGTGCTCATGGAAAGGAAAATGAAATATGGAATTTGCCAAATGCTTCACTACTACTGTGTTCTCTGTTTTGTTTTATTACACGTAGCTGACATTAACCATGGTCTCATTAGGTGAAAAATGCACCAAGAATATCCCTCAGGGTCTGGAGAGATGGCTCAGTTGTTAAGAACACTGACTGGTTTTGCAGAAGACCCAGGTTCAAATCCCAGAACTCACATGGCAGCCAACAACTATCCATAACTCCAGTTCCAGGGGATCCGACAGCCTCTTCTGTCCTCTGTGGGCATTGCACAACATGGGTGCACTTACCTACATGCAAGCAATACATACATACACATAAAAATAAATAAAATATAAAAAAATAATATCCCCCAGCACATTCTCTAAAATATTCACCAGCATATTGCAATGT
>NW_008343216.1:45602-53057 GCF_000622305.1 Nannospalax galili | reverse complement strand
ATATATATATTATTTTGCATCAGTATAATTCTGAGTAACTTTTTAATTATTTATTTTTTTAAGTTTATTTAGTGTGTATCAGTGTTCTGCTGCATGACTGTAACATACCTATGTGTACAATGTCCACAGAGGCTAGAAAAGGGCTCAGATCCCTTGGTCCTGGAAGATGCTGAGTCCAAGTAGAAGCACTGGCTAGACTTAGTCAAGTAATTTGGAGCTTAAACTTTATGTGGAGATGGCAAAGCTGAGCACATTTTTTATATGCCCCTATATGTAGAATCCTAGGAACTTTGCTCATATGTATTAGTCGAATTTAGGAAAGTGTTCAGAGGCTTGCCTTTATTATCAAAATCAGATAAAAGTAACAGTATTTTGGGGGAGACCACATCATTCACAATAAATTTACATATACATTATATAAATCAAACCCATAATTAGTAACAATTTACCATCACAAAAATAACTATAATCAAAAAGACAGTGAGAATGTGCATAAACCAAAATTCTCATCAGTTGTTGTTGAAATATGAATTTTTGCACACAGTTTAAAACACTATTCATCAAATGTATTAACCACAGTATCTTGGACTGAAGACTCTCTTGAGGTGTTGGAGAGGGAAAGTTCACTGTATTACTTTAAACTAAGATTACAGCAATTCTTCTAAAGAAATGGAAATCAAAGGACAATGAAAGAAAATTGAAGTAAAATCTCTATCAATTGGAATGGATATAAATTACATAGGTAAGTCATGGTGCTGGATAGATGACTCAGTGCTTAAGAGCACTGGCTGTTCTTCAAAGGACCTGAATTAGATTCCCAGCTCCACATGGCAGCTGACAACTGTCCTAACTCTAATTCAAGGGGATTTGCCAGCCTTGTTTGACCTCCACAGGCATTGCATGCCATAGTTGCATCTACATACATGTAGGCAATACACTTATACACATAAAAAAATAAAGTATTTACAAAAAATAAGTCATCTCTTTGTATTTATAGGTCCCCCATATTTATCTATTCTCCACAGTAATGTAATATAGAATTCTAAAATAAATAAAACATGTAAAAATCCAGGTGACTGAATTATATTATAATGCTTATCTCCTTCCCTTTCTATTACAATGTAATTATACTATTTTAAAAATTAAAATTCCATTTATTTATTGTTGGAGCCGTACATATGGGCCACCAAAAGGACAACTTGCAGGATCAGTTGTCTCTAATCATGATATGTTTTGGGGAATTGAACTTTGGTAATCAGGGTCTGCAGGGGCCTTTGCCTTCAGAGTCATGTCACATACCACTCACTGTTCATAGTATTTTCTGACATGCTCGCTCTGTTTATCTGAAATACTGGCCTGGGACTCAGTATGTACTCCAAACTGTCTTGGAACAAATTACATTTATTTTTATATTTAGGGAAATGGGGCAGTGTGCATCTTGCAAGAATCTGTTCTTTTCTTCTACCATATAATCCCAGGGATTAAACACAGGGTGTCAGAATTGGTAGCTACCAATGTTTCCCATTGAGTAGTCTCATTACCCCAAGGCCTAAAACTTGTGATCTTTGTGCCTCTCAGTTCTAGGAACATAGCATGTGTCAGCAAATCCAGAATATTCATCATCTTTGATAGTGAGATAAACAAAGGAAGTGTTGAGTATGCTTCTGAGTGTTGTAATGACCATGGGTGAGAAATACTGCTGTTTTGAAATTGAAAAACATAAAAGATTTTTAAATAGCGCTTTTGTAGATAGCATGCCAATGGTAGTACAAATAAATTGCAAAACAGACTACATTCACAAAATTGTAGAATTCTGCAATAGTCTCTGTCTCTTAGAAAAGTTTCTCTGATGAATGGTGACTGATATAGAAGTTTGTAAATGTAAGGATATATATTTAGCATGCAGTAAGTAATTACATTTATTTAGGGATATGACAGATGTAGGGCTTTCTCTAGACTCTATGACCTCTCCAGTTCTGTCTATTTGACTATTTTTATAGTGACACACATGAGTTTCCTCCCACTGAGAAGACTTTAAGTCCAATTATATAGCTGTTGAATAGCCCTAAGATAAAAGTGCTACTATTGCAATGTTATAGTTTGGTTTGCCAGTTATTGCTTTGGTTTTCGGGCTTTAAATCTGGACCACTGACTAATTTTCTCTTTTAGAAGCTTGCATAGTATCAGCTAAAACTGTGAATCCTAGTCCTCAGCGAGGAGGTTTCCAGGTCCATTGATCCAAGTCTTGTATTCAAAGTATATCCTGCCTTCAACAATAGGGTCATACCTTCAAGTTCTGGGAGGCAACCAAGGGCTGTGGCAATAGCCTGTGTTATTTTGAGTCTCTTGGACTACCCTGAGCAACAACTCGAAGGAGGTTTCACTTGTCTGGCACTTTTCTTGCTACATAACCTTCCTCCACATACAAGTACTCATGTACATAGTGTTTGTATTTTTTAGCAAGCTTTTGAAGTAATACATTTCCCTCTGATTTTTCACACCACCTAAGCATTGTTTGCCTCTCTGTCTCTCTGTGTCTGTCTCTCTGTCTCTGTGTCTGTCTCTCTGTCTCTCTCTCTCTCTCTCTCTCTCTCTCTCTTGCTCTCTCTTCGGTCCTGCCTCCCCAGCTAAAGTACACCTAATTTTTTTCATAATATCAGTCTCTGAATATGCACCCTCTTTTGAGCTCCTTCATCCACTTTACCCTAATGGTTCTTTGCACATCCTTTCCTCCTCCCTTTACTGGTTAAATACACTCCTTTCCCCATTCCCCCCTTGGTAACATCTGTCTTCTATCATCCCCCTCTCCCAGGCTCTTAGAGAATAGGTGTCTCTGAAATCCCCATCCCCAAGTGATACATCTACAACGGAACTTCTATGCATAAGACTCACAGTGAAACAGGGGCACAGAGAGAATATTCATGTATCTCTCAGCTCTCACCAGTGAAGCTTCCTTATGTGTGCTGGATAGCTTTAGATGTGAACTTGACACACCTAGGTCGAGGGATACTCAATTGGAAAATTTCCTCCATCGGACTGGCATGTGGCCATGTCTGTGGGGGTATTTTTCTTGATTTTTGAATAATATGAGAGGGTCCAGCCGATTGTGGGTGGTGCCACACCTGGGCAGGTTGTACTGTATTGTTTAAGAAAACAAGATGGGCATGGACCAGGGGAGCAAGGCAGTAAGCAGTGTTCCTCGACAGCCTGTGCTTCAGCTCCTGCCTCCAGGTTCCTGCTTTGAGTTCCTACCTTGGGCTCCCTCAGTGATGAATTGTGACCTAGGAGATGTATGATAAAATAAACTGTTTCTTCCTGAAGTTGGTTTTGGTCAGAGTGTTTTGTCCCAGCATTTGAAGGAAAGCTAGGACATTATGAAATGCACACAGAAAGTCACAACTGGCCAAAATATAGAGAATGAGACTCCAGAGTGCATGTCCCTGGATAGGACTTTATATAAAACATCATTCATCCAGGTCTCAGGGACCATTGAGAAAAAGGGGGTGTGTAAAGATTGTAAGAACTAGGGGTAGTGCACAATTGTAAGGACACAGAGTACCAAAGTCTTCTGGGAACTTGATCACATGACCTTACGACAGTGGTGACAACATGCACAAAACCAATTCAACCTTCATCAGAAAAACCTACACAGAGCTGGGAAAATGCTCAGGAACTATTGGCTGCTGATCACGCCTTTGTGAGGGAAAGTCAATCTTCTTTAACGGAGTCATCCTAGAGAGGCTGATTAGGTTCCAGTGGATGAATTAACACCAAGGGATATCGGGGCACACAAACTTAACTAGTTAGCCTGAACATATATAACATAATGTGCAAAATCCTGTGAGTGTGCTGGGAGGGTCCATATAGGGGAGGGGCTCTAAATATGATTAAGATATTTTGCTTAAAATAGACAAAACTTCATCCACACCTTTTTTACTCTCTTCCTGTGAGCTTTTTGAGTTCCTGAGTTTTTCAAGCTTTATTTCAGTTTGGCTTTACTTCAAAGATTCTAGCTCATAACTGAATACCAATTCCATGTCTTGAATTGCTTTATTTCATTCCTTGAACTGTATTTTCTCAGTCTTCATTTAGTCCTTTATTCATATCCTCTTAGAGTTACTTGAAAATATTCATAACTTTCATTTTAAAATCATTCTTTTAAGCATCATCAATTCTCAGGAATCAATTGATGGGGTGATAATTTCTGGAGGAGGCATACTGTTTTGGTTATTCTTGTTGTTTTTTGTTGTCAGTGTTTGCATTTTGATGTGTTTCTGTATGCATGGGTTATATCATCTTTTTGAGTGAAAGTTTGAGAGTGTTTTTGGTGTTTACCCAATTTTTGCTCTTATGGCCTTACTGAGTGGTTCATGGTATTCAGTCTTGGGGCCACTTTGCATTGATTTCCAGGTGGACAGTATGAAATAACCCCAGTTTCAGCTCAGTTATAGATACCTACAATTTTGAGTTTGAGGATTCTGTTAAGATTCCACTTAGCACTGGAGCAGCAGTGTGAGTTGGATGGACTGGGTGGATAATAGGTAAGCAGGTTGGACAAGAAGTCAATGTTGGTTATGCTTTGAGGGACAGGGATAATTCTAGTTTGAAATGGAAAATCGAACTCCCCTTTGTTCTAGCTGACTTTTGTTTTACCTTGTGTTTTTGCCCAGTCATTCAAACTGCAGCCAGCCAGGCAGAACATGAGATGTATGGAGCTTCAGGAAGTATAATGTTTCTATGATACTGGAAAACTTACAAGTTGCTAAGTAGCATGCCCAGATACCATGTCCTCCCTCCCAGCTATACCTGAATCTCTATGGAGCCCACTGTTTCTGCATTCAGAGGAACTTATTTTATCTTAAACAAAACTTTTGTTAATTGAAATTTCTTTGTTAGCTGACCTACCTCTGGTCTGGTGTAACTATGGTTATTGGTTTTACACCTGTCATGATGTAACTGTGGCATTAAGCTTTATAAATCTTGCCCTGCTTCTCCTCAAGGTCAAGAGTTTTCTTGGACAACAGCCCCTCTCTGACTGTTGGCTTGTTGGCTAGCTAATTAAGGACACTTAATTCAAATACCACTATGTGGTGTTCCTCTGTGCAGTTTCATTTGGTGTTACAGTTAATAGTAATGAAGAAACCATGCTAATGTAGCTAATCACTAGGTCTCTCTGGAGTATTGTACTTGCTGAACATCTCAACCTAGGAACCTTCTAAATTAGAAACCCTAGCACAAACATTAAAAACAATTATCGGGACTTCATGAAAGTAAAAAGATTCTGTACTTCTTCAGAGAACACCATCACTCAAGTGAAGAGACAACCTACAGAATGGACAAAAACCATCTTTCCCATCCATATATCTGAGAGAGAATTAGTATCTAAAATATATGAAGAACTCAAGGAAACAAAACATCAAAGAAAAAGAAAAAAATGTTGAAAAATTGAAGTAAGAAACTAAACAAGAATTTCTCCAAAACTATGGCCAAAGTATAGAGAATAAGGGACTGTGGAGTGTGGGTCCCTGGACAGGACTACTGTATTAAACTTCACCCAATCAGGACTCAGGTACCATTGGAGAAGAGGGGGGTAGAATAATTACAAGAAGCAGTAAGGGAGGTGCATGATCATGAGGAAACATAGCCTTACAGGATCTTGCAGCCTTGTTCAGTGTACTTACAGCACTGGTGACAGCATGACAAGACCCATGTAAACTCAAGTAGACTAAAAAAGCATAAAACTGGGGAAATTGGCAGGAGGCCACAAGTTTGGCAAGGAGGTATTGGCAACTGATTAGTGCTGACTGAGGGAAGAGTTGAATTTTTAGGGAGTGATGCTAGACAGGATGAACAGGCTCAGGTTGATGAATTCACTCTGAAGGACATGCTTGGGTTTTGATGTCTCCCAAAATGATAGTCACCACTGATTAAATAAATCATCTTTAAGTCTCATCTTTTATATAAATACCTTTTAGGAAATATACATGTATGTCAAATCTTCGTACTTAAATCCTTCTTTATTAAAAATATTACTATTGTTATGTCCTTCTAAAATTTTGTCATTTAGCGCAAGGCAAGCTTAAAGGTGGCTCTATAATTTGACGGGGATTTTTAAATTTTACCTCATGTAGCATATTTCAATTCTCTCTTGTCATAGAGTTAAGAGGAGATCTGACTTTCCCTGTATTTATTTTTAGGAAGTTGAAAGCTTAAGGATGTTTCCTCTTCTCCTATAGGTTATGGGGTAGAAATTTCAGGGAGGTAGATTCCAACAAAGTACATTTTTACTGGCAAAAATAGGGATCCCTTAAGTTGATTTGACCATAAAATCATTATATCACAAAGTAAATAATAATGACTTCTGTGTGTAATGTTATATTTCTCAGTTGTTCTTAAGGGCCTAGTGCTTTTATTATATAACTGCTTTTGTTCTCCTGTTGGTCATTGAGTCAGAGCACCAGTATGTCTTCTGAGCTCAGAAAACTTTTTGAGATAAACAATCAAGCTTGGCTCTGAAGTGGGAGGAATAAAACCCATCTCTAAAGCCGTTTCTCCACTGAGCTCATCTGTAAAAAAGCATTTACTCTTTTAAAATTGAATCTACAAGGTCTTGCATTGGGAACTGGAGCAACAAAAATCAGAATCTATAATTTTCAAGTGTCACTCTTTGATATCTGTATATGTTTATAAATTCATGAGCACATGGCAGTTAGAACTCATAATTAAGATGAATCAATGCAACAATTGTACCTGCCAATACTATTGCCTAAAAAAGATAAAGTCAGTTAGGAATAGTCACATTCACCAATATGGTTTCTAATATCATGATATTAATGAATTTTTATTTAAATTAATTTTTTCTGGCTTAAATTGATCTTATAAGTGTAGGAGCTTCCATTCATGAATCTATAGTCAATATTGGCCTTACATGTATTATGGAAGTCAGCTAATCTCTAATGGTTGTAAGTTAAGGATAGTCTTGACTTCCTTGCGGTTATATTATTTTAAAGCCCTTAAGCATTTCCATTGAACGTTTATTGAAAATTTTACAATTTGTAGATAAACATGATAGCACACAGGGTGAATTACTCTTTTTTAAAATGTAGTATTATGATATAAAACAAATAGTGAAAGAGTTTCAAATCAAGAAGATGGACAGGCCTAGAGACGCAAGACTGAAAGAGTCAACGTCATCATATTTTGGCAAATGCCAAAACAGGTACAATACTTTACTTTGTAAGTTTCTTTCATTGCTTTTTGCCTCAGGTAAGGGAGCTCCACGGAAGGGAGGAGAATTTTGTGAAGAGTCCACGAGGTTCTACAAGATGTAATTCTTTTGGAAGCACACTCTTTCTTCTGCAGAAAAGGCTATAGATCTATTGTGATTTGGTTCCAAAAAATCAAATGCTTCAATTGAATTGTTTCTATGTTGTAGCTTAATCAGCATTCTTTTTT
>NW_008343216.1:43794-45220 GCF_000622305.1 Nannospalax galili | reverse complement strand
TTTTTTTTTTTTTTTTTTTTTTTTTTTTTTTTTTTTTTTTGCCCTAGACTCCAAATTAAGTGTCCCATGGTTGGGATACCATGGAATATATTTCCAAATTCTATTTAAAGGTTTACAAAATTGCTTAATAGCACTTTCGTTCCAATTCCTTAAAGATAATGTATTAATTGCCATGCATGCAAACAAGATTCAGTAAAGAGATCCCATAGTGAGAAGGGAAACATGAAAATGAAAGTGAAAGTTTGAGCACAGTTCCTTGCAGTTCAGGCCTCAGAGAGGAATTTATTTCAAGGTGAATAAAGAATATTAAAACACATGGGTGCAAACTACAGAAAGTCTTGTGCTTACTTATTTCCCTATCACTTTCTCTTGTATATAACTGAGAACATCCACAATTTCCATTTTCCTCAATAGTTTTCCAGGAGTCTAGCCATGAGTGCTCTGGCATCTGAAATCAAGGAAAGCCTTCTGGTGGTTGTCAGGCAATTTATACGTATAACTGAGATTTTTCTGTTTCCTTTTTCATCAGGGATACCTTTGTCACTGACATGTGAGTTCAGAACAGAGTCTCTTCCTCACATGGGAGAGCACAATGTTGCATTACCATTAGTATTAAGTATGACTCTTAACTTTAGATTTTAGATGTGGGCACAAACTGGAGGACATCTGCCATTTACATATTTCTTGGAACTGTCTTGAGGAACTGTGTCTGGAACTGTGTCTTGCAGTCAGGTCTCACCCACAATTCTCTTTTTAAAAAGAAATTTTATTGAGATTTTGAAATTTCATAAAATAGTACTTAATTAAATTTAGACACCCCCCCATCAGTGCCTCTCCATGCCCCCAATGAGCCTCATGTATTCCTCCATACATGGTATGTCCTATCTAGTCAAGCATTTGTACCCAGATGTCCAGTGTAAATTCATCCACTGGAGTCTAGTCAGTTCATCTAGCGATAATATGTAAGGCATACTCTCCCTCACCCAGTAGCAATCAGTCTCCAATAGTTCTCAGTCTAGGGCTGGACCACCTCCCATTTCTCTCCTCCCCTCTGGGCCCTTGTCTGATTGAGTTGGCATGGGTTCTGTGCTCAGTGCCACCATTGCCACAAGCTCACATGTACAAGCTTCCAGTGGCCTGAAAGCCTCTGCTTCCCTGTGTTCATGAACCACACCTGGCTCTTGCAATCTTTCTCTTCCCTCTTCTGCAGTGATCCCTGATCCACGGTTGGATGGGTGGGTGCAGTCAGGAGAAGGGGGTGGGAAGCGAGTGTTATTGGTGGAGGGTGGAGATAGTGGGGGCACTACAGGTATCTTGACCTTAATAATACCAAAAAAAAAAACAAAAACAAAAACAAAAAAAACCCTACATCCTGCCCTGCCATCTCTTCTGATGTACATGCTTCTGATTCATCCCCACCCCCCCA
>NW_008343216.1:26701-43738 GCF_000622305.1 Nannospalax galili | reverse complement strand
CGGTTTTCCACTTACCTTTAAGTTAAGTTAAAAGTTAACACATGTAACCCTTTCTTACATTTCTTCATTCTTTTCTTTATTGAGCTTTGAAAAGTTCATACATTTCCTACTCAAATCCAGATTCCTCCCCATCCACGCCTCCCTGTATTTCCCCACCAAACCCTGTGCATTCTGCCATACATGCTCAATCCTATTTATTCAGGCATTTGTACCCAAATGTACTTCAGTGTAATGCATCAACCGGAGTCTAGTCAGCCCAGCCAGTGGTCCCATGTAAGTCATACTCTCCCTCAGCCAGCAGCAATCATTCTCAAATAGTTCTCAATCTAGTGCTAGCCACCCCCCACCTATTTCTCACCACCCCTTGGGCCCTTCTTTAATTGAGCTGACATGGGTTCCAAGGTTGGAAGCCACTGTTACTGCAGGCTCACATGAGCAAGCCTCCAGTGGCCTGGAAGCATCCATGTCCTTATGTTCGTGAACCAGCCCTGGCTCTTACGCTCTTTCTGTCTCCTCTTCTGCAACGGTCCCTTAGAGGTGGGTGGGTGAGTTTCTGAATAGGAGTCCCATCCTACACTCTATAGTCACTTATTTTCCAAAACTTGCCCAGTTGTGGCCTTCTGTGTGTATTGCACTCTGATGTATATGGAAGCCTCATTGGTGAGAGTTGAGGGGTGCATTAGCCCTCTCTCTACCCCTTATTCCATTATGTTCTCCATGAGCCTTGGTTGTAGAAATTCAACCACAGATGTATCACCTAGTGCTCGGCATCTCCCAGGTGTATGTTCTCTGTGCCTGACCAGATACGCAGTTCTACAGTAGCCTCCATCTGTTGCAAAAAGAAGCTGCTTTGATGAGTGATGTATGCCATGTTTGTCACTCTAAGGGAGGTATATTCTTTCTGGCAGCACATTCCTTACAAGCATCTCCTGTAAATTTTTCTAAAACTGACCACATTCTGAGACACAAAACAAATCTCAACAAATACAAAAACATTGAAATAATGCCATACATTCTACTAATTGGAGGAAATTTGTACCATAGTCTAATAAAGCTTATAATCAACAACAAAAGATGCTCTAGTAATTAAATAAACTCATATAGATTAAACCACACACTCCTGAATGAATGGGTCAAAGAAGAAATTTAAAAAGAAATAAAAAGAAAGTAATATATTCCTGGTACTAAATGAAAATGAGAGTATAATTCAACAAAACCTCAGGGATACCTTAAAAGCAGACCTAAGAGGGAAGTTTATAGCTCTTTATGCCTACATTAAAAAAATTAGAAAGAGCACATTTAAATGACTTAATGGTACAACTCAAAACTCTGGAAAGGAAAGAACAAACCAACTCCCAAACTAGTAGATGAGAAGTAAGTGCAAAAATTAGAGCAGAAATTAATGAAATAGAAACAAAGAAAAGAATACAAGGAAATCAATGAAAATAAGAGCTGGTTCATTGGAAGTTTAAAAAAGATAGGCTTTTAACCCCATTAATCAAAAGAAAGAAAGAGCAACTCCAAATTAGCAAAATCAGAGGTTAAAGGGAAAACATCACAACAGACACCAAAACAAAATCCAGAACATTGAAAGGGAGTACTTTAAAATCTATATTCCATTAAGTTCAAAAGTCTAAAAAAAGGATGAATTTCTAAATTCATGAACACCACCAAATTTAAACCAAGAATAGATCAACAACTTAAACAGATCCATAGTGAATAAGGAAACTGAAATAGTAATACAACCCCCCCCAAGAAAAAGCCCAGGCCCAGAGGGACTCACAGCAGAATTCTACCAGATATTCAAAGAAGATCTTCAACCTACACTGACTAAACTATCCAATAAGATAGAAAGAAGGAAAACTCCAAGACTCCTTCTATAATGTCAGTATCACACTACCATCCAAATCAGGTAAAGTTACAAAAGCAAAAGAAAACTATAGGCCCATATCCTTAATGACCATAAATGCAACAAAATACTCACAAGCTGATACATTATCAAAAAGATTATCCACCATGATCAAGTTGGCCTTATTCCAGAGATGCAGGCATGGTTCATTATATGTAAGTCAATAAATATAATAACACATAAATAGACTTAAGGATAAAAACTACATGGTCATCTCAGGAGATCCAGAAAAGGCCTTTAATGAAATTCAGCATGCATTATGTTAAAGGTCCTAGAAAGAATTGGTCTGGAGGGAACATAACACAATTAAAGCTATATACAACAAACACATACAGAAAATCATTCTAAATGAAGAAAAAACTGGAAGCACTGACATTAAAATCAGGAACCAGGAGGGCTGTCCACTAGCTCCACTCCTTTACAATACAGTGCTTGAAATGCTTGAAAGAGCAATAAAACAAGAAACAAGAGCAGGAAATTAAAGAAGTACTAATCAGAAAAGTAGAGGTCAAATTATCTGTTTTTAGACAATATATTATGCGTAAGAGATCCTCCAAAATTCCACCTGAAAACTGTTAGAAATGATTAATAATTTCAGGAAAGTGGCAGGTTACAAAATCAAGTTACAGAAATCAGAAGCCTATTTATATACCAATAACAAGTAAGCAGAAAAAGCACTCAAAAATACACTCTCATTCACAATAATCTGGAAAAAAAATAAAATACTTAGGAATAATCCTAACCAAAGAAATTAAATATCTCTACAATGAAAATTGCAAATATTTAAAGAAATAGATAAAGGAATACACTAGGCAATGAACAGACTTATCATGCTCATGGATTGGTAGAATCAATATTGTGAAAATGGCCATTGTGCCAAATGCAATATATAGATTAATTTCAATGCCAATCAAAATACCTATGAAATTATTCAGAGAGGTAGGGAAAAAAATCATTCTAAAATTCAAATGAAATGACAAAAATCCAGGATTACCAAAGCAATCTTGGCCAAAAAGAAAAATCCTGGAATCGCCATACCAGATATCAGATTATATTTCAGGCTATAGTCATAAGAACAACACGGAATGGGCACAAAAATAGACACATAGATCAATGGAACATAATAGGAGACCCAAACATGAGTACATGAGATTTCAGCCACCTGTTACTTGAAAAAGGTTCCAAGAACACATAACAGAGGAAAAGATAGCATCTTCAAAAATGGAGCTCGCAAAACTGGCTCTCTACAAAAAAAAAACAAAAAAAAACAAACAAACAAAAAAAAAACTGGACCCTTATCTTTCACTGTACACAAATGAAAACTCAAAATATATCAAAGACCTATTCTTTCAAACTATGAAACTATTAGGAGAAAACATAGGCAGTACCCTCAAAGATATATGTGTAGGAAAGGACTGTCTAAATCAGACATTAGCTGCTCAGGCATTAAGGTCAGCATCAGTAAGAGGGGCCTCATTAAGCTACAAAGCTTCTGTAGAACTAAAGAAACAACCAAGGAAGGGAAAAGGAACCCACTGAATCCACTGGATGTGAGAAAATTTTTATCAGCTACACATTTGACAGAGGATTAATAGCCATAATATACAAAGAACTCAAAAAACAGTAAAAAAAGAAATAATCTAATAAAAAGGTGGGCTATAGATCTGAAGAGTTCACAAACTAAGACATAAAAAATGTTAAGAAACACCTTTAAGTGCTCAGTATTCTTCATCATTAGAGAAATTCAGATTAAAAGCCACTTTTAGATTCCTACTTACCTAGTCAGACTGGCTATGACCAAAGAAACCAAAGACACCAAATACTAGTGAGGACATGGAGAGAGGGGAACTCATTCACTGCTGGAGGAAAAAGGAAAAGCAAAAGGAAAAGCAAAAGGGAAGCAATGTGGAGAACCCTCAAAAAACTAAAGATGAATCTACCATATGATCCAGTTAAACTACTCCTCGGCGTATACCCAAAGGACTCTACCTACTCTAGAAATATCTGTACATCCATGTTTATTGGCTCTCACTTCACAATAAATAGCTAAGAAAAGGAAACAGCCTTGATGTCACTCACCTGATGAATGGATAAGGAGAATGTGGTACATTTGTGTAATGGAATTCTATCCACCAGTTAGAAAAGATGAAATAATGAAATTTTCTGTGAAGTGAAGTAACACAAATGCAGAAAAACAAATTATATTCTTCCTTATTTGTAGATTGTAGCAACAATTCCTCATATGTGAGTATATATTCTGATGTAACACCAGGAGCCAGGATAATGGAAAGGAAACACAGAGGTTAAGGAGAATAAAGAGCCCCAAATGGGAAGATAGTAGGGAACAGATTTCACCAGTGGGGAGTTGGGAAATTGAGAGTGTTCAGCTGGGAGGGGAGGTGGGAGGGTGATACAGGGGGCCATAGTATGGGGAGGGAAACTCAGGAGAGGGGAGATGGTGGGAGACAGGTTTTATTGGGGGAGGGTGGGGATAATGGGAGTGCTGGGACTGGAGAGGGAGGTTGAAGGGAAGAAATAGAGTACAGATGAATGAAACTTGGGGGGCTAGGAAATCTAGGGGAAAACGTGATGCCCCTGAAGCCCCATGAGAATTGCACATACAGTGTCTAAACATTATTGCAAATGTGTACCTGGGGAATGTTTGGCAAAGAACACAGTGCCAGACAGATAAGACCTCCCTTTAAGTGGTTGGTGAGTGTGGTCCAAGAGACTTCCAAATTAACCCAGGCTATTGTCAAAGCTCTTGGTTATTTCCCAGAAATACAAAGAAAGATCCTACTGCTGAAGACAGGACATATTTCAGGAACAGGACTTGGAACAATGGATCAGGAAACCTGAAGTTTAGGTCTTATAATGCTAGGTGATAATATGTACACAGCTACGGGAGAAAATCAATCAATGGTCCAACCCAGGCCGACAACCTAATAACCATAATTACTGGCAGAGCAAACTACCTCTCTTAGTGCAGTAATGGCACTGTTATCTGGGGGTGATCAACAGCTATCTAGTTGGACTTAAATCCCTCTCAAATAGGAGTGAACTCATTGGTGGCACTGTAAACTCAGTCAAATATATATGGCAGGAGAGGACATAGATCCTAGGGAAAACCCCATTTCTGTCAATCTCTAGACAAATTTCTTACCATATGCTAAATATGGTTCCTTATATTTACAGACAAGAAAACTATACACCACTCATCAAACAAGCTTCTTTTTGCAACAGATGGAGACTACTGAAGAATTCCCCAGATACAGAGAATATACATCTGAGTGATGTCCAGGCACAGGTGACACATTTACACTTGAGCATCTTCACCTAAGTTTCATGGAACACAGTGAAGCAAGAGACAGAGAGAAAAGTAATGCATCCCTCAACTATCCAGTTAAACTTCCTTATACTGAAGAGGGCAATGCACACAAAAGGCCACAACTACCCAAGATTTAGAGAATAAAAGACTGCAGAGTGTGTGTCCCTGGATATGACTCCTATTTTAAAACTCGCCGACCCAAGGCTCAGGGACCATTGCCGAAGAATGAACAGGAGGTTTGTCAAAGCTGGGGATGGTTCATTACCACAGGGAAGTAGAGGCTTTCATGCCACTGGAAACTTGCACAGGTGAACTAGTGATAATGATGGCATTGAGCACAGCACACATGGTCGTGGAATCTCCAAAATGCTGGGGTCTCCATTGCAATTGATTCTGAACATTCCTTAATGCCTTCTTCTTGCCTCACAGGATGCCAAGCCTCAAATTCTCTGTGTGATCCCTTCAGCCCTGGGAGTCTTCACTGCAGCTGAGGCCACACCTTCTCTATTGGTCTTTCCTGGCCTCTAAATGTGCCAAGCCTTTGCTGCTCTCTAGGACCTCTTCAGTCTTTCAGCACCAGTAGCACCTCTGAGACTCTTACACATTACTAATCCTCCTTTCAGTTTGAGATGGAGCCTCAGGCCCCTCTAGCCCACATCTTCTCTGTGCTGTCCCTGAGGAAATAGTTCACAGAACATGTCACTTCAGTGATTTTGGTCTTTTATTAATCAGTCTTGACCTTTAAACCCCAGATAACCAGTATCAATTGTCCAAGTAAACCAAAGGTTTCACTTTAATGGTGCTGGTCTCTTGTTAATCAGCTGATTCTTCATCTCCAGCTGACCAGAAACCACAAATTCTCAATTCAGTATATCACACAAACAGTGCTGCTAGCTTTTGCTTCCCTCAAAAAGTCCTAAGTTAGGCCTTCATCATCTACATTTCTCTTCAGCATACTATTCCAAGTGTCACAGTAACAGCTCACTAAACTTTGAACACTCAATCGCTTTTCCAGTTCAAAGTTTCAAATGCTTCCATAATCTTCTCAAAAGCAGCATGTTCATGTCTGTCACAGCAATACCCCAGGATTTTGGTATGAACTTCTGTATTAGTTGCCTTTCTGTTACTTTGATTAAACATCATGTGCAAGGAAAGTTACAGAAGGAAGAGGTTATTTGAACTTACAGTTACAGAGGGTAAGAGTTCATAATGGTGAGGGAGGTATGGCAGCACAGGTAGCCAGAGCAGAAAGTTGAATGCTCACATCTTCAAGCAGGAACAGGAATAGAATGTGCATAGAAAATTTTTTTATTTTTTGTTCAAAATTATTTTTATGACAATAATTTATGGAAAATTTATAATAGCATAATTTATGCTATTGCTTCTACAATAGCAGTAAGTGCTCTTCACTACTGGGGCATCTGTCTAGCCCCTGTAACTACTTTCAAACAGTTGATTTACAGTTATGAAATTTGTCTTGTTATTTCTTAGCTCCTCCAAACATGATATTATCTTACATTTTTGTTTACCAGATTATCTTTAATCAAAATTAAATCTCATAATAATATTCCTTAGAATTTCTGTAATAATAAAATTATTAGTTCAGCTTTAATGTATTATGAATTTTCTAGTCTATTTGAACTCATCCTTGTATTCTTATTCTTGGCTGAATTTCTCTCATTTCTATTCCTAAATTGCTAAAGTCAAGTCCTTTTCAGTTGTAGATATAACTATCAAAGCTCAGGCTGTCACTCTGTCTTTCAATATTTGTTTACTCACTTCACTGAATAGAAATCCATGAAACATAAGAGCTGTTCTATGTGTATGTTTCATTCCAAAGCACAAATGATTCTTTACTACAAGTCCACAAAAAACTATTTTATTCAGTCATAGTGGAGAGTATACATACATAGCTTTTCTAAATAAAACATTTTCCCAACAGATTATCTGGGATGTTCTTTTCAAGCGTATCATTACCTAAACCATAGACAGTTAACTTCAAACACCAAGGGGCCTGCATTATATTGGGATACCAAACATATATACATATAAACTGAAAAATTAATGTGTAGTGTCTTGTGTTACACCAATAAAATGCTGTATTCTCTAAAATTTTAACTGCATAGTTTGTACAAATATATACCATTTACATAAAAATAGATTGATAAAATGTTGCTGATTTCAGTGCTTGTTACCAATTGATGACACTGGCTTTCCTTGTTTTTGCAAGCAAAGCATTCTCATCTTTTCCTCACAAAATTTGTGTATGTGTGTGAATGTGTGTGTGTGTGTGTGTGTGTAGAGTTAGGAATCCATTTGCAGCATTACTGAGAAATGAGTTGATCATGAGGGTGCTAAAATACTGAAGGCTTCATATGAAATGGACTTTTAGGAACTGGGGCCTCATTGGAGGATGCAGATGACTGGTCATGTGACATTGAATGTATACATGTATTCAAGCCTCTTTGTTTCTCTGCCTGTGCTTCCATTAGAAACTTTTTGATTCCCCAGTGCAATGATGTTCTGCTTCATCGAAGGCCTGAAAGCAAAGTGACCACATGGCCAAAGACTGAAACTTCTGGACTTGATTTTGGTGTGTCCAAAGCAAAGCATACCACCTTAGGTTGTTTTTTCTCAAAAAATTTCTCACAGCCACAATAAACTAATTGAGAATGAAAAATATCAGAGAAATGCATTTGTTTCTGTGATTCTGTCTGAACATGTAGTTCACAAAAACTTTGAAACATGTAATTTGGGAGGAACTGGGGGGTTACAAGATGTGTGGAATGCTGTAAGTAGAAGCTAATGAATGGCTGTGGTTTGAAATGAGAAGACCCAAACGCTGTTAGGAATGTGGATGGCAAATCTCCTTCTGAGGATGCAGATGGAAGTTAGGACTCTGGGGCACTGGAGTAGACAGTGTTCCTCTGGCATTCTGGAAGAAAAACAACAAAAAAAAAAAACAAAAAGCTAAACTTTTCTAGGTTTTATCTTGGCCTGGGATTCTGTAGAAGCCTGAGTTAGAGATAACAGACTGAGCAATCTATCAGAGGATATTTCAAGGCAGTACAATATTCTTCACATTCCATGAGTATTGGGGCTATTTTTAATCAGATTTGCAGTGAGAATCAGAAGTAAGCAGCAGTATATAAATTTTGAAGAACTTGTAGTTAGTCAAAAAAAATCATGTTTAAAGTGAGGTCCAATAGAGGTTTACTTGAGATTAGAGTCATTCAAAGACAGCCAAATGCTTTGTGTTAGGACAAGTAAAGAGTTGCTTTTAATGATGCTTCAGAATTGTCTAGACCCTATCCATAAAATATATCATTGCATAAAAATATAAATCTTTCAAAGACTTCTCTTGCAGGTATGGCATACCAAGACACTCTGTTTGTACAGAGCTGCACAGGAAGTTGCAAATCCCAGAATCATTTTATCATGATTATTTTCTCAGGCACTCAGAATGCTGCATCTAAGTTCCTGGGATAGGGACACATACTACTCAAGCTGCTTGAAGCTGCTTGGATAATTTGGCTTCATTCATAAGATGATGGTTATGTAGATCTCTCTCCTCTCTGTCTCTCTTTTCTTTTTCTTTTGTTTTTCTTTTTTTGTGTGTGTGTGTTTTCGAGACATGGTCTCCCTGTAGCACAAGCTGGCCTGGAACTCACTATGTAGACCAGGCTGGCCTCTAACTCACACTCACAAAGATTCACTTGCCTCTGTCTCCCAACTGCTAGGATTAAAGGAGTTTGCCATTATACCCAGCCTCTCTGTCTCTTTCTGTCTCTGCCTCTCTTTCTGCCTGTCTCTGTCTCTGTCTCTGTCTCTCTCTCACACACACACACACACACTGCTAATTGATTAAAGGGTTGACTCATTGTTGATTACTCTGGTGTTTGAGTCATAAGACCAATAACTCCATTGGTAAGCTATGCATGGGTGGATTCACACTGAATGAATTTTGAGGAGATGGGTCATCACTTCAGGAAGTAGGGAATTTTAATTGGCATTTTGTTGACAGTAATATTTTGCTGTTGTCTCATCCTGTCTCTTTTTTTGCTTCTGGGCAACCATGAGATGAGCACTTCAGAGCTACAATTCCCTTCAAGAAGCAATGTAACAATGTGGCTGTAGCTAAATCCTCTGAAACCAGAAATCGAAATATAGTCTTCCTATCTTAGGTTCATTTTCACAGGAATTTCATCACAATGAAAAAGCCTCAATTTATTGCCATTTTATATTCCCAACCATCTAATGACTGTTTCCACTTAGATTAATAGAGCAATTTATTACTGAAAGATAGGGATACTTTCTATAATAATACTTGAGTAATGATTTTGCCAGATAGTGAATAGCCTTTGGTTCTTCAGCAACTCATTTTACAATTGTTCCAAAGATATCTATAATTGTATTGAATATTTTCTTTCATGCTATGTTTTGTTTTTTGTTTGAAAATATTTTCCAGTCATTTCTTATTGGATGCCAACCAGCTCCTCATTGTATATGTCTGTAATCTGTGTGCATATTTGTGTCTCTGTGTTTCTCTGTTTCTGTCTCTGTCTCTCTCATATGTGTCTACATGAAAGGTTGCACTTTACAAATGTAAAGAAATGAGGTGAATATTTTTAAGGGAAAAAAAATCTGCATCAAAGTAATAATCAGTATAAATGATGCTCAACATAAGAAAGGCAAACTTCTTTACTACAACTCTTATGTTCAGAATATACCTGGGCCCAGATACATCAGCTTTCCACACTGAGTAAATCCAGAAGTCCTTACGCACATCACCTTGTCAGTCCCCACTTCAGGCAGTTACTATGACACCATGCACCACAGAGTCAGTATAGTGCTAACAGTCTGAAGGGTCTGGCACACAGAGCCACTCCTCATTTGAAAAGTCAGTCACAGCATATTGGGTTGGGGCACAGAACTTCCCATCACCCTCTTCTTTGGTGTGATCATTTAAAAAATGACACTCAAGAGACAAAGAAAGACAGGTTTACTGGTATATTACATGTAACATTGCCAAAGATCAAGGCGAGCAGCCAAGTGAAAAGAAAGTAAGACAGAATATATAGACGGCAGAAAATGTCCTCATCTCAGAGAGTTTGTTTTCCTGGGTACATCCAAGTACTAGGAAACCTGTAAGCACTCTGGTCCCTGGTTTCAGGGAGTTTAAAGAGGTCCAATCACATGGGGATGAGTGATTGTTTAGTAAATCTCCAGGTCATCTTTCCCAACTGATGGATGGTCAGGTCTGGAGTTGAGACCAAAAGTTTCCAGAAAACATATCGTTTAATATCTTGGTTTTTCTGCTGGTCAGCTTTCATCCAGTAGTCCAAAAGTTTTGTTCTGCTTTTTCTTCTGGCTCGCGATCTTTGGTTGGGCGTGCTGCTCCTGTCTTAGCTGATCATCTCCTTGAATGGTTCCTGAGTCCCTTTGAGTACATCTTGCAGGGTGAGTGACCTCCGGTATGCGGAATAGTCATCCAGCTGCTGCCAGGCCCCACACTGTTGTACTGATTCCTCTCCTCAGGAGTAGGTGTATTAGGGTAACAGAAAAGAATGTAACTATGGTCTTAGATGAAGTACTAGCTCTTGCCCCTGGTTTACAGATTCTTGTTGCTGGGATCCAGAACAATTGGCTTGCATTTTATTCTTGGCCCAGCGTAGAGAAGTCAGGGAGGGACGTCCATAGTCTGGGTTGTTATACCGCATGTGACAGCCATTCTGGCCTCCCTTTGGGGGTTCTCCCCAAAGCCCCTGAATAGGACATTTCCTATTAAAAGAGATAGATGAGCAAATACAACAACAGGACACTGGGGACAGCCTGTCCCAGCCATTTCCAGTTGAAACAAAACTAATGGATTCTTGTTCTGATGAAACAATGACTGCTAATGATGATATAAAAAAATGAGGAACTGGAGTTGGAGAGCTACCTTGATGAAAAACAGGAAGTGAAGACCGCCTCTGCTCTACCATCTTATACTGGTTTTAAGGAAGTTTTCCCCTAGTCCATCTACCCCTGCCTCCTGGAGGAGGACTGGAAGCCCCTCCCACCTAGGCCCCTCTTCTATGATATAATAGGAGATTTTCCACAGGTCTTCCCAGTTACTATCAATCAGGGACAACAGAACCCCAATGTCTGGAATCCATATTCTCATGATACCTTAAGGAAGTTGCATAAGGCAGCAGTTGAGAATGGCATTCACTCCCCCTGGTTTGGTTAGTTATTAGATACAATCAGTCATTTGTCCAATATCCCCTATGATTGGCAGAATATTGCCCATGCCTGCTTACAAGGAGGCAATTTCCTTTCACGGAAAGCTACTTACCAAGATGAATGTGAACAACAGGCAGAGTGCAATAGAAATGCCAAAGTCCAAAACATTGGAATTGATGCTCTAGTAGGATGTGGCAGTTTTGAGACCCCCCCCCAAGCTCAGGCACAGGGACATCCCCGCTACTTTGAACAAGTACAGCTTTGCGCAGTTCATGCTTTTCGAAGTATGCTGACTCACGGTGATACCAAATTAACCAAATTGATACAAAAACGAGGCGAGTCTTTCTCTGATTTTGTTGAAAGATGCCAATAAAGTATATAGAAAGATCAGTCATTGGGAGTTGCTGATGCCTTGCTCAAGGATCTTGCATATGAAGGCTGCTCTACAGAGTGTCGCCTTGCCAAAGGACTCGTTAGACACAAGGATGTCTCTGAACAGATTCTGGCCTACCGAGATGTGGAGACCACACGAGCCCATGTCACGGCCCTTGCTGAGGCACTGGCTGCTCATCAGCCATAGGCCAAGATGGACAAAGGCAAATGTTGGGCCTGCGGGGGACAGGACCATTGGTGACGTACCTTTCCTCATAAGATTATTAAAGAGGCCAAAAGGAGCCAGGTTCCCCCTTTAAAATGTGCGAGATGCCACAAAGGCTTTCATTGGGCAAGAGAATGCAGGTCTAAAGTGGATGCAGATGGTAAACCCACACAAAAGGTGCCTTTAAATGAGCAATGGGGAGCCTCTCAGCCCTGCCCCAAAGAGAGGAAGAAAGAAAATACACCCCCCATGTTCAATGGATGACACCTATTGATTTGCATAAGACTAGGTTGCAATTTTCCCTAGATGGCCATAAGTTTAAAGGCCTAATTGATACAAGGGCCAATATTACTGTAATTGTCTCATTGGCACTGCAAACCTGGACCCCCTATACAAGGAGTTGGGGGTTTAAAGAACACCCAAAAGGTCCAATGTCCAGTAATCTGGACTGCTCTGAGAAGCAACACAGGAGCTCTTAGACCGCTCTTAGCCACGGGGCTTCCCCATAATTTGTGGGGGAGAGATATCCTTTGCGACATGGAAGCTCTTTTAACTACAGATGACAAAGCCTTTTATGATGACTGCATTGTAGACCAGTGGTTAGGTAATGCCCCCTACCCTCACCCCCAATTCTAACAGCAACTGCTCCACTACCCAAGCCGCCCCCCATCAAACTAAGATGGGACACTAAGGCTCCCATATGGGTGGAGCAGTGGCCTCTTCCTTTACATAAATTAACTCACTTGATCTCTTTGGTCCAGGAACAATTATCCTTGGGTCACATGGAGCCCACCCTTAGTCCTCATTATTCTCCCATTTTTGTAATACAAAAGAAATCAGGAAAATGGAGACTTTTACATGATTTAAGGGCTATTAATGAGCATATGAAGCCTTTAGGGACCCTTCAATTGCGACTGCCTCACCCTACTGCTATTCCCAATGAATGCACAATTATTATATAGATATTAAGACTGTTTCTTCTCTATTCCTCTTGATGATGATGATAAGACCTATTTTACCTTCTTTATACCTGCCACTAACTATACCCATAACCTTCCAGTTCAACACTATCAATGGAAGGTTTTGGCTCAGGGCACGAAAAACAGTGCTACTATTTGCCAATATTATGTGGCCCATGCCAGCAGACCTTTGCTGACTGAGGTTTATATTTTATGTTATATGGATGACATTCTTATTGCCCATAAGGATCCTAAGATCTTACAAGGAGCTTTGCAAAACTCAAAACAAACCTCCAGGCATTAGGTCTTACTATTGCAGTAGATAAAATACAGTTACATGCCCCTTATACCTTTTTGGGCCACTCTATTCAAGATGTCATCCAGCCCATAGCTCCTGTTCTTACTGTTCCAGATGAGGTTACACTTTCAGAGGCACAATCTGTGGCAACATCAATTGGATATGGGGCTTCTTACCCATGTCCACAGAAGAGCTTATACTGCTCTTTGACATCTTGCAGGGTACTGATAAGGTCTCCATTCCCAGCAAGGTTTCTCCAGAGGCACAACGTGTTGTCACAATGCTCAATTCTCACCTGTCCCAAGCATTTGTAAATGGGATACAGCCAAAGTTACCCATCCAAGTACTAGTTATTCCTAGTGAAAACATCCCTTTGGGGGCACTCTGGCAGACCCAGGGCCCCCTGATATGGGTCCACTCTTCATGGAGTCAACTTCACAAGGTCACCCCAGCTATTGAGGCATGGGCTTTGCTAGCCCTTAAATTTTTCCACCCCTCCTGCCTTCTGTAAGGCCACAAACCCGAATCATTAGTTCTTCCCCTTCCACTTAACATCCTCCAGTCATTGTTCCTTGACAACCCTGGCTTCCAAACTCTCCTACTAGTCTATCAGGGGAAATATAACAGTCATTATCCTAAACATCAACTCCTTCAAGGAATAAGACAGCTTCCTCTGTCCCTAAATCTCCAGGCATTCCCAAAACATAACCCTCTTCCTAAAGCTCCTCTAATCTTTACTGATTCTAGTAAACACAAATTTGGTTATGTAATTTACCAGGAAGGACAACTCTCCTCACACAAGGTTTTCCCTTTCCAGGGATCTGTACAGCTCAGTGAGCTCTCAGCCATGTTACAGGTATTTCAGGATCTCCCTACAACTCCCTGTAATATTTTTTCTGACAGTGCTTATGTAGTTCAGACTCTACATCTGGCCTTTAAAGCTTTCTGGCCCTGCCAGAGTCCCCTTGATTTGTTGCTCTCCTCATTACAACTATTACTCGAGCAACGCTCTGCCCCTTGGTATATTCAACACTTGTGCTCTCATGCCAATCTCCCTGGGCTTCTGGCAGAGGGCAATGCCTCTATTGGCAAGCTTGTCCTGAGCACCACCCTAGACTCCACCACAATTCAAAAAGCTAGAGACTTACACTCCAGTTTTCATCTTTCTCCCCAAGCTATATTTGGGCTTCTACCCACTCTACCAATTCAGAGTTGAAAGCATTTGATCCGTGCCTGCTCCTCTTGTGCTCCTCTTCTACCTCTGGACCATTATGACCCTCTGGAACTCTCCCTAGAGGCCTTGGCCCCAACAAGATATGGCAAATGGACGTCACTCACTTTCCTTCTTTTGGCAAGCTCAAGTATATCCAGTGTATCCATCATATTATTGATACCTACTCTAGTGCCCATTTTGCATTAGCTTGTTCTGGTGAGATGACCTCTCATGCCTTAAAAGTAGTAAAATATGCAATGGTCCTTATGGGAATCCCTTGGCAAATAAAAACAGATAATGGCCCTTGTTATGTTTCTGTTACCTTTGGCCATTTCTGCTCTGACTGGAATATAAAACATATAACTGGCATTCCATACAATCCTCAGGGTCAGGGAATTATTGAACATTCCCACCAAACACTCATTAAAGAAGTACAAAAATGAGGGGAAATAATGACAAAGGTCCTCACTATAAGGATCCTAACTTCATTATACAACAATCATTATATGTCCTAAATTTTCTCAAATTTGATTCCCATGGCCTCCCACCAGCAATAAAGCATTGGGGGGGGGTGTTCACTCAGCCTACACCTGCCCCCATGGTGAGATGGAGGGACCCTCTCACAGGTAAATGGAGGGGGCTGCATTTATTGCTAACACAAGGGTGAGGCTATACTTGTGTCTTTCCAGATAATGTCCCAGCTCCTATTTGGATCCCAGCCTTGAGCATCAGAATTGCTTGCAAGGGAATGACTCCCCCTGCAACCATCAACCCCACAAATGACCACCCTGGAGAAAACGACCACTGAGAGACCAATCCAATGTCACAGACCACGAAAACCAACAACCTGGGGAGACCTCAAACATCTCTCTCTGCAAACAGAGACATTAGCTAAGCTAAGTCCTCAATCCAGAGAAAAACATTTGTCTGTGTTCCTCATTATTTATGCCATCATTACTGCTAATTCCTGCCTTGATTGGTTGCCTTGTTTTACTAACCCTTCTCCTGATTTTTGGGCCCTGTGTTGCCAAGGGTCTCCTTAATTTTGCCAAAACCTGCATTTCTCTAGCTGCCACTCTGCCTCAACATCCTGTCTCCTCAGATTTTGCTGACCCCAAGGACAAACATGTCTCTACTGACAAGGACCCACTGTTCCTTGCCCTTACCAACCTATAATAATAGAGATATGAAAAATAGGCTTGAGCATAGGTGCAAAGTCTTATGGAACAACCATGCAACGGACCTGAGACAATGGCCCAACTGCTAGAGCCACAGGAAATGCCTTGCGATATATACTCCTGTTGGCAGACTGTGAGACCGATGCCTAGAACTTGCCACTCCCTAATCACCATTGTTACCCCAGATGGGACTACCTCGCTCCATCCGCTTTTATTGAATTCTTAGCCCCTTAAGAGCCCTTTGCATGGGCCAAAGTTTGATACACTGCCTCTCCCTCTGCTGGACCATACCAAGGGACTCACCCTTCAAGGGCTGGTAGTCAATGATGGGTAAGATTCCAAAAGATGGGACAACCATTGTTGTTGTGATGGGACAACAATGCGAAGGCAAAGAACCTCGACTCCCACTGGTTGGCATGGAGTTGGCACAACCTACTCTTAAGAAGGCTTGCCATCTTGAGGGAGGGGGCTCTTGATACAATGACCCCCTGAGCCATTGTACTTTGCCTTGATGTATCTGGACTGATATCAATATGCTATGTATTCTAAACTATACCTCACCTTTAAAAATAAAAAAAGGGGGAGATGTGTGTTGTGGAAAATCTTGTGACTGATTTTGCCTTTTGCCTTACATACCTATCATGCTGGAATGCAGTGCTTCCTGTTTCTTATCAGAGAGAAAACTATGTAAGTCACATGGTTTCCAGGAATCTGAAACTTAGAGAAACTGAACTTATCATGCTAATAGGGCATTAATGGGGCATCTGGCCTGCTAGATTATAATAGGATACTAGTCTGCCATGCTAATAAAGGATCCCATATGCTGTGTTATGATTGGACTATTACCCCTATATAAGCCCGTACTTTCCTGCAATAAAGCAGATCTGAGTCACTGAACGTGGTTTCCTGTGTCTGAATGCAGTGATGCTGGCACAGACTCCTCACCAGCCCTATGGTCTGGACTGGATGACTGATCAGAGAAGCTGAGAGAGCAGGAGAATACCCTATATAAGCCCGTACTTTCCTGCAATAAAGCAGATCTGAGTCACTGAACCTGGTTTCCTGTGTCTGAATGCGGTGATGCTGGCACAGACTCCTCACCAGCCCTGTGGTCTGGACTGGATGACTGATCAGAGGAGCTGAGAGAGCAGGAGAATGACTGTAGCCAGAGGAGAACAGCCACAGCAGTCGACCACAGGCTTTAAGTTTTATGCCAGGAACCAGAGATGTATTTCTTCAATTATGATGAAACAGCTATCTATGATAAGCTATTAAGTATATTATCAGTAAAATATTTCAAATATAAATTATCCAAATCCAATATTATTC
>NW_008343216.1:18387-26639 GCF_000622305.1 Nannospalax galili | reverse complement strand
TTTTGGATAAAGTGAACAAAATACTTAAAACTATCATTAAATTGCTATATAATTTAAACTATTTCTTTTGTATGTGACTTTGCATAGCTTTGTATTAAATTAATTTTGTGGTTTCAACTATAGCTAAATTCTTTATTGCCTTTTCAATTTTGCACACTTTCTTCACATCTCTGTGGAAAACTCACAACACTTGGAAAAATAGAATGCCTGTCCATGACTTGCAATGAGCTTAGTTTCATGAAGCTGAGCTTGATATTCATCATTTGATTGTTTTTCAGTTAAAACTCAAACTCAAATCATGTGTGCATACATAAAGAGTATCAATCAAAAAATGAAATGAAGTAGTCAAAGAAACAAATAACCAAAGTGATTTGTAAAATGCCAAGGTCTGGAAAAAAACATATTTTGAATCTTGATGAAATCATAAATATTTTTATGACATGATTTATGACAAAATATAAAATAAACAAAAAGTAAATGGTATGGCTACAATGACTGTAAATATTGGTATTGTTGGTATTTCCGTATGTGAGCATTCTGAGAAATATAAGAATAAAATAAATGGCAGAGAGTCAAACATTTGCTCAGTACTCTTTTTCAGGAGTAAAGGTTGAAAGAAGTGAGAGAGAGAGGTGAATCTCTAATATAAGCTTTAATTTTCATCCTTTCAGTGCTATCCTTGTAATCAGTAAATTGCCAGGCTTAGTGATAACACATGCACACAGAAAGGGACTAATTTATTTCCTTGAAGAATATTAAGAGGTTGCACAGGAGAAAAAGTAATTAAGTATTACTTTTAGCCTTCTAATAACCATAAACTTATTAAACCTCTGTTCAGTAAAATTTAAAGAATACTGATGCAATGTGTTTTTGAAGATCAACTTGGACTAGAACTGCATAGAAATATTTTAAAATTAATTAAAATGTGATTTATTTTTGAACCCTGAAACTGGTTGTATTATAAGAATAAATTCTAATTATTACCTAAGCATCCAATTTTTCTTCATTTTCTCTAATTAGCTTTGTAAGGTTATATCTGTCTCAGGCCATCAAAAGTTCAATGACATTACTAGAGACATTACCATGAATTGTAAAAAAGTTTATTTTAGCACTTTCCTCTGTTTTTATTATCAGAATAAAAGTAATATATTTTCCCCTTATTCTATGCCTTTTTTGTCTTATTTTGTTTTGGTTAAAATGCTATCTAGTACTTTAAATATCAAAGATATTTTCACAGGCATGCCTTCATTCAGAATACTTAAGGTATAAATGTACCTCAGACCTACAACTTTAAGACATCATTCCATGATTCTATTTTATCCAAATCCCATGCATGCCATTATATTTAAGACACATCTCATCATTTACTTCTACAAAATTAGGGCATAGTAAGGGATTTTTCAGATAACTGTGAAATACAAATGCAGATCTATGGATATAAAGTTTGAGCAGGTTTGCTTCCTTGATGCATAATGCATCACTATAGCATCTCGGCATGGCTATGGGTCTTAAGAAACTCATGTTTCTATATGCAACTGAGTCAAAGTAGCTTCTAAATATAATATATGCTAGCAATATCCACTACCAGTAGCTCCTCATTATAGGTAGAACCTGAAGATCATCTACTCAACTCTGATGGGATTTGGCCAGCTTGATTTTGTGTAGGTCTTGTGCAGGTACCATAACCGCTGTTCATTTGTGAGTGTGATAGCTACATCATGTCTAGAAGACAGCATTTCACAGAACTATTCCTCATCCTCCAGCTCTTACATTCTTTCTGCCTTCTCTTCCTTGAACTTCCCTGAACTTTGGTTGTAAAAGGGTTAATATGCATGGCCCCTTTGTGGCTGGTACTCAGTCTCTTACTCTCAGAACTCTAAATAGTTTTGCATCTGTCCGTTGACTTCTGCCAATTGCAAAAAACAGAAGCTTCTCTGACAATAGCTGAGAGCAGGACAGGTCTGAATATAAATATGAATATTGAGAAGGCAATTTGACAGCATGGCCATTTAGGAAAATAACAGTTGCGTTTCTTACCCTAGGGCCTATAACATCCACAGTCATGAGCTTTCAGCAAAGATTACAGCAATAGGTACAAAATTATTTCCTGTGGATCAGGCCTTAAGTCCATTCAGAAAGTAGAGAGTTGCCCCATAACAGCCATACCACTTATTATACCAGTAGGCACATCTTGATTGACAGGCCAGTATTCTGTGTCTAACAATGGGGAATACGATTGGTGTCTTTTCTCCCCTAGCATCCTACATAGCACCTTTTTATGCTATGAATGCTAGCCAGCAAGGAGGAAGCTTCCTAAAGGATTTGAAGATTTATTTATCTATGTCCTAAAGTATGTTGGGTCTTCAGCTATAGGGTCTTATCATGTAGTTTTGGTGGTGTTCCAAGGCTCTTCCATGTTTTGCTCATGAAATTTCATAAATTTACTATATACTTTTATTGAATGACCCAATTACTTTCCTTATTTCTAGCCCTAATATTCTATTTTCCACAATTTTAAAGTCAGTTCTTCCACTGATATTTTTACTTGGCCCATTGACTCTTTTCACTTCCATTCTCATTTCAGTAACTTATCAGTAATTCTATCTCTTTATTGAATTCTGCTTTCCAATCTTATAACAACTTTCTTATTTCATTCTGTTCATTTTTGTTTACAGTTGTTTGAATACAATCATAATCACTCTTTTGATTCCTTAGGAAGTTCTTGAAGGTTGCTCTCATTGACATCCATTATTATAGGATTAGCAATTTTTGGAGGAGCAATATTTTCTTGGATTTTAGCATTATTCCTATTTTTAAATTTGGATTTGTGCATGTGGAGTTGATTGAGTGGCACTGTGAATCTGGAACTGATGATCTGGGGACTGCTTATCTTTCTTGTCTTGGACCTAGGGTAACTACAGAAATGTAGGCAGGGGATTTTAGCATTTGGGGACTTCTTATCTGCAGACACCAGGTGTTCCTTGTGGATCTTTAATAGAAAATTAGAACACAAGAACTCCGATGTAAGGAGAAATTAAAGCATTTATTTTGACTATGAAGAGGTGATATAACTGTGCAAAGTGGGGTGTAGTTAGAAGAAATTGATCACCGTGATGTGCTATTGAAGGACATATATTGACTGTAGCTCTTTCCTGTTTAGATCTCTATTTAGGGTACTGTCATGAAGTCCACTGGGCATGAAATAATGGGACCACATGACCATGGAATGAAATTATTAGCCAAAGTAAATTCTTCCTTTCAGGATTTTAAACCACTCCTTTCAGATACTTGCACACAGACCTTTTGAGACTAGGCCTCTGAGGTGAACTTGTGAAATCTTGCCATGCATATCCTCCTGCTTTGGAAACATTTGAAGTTCTTCCCACCTTCCTAGAGCCAGACTTCCCTGCTGGCTAGTAGGGGCACAGACTTATTAAGACTGCCTGAGATCATCTGACTAAACATCCAGAGTGAGCTGGCCAAATCACAAAATGCAATTCCCCTGCTTTGGGACAACCTGCAGTCCCTCCCACTGCCCCAGAGTCAGGCTTCCCTACTGACTACTAGAGGATCAGTACATCCATCTCCCATCTTCTCTCCTTGGACACTGACACTATGCATCTAAGCTTCTGAAGTGCTCCTAAGAAGATAGGGGTACTTCACCCTCCTGGAGAACTTCTGAGTAGTCTGACTGGAGCCATCTTGTCCCTCCAATATAAATCAAAAGAGAGAACCTGAAGCCTAGACCAAACAGATTTTCACACCCAATCAGAAAGCAACCAAAGTACATCAATAATAAAAACAGAATAAAACTTCAGTTCAACAAAGGAAGGCTTGAGTTCTATACTAGAATCAAAAGCAACAAAATAAATTCACATGATAAAACTACAATAAAAAATATTAAAATGAAAAACCAAAATAATATGTCCCCATCAAATACCACCAATCCTGTGGAAGAGTTCTTTAACAAGAACCCCTTGGAGGTAACCCAGGACACAGAATCCAAAACAATAAAATCCTAACCATGAATCCATCAATTTTACAGAACACACACACAGGCAACTCAAAGATCAAAAAGGGGATAGAGATAAACTTCTGACTGAATATTACAAAGATATGGAAATACTGAAGAAAATATAGGCTGAGAGGAGAGAGCCTGATCAATAGAATGAATGAAATGGAAAAATATATAAGGATTACATAAACACTAGACAATAAAGTTGCACAATTGGACCCATCAAACAAAAAATATGAAATAAAAAAATCAGGAATAGAGTATGAAGAAAATATGTGACATCATGAAAAGATCAAATTTATGTGTGATAGGCACAGAGGAAGGAGAAGACTCCCAGGTAAATGATATTGACCGAATCTTCAACAGGATTATAGAAGGAAATTTCCCCAAATTAAGAAAGACATACCCATACAAATACAAGAAGCACATAGAACACCAAATAGACAATACCAGAAAAGAAAGAGAGCCTGGACCAAAGTATTCCCAGTT
Organism: Nannospalax galili; assembly: GCF_000622305.1. Classification (NCBI taxonomy): domain Eukaryota; kingdom Metazoa; phylum Chordata; class Mammalia; order Rodentia; family Spalacidae; genus Nannospalax; species Nannospalax galili. The sequence continues at coordinate 22,135 of NW_008343216.1, read as the reverse complement.
CTAAATAAATGTAGATACCAACCCAGAATATTTTACTTTGAAAAACTATTATAGTTGAAGAAAAAAAAAATCCCATGACATGAATAGGCTAAAAGAATTCAAGTCACCAAAACTAGCCTTTCAGAAAATACTTCAAGCAATACAAAGGGATGATTCAAGAGGTAAAGATACTAAATAAAGGTATAATTGTGGAAACACAAAATTAGATCAAGAATTCAAACAGAAATTAAAATGACAGTAATACACATCTTTCAATAATATCTTTAACTATATATGGCCTGAACGCCCCAAACTATCCAAACCAATTGAATGGATTAAGAAACAAAATCCATCTTTTTGCTGTCTTCAAGAAACTAATTTCACCTTCAAGAATAGTGAAAGGAGAGAAAAAAATTTCAAACAAATAGGAGGGACTAAGAAACAAGCAGGTGTTGGAATTCTAATATCTGACAAAATAGATTTTTTCAAACTAAAAATAATCAGAGAAGATAAAGAGGGCCACTTCATTCTTATCAAAGGAACAATTGACCAAGAAGATAGTACAGTCTAGAACATACATGCACCAAACCCTGGTGTACCCTATTTCATCAAAGCGGTACTACAGGATGTTAAGACACAGATTAACACCAAATCATTAATAGTAGGACACTTCGATACACTAGCTCTCATAGTTTTGGAAGACACTATGAAAACTGCTAAGGGAGAAAATAAATAGAGGCTCCAACTTCAGCTTTAAGGCCTAATGATCACAGAAATGACTGGCCCAGCAAGTGATATTGGTACAATACTGGCAGCTATCTAACTTGCCTTAAATTGGAGGGAAGCCAAGTTGTGGCACTGTAAACATAGCCAAATCCACATAGAAAGGTCATTGATGTTAGAGAAAACCCTAGAATGTCACACCTCTAGACAAACGTAATTTCTTGCTATATGCTAAATATAGATCTTTATATTTATAGACAAGTATGCCAGACACCATTCATTAAAGGAGTTTCTTTTGCAGCAGACAGAAACTTACAGAGTTCCACAACTGGTCAACCACAGAGACTAAGTTAAGATACCCAGTCCTACATGACACATTTACAATGGAAACTCTACAATCAAGGCTCATGGAACATAGTGGAACAAGGGATAGAGAGAAGACTAATGCATCTCTCGACACTCATCAGTTAATCTCTGTCATGTAGCAGAGGGCAAGGAACACAAATGGCCACAAAAGGCCAAAACATAGTGCATAAAAATCTTCACAATGTTTGTCCCTGGACATGACTCTGATATTTAATTTCACCAGTGGAGGACTCAGGGACCATTGTGGAAGAATGGGTGGAAACCTTGTAAGAGCCAGGGAGGATGTGGATGGCTATATGTAAATAGTCTTACAGGAACTTGGAACATTGTTATATGAACCTACAGCAATGGTCCCAGTGTGCACAAGACCCATGCAAACTCAAGCAGACAAAATCCAGCAAAGAACTTGGAAAGAACTATTGGCAGCTGATGACTGCTAGGTGAAGGAGAGGTGATCTTCTTTGATGTAGTGATTGTAGAAAAATGGACTAGAACCTAGTGGACTAATTGCACAGAACATGGTCTAGGTGCACTAACTTAATAGGCTTTACCATATTTGACAGACTGCATGAAATTCGGTGTGGGGTGCTATGGGAGGGTAGGGATGGGGAAGGGGTTATAAAGATGATTAAGATGTTTTGTATGTTATTGGTTCAGGTGGTTGTCATATGGTTAAGATTACATAGCCAAGGATATACTCATGTACCAACATTGTACTTGAGAAGCATTGCAAATGTCGCTTTGGTTTCCTAGATTCTTCCATGTGAACAAAATTCAGACTATTCCTTTACTAATAATGAAGCCATAAGTACAAGATACCTATTCCACAAATATTAACTCCTATATCACAATTATCATTCTCTTTAATGATAGAGAAATAAGTCAACAGGTCAGTGTCTCTATCAAGTCACAATACAAAATTTTTGCCCATCTGGTAGATCATTCTACTATAATTGCTAATATAATAACTGCCCCTTTTGGTACTGGAAAGATGGCTCAGTGGTTGAGAGCATTGGCTGCTATTCCAAAGGAACCAGTTTCAGTTTCCAGTACCCACACGGGACACCCAAGACCCTCTTCTGGCCTCCAGTGTTAATATGCATGTGGTTCACTTACACACATGCAAGCAAAACATTCATACACATTAAATAAAAATAAATGTGCAAACAAATATTGCCCCTTATAAATTCCATGTCTTATTAAAAGGTCAGTATGTCACTTGTATAATATTAATAGTGTGAATATAAATTGTAGAACATCTTTCCCTCTAGAAGAAATAGTAAGTTCACCAAATATTTTAAATTTGCACATTTACCAAAGTACTTGCTCAATTTAAGTTTATCCTAAATAGAAGAATAAACACAACTTTTGAAACCATTTCCGTACATGTTATCACATGCAATTAATGTGGATCAAGAAAAATTCTAAACAGAAATGAAAATAATTTCAAGGGATGTGACTAAACCAAGTATTTCATAAACAACCTAACATTTTTCAGTGAAACTTCACAGAAAAATTAAGTATGTAAGATGTCAGAGAGCTGTATATTTCCTTGGTCATTTCAGTAGCTATTGACTTATTTATTAATATATGGATTTAGTAGAAACATGGATCCAGATGGCATTGTTGTTTTATTAGATAACGCAGTTGCTGTGAGCTTGTATATTATCTTCTTTAATGATGATTAAGAAATGAAAAATGAGTTTAAAAATAGAATAATTACTTTAGATCTATCACCAGTTATCACAACTAGCTGTTGCTTGTCACCCACACAACACTGGGACTTAGGACACTGAAAGTGATATAATTATGTTAATCATTTGTTTTGCCCAGACTAATCTGAAATGGGGTCTTCTAAACTAAATTATTTATTAAGTAATTTTTGTTTATGTGTGTCTGTGAATGTACTTATGTGTGATAATGTGGGTACACATGTGGGATGATACACATGTAGAGGTCACAGGACAATATTGGCTGTTGGTCCTTTGCTTCCACCTTGTTTGTTATGGGGTCTTAGAATTGCTGTGTATGTGACGTTAGGCATCCCATGGGCTTCTAGACATTCTATCTTTGCTTCCCATCTCTCCACATGAGTGCTATAACTATATATGCTCCTGCCACTGTCTTTTGATTTGTGTGAATTATGGGGGTTCAAACTCATGTCCTTGTGTGGTTTCATAACAAGCACACATATCCACCAAGCCATCGCTCCAGCCTAAGGCTTTAATACATATAATATATATTATATATATATATATGAAATTTTAAATTTGCATGTTTACCAAAGTACTTGCTCAATTTGTTTCTCCTAAGTAGGACTAAGTAGGAGAATAAACATGTCCTTTGAAACCATTTCCTATGCTCTTATCACATAATGTGGATAAAGAAAAATTCAAAACATAAATTAAAATAATTTCATGGAATATGATTAAACCAAGTATTTCATAAATAGCCTAACATTTTTCAGTGAAGCTGCACAGAATATACAATATATAGTATATATTGTATAAATACAAAGTCCATTAAAATTTCACCTGTTACTTTTTCTCTTATTTTGACACAAGTTTAAACTAAATCCACCCACTAATGGTCCTAGAGATGGGATACCTGGGCCATGAGCACAACTAGAAAGCATAAATGTGTCCAAAGATAAATGCTGCAGTACAAAAGACTTATGATG
>NW_008343216.1:0-18322 GCF_000622305.1 Nannospalax galili | reverse complement strand
GGAGCCTCACACATTTCATCACCTATAATAGAAGCAGTAATCAACAGGAAGAGATTAACCAAGGAATCAAAGGAGACTAACTCAGCTGACAAAAAATAATACAACCTCCAACAAATTGTTTTCAGAAAAAACAGAAAAAATTCTCACACATAGACAGTGTAGCAGAATAAAATACAGGGAAGAAAACACAAAGGAGTTCACACATCTAGGTAAACTTATCTCCCCCCAAAACACCAAGAGCATAAAACGACATAAAGGATATATCTTTTAAGTAACTGCTTTTGAAGGCACTGAATATCTACTTTAAAATGAAATAATCTGAATCCCCTTTTACACCATGGACAAATCATGACTTCAAAATGGATTGCAGGTTTAAGCATAATACTTATCTTCTAAAACAACTTGAAAATCATATAGGACAAAGTGTCCTCTCTATTTTATGTGTATGTATGTATTGCCTGCATGTAGGTATGTGCACCCATGTTGTGCAATTCCTGTGGAGGACAGAAGAGGCTGTCAGATCCCCTGGAACTGGAGTTATAGACAGTTGTTAGCTGCCATGTGGGTGCTGGAATTTGAACCCTGGTCTTCTGCAAGAACAACCAGTGTTCTTAACCACTGAACCATCTCTCCAGACCTAGAAAAGCATTTTTAAAAAAACAAAATAAATTAAACTACATAGAGCTAAAATCATTCTGGGCAGTGATGGTTTGAAAAAGCAGTGAACATGCAAGAAGGCCTAAGGAATAAGTGAATATTTGCCAAAATTTTTCTGATAACTGCTAAGTAAATTGACTCTAAATCTGGAGAAAGCACCAGGACACAGACAAGAAGTCCAGAGGGATAGAGTTTACTGGCAGGGAAAACGCACTGGAGAGTCTCCAGTTTGGGATAGAGGGGCCGTCAATTTACAGGCCTTTGGCTGGGAACCTTTACAGCGAGTTTTAGGGGATGTAGAAGGCAGGAAGATATTTCTTAAAAGAGGTGGGGGAGAGAGTCCAGGGTTTATCAGGAGAGAACAGCCTCTGTCAAACTGCCCTCTTTTGCTGCCTTCTGTCAGCCGGGACCTGGGTCATGGGATAAGGGGTCTCTTTGTCTTCTAAGATTATCAAAGGGAAAACAGACTGTGCTGAAACGACTCTTGAAGCTATTGGGTCTTGGGTCATAGGTGTAGGGATTCTGTTGGTCTTGTCTGCAAGTGGTCAGGGTTTTCCAGAACTCAGTTCCTGTATTCCAGAGGGTTGGCAAAATCATGAGGTCCTGTTGCATTGGGGAAGGGGTTGCTGTAGATCCAAACCCTCACATTCCAGCCTTTTGTGTTATAGGATAGGGGTCACTGTTGTTGTCTTGCTACTTCCTGCTGGACATGGTCATTTTGGGGGAGGATGTATTAGGGATCAGTCAGACAGCAGGGCTTTACACCTCGTACATTGGAACAGGGTCCTCAATTGTCCACAGGTGCTCATTTACATGTGGAGGGAAAGAAAGTAACAGCTAATTAAAATTTGCAAGAGCTAGTTGTTGAATCCAGTCCTGAAAATATCTGAAGAGGCAAGGAGCAATGGTTAGCACAAAAGTAATAGAAAGCAGAGGGCTGACCGAGTAAGGGCAAAAGCCAGGGAGTCATTCTTTTAAAAGTATCCCATTGTGGTGACTGCTGATACTGGTAAATTTTAAGTGAAAGATAAAATTTTTTAGAGATAAGAGTTCCCAAATACTTTTAACATTTTTGGCCTTTGGAACAGAGTATGTAGCTGAAAGGCCAAAGGGAAATTTGACTTTTAGCCAAGAAAGAAACTGGCTACTTTTCTTTGGGGTCTTTTCACTCTGCCTAGTCAATTTCTATTCTTATCACACCACCCTCTGAAGAGGTTTACCCAAATTGCCATTAGGGAATTGGGACTCAGTCTGCTCTGGCTTCTTCCATGCTGAACAGGGATACAGGGTGAGGCAACTGGGGTACCCCCTTCAGTGGGTCTATCTAAAAGATTCCCACAATTGCATAACTCTTAATTATAGGGAGAAAAGAAGGTCCTTGACTATTGCCTAGGAGATGTGAAGGAGAAGTAAAGGCAAGAGTAGTTAGTATTACAAGTTCTAGACAGGGAACAAGAAAAAAAGTCAGAACAGGGGAAATTTTAAATGTCCAAATTAAAGTCCTTTGGAATTTTTTGATGAGGGCTTCCAAAAGCATTCCCATTTTTCTTTTGCCTGCGAAGGCTGGACTGATGAATGATGAATTCAGTATTTGTTGTCAGATGCATGAGGTAGAAAGCCCTGCTGCCTGACCAATCTTTAATCCAGCCTCCCCCATGTTGACCATGTCCTACAGGAAGTAGCAAGGTGACAGTGGTGCCCCCTATCCTATAACACAAGAGGCTGGAATGTTAGTGTTCAAATCTACAGCAACCTCTTCCCAATGTAACAGAGTCTCATGGTTTTGGAAGCCCTCTGGAATACAGGAACTGAGTTAATGAGCACCCTGACCACCTGCACCTATGGCCCAAGACCTGATCTCTGCAAGAGCTGTTTCAGCACAGCCTGCTTCCATTTTGATTATCTTAGAAGATAAAGAGACCCCTTACCCCATAACCCAGACCTTGGCTGAAAGAAGGGAACAGGTGGGGGTGGTTTAACAGAGGCTGTTCTCTCCTGATAAGTCCTGGACACTCTCCCCCACCTAACTTGTTTTAAGAAATATCTTCCTGACTTCCACATGCCTCAAAACCCTCTATAAAAGCCCCCAGCCAACAGCCTGTAAACTGAGAGCTCCTCTATCCTGAACTGGGAACTGTCTTGTGCATTTTCCCTGCTAATAAACTCTATCCCTCTGAGTTCTTGTCTGTGTCCTGGTAAATTCTCCCAGTTTGCCTCAATTTTACCTATCATATGATGCTGAACCTGGCCCAGACTCCCAGGACCCACAATTTTTTGGAAATCTCAAGTAAAGAACTCCGAATGGACCTGGCTGCCATTATCAGCCCCTGTGAACACCGTTTCAGCTTTGAGGTACACTCCAACTCTTCCTTTCTCTCTCTCTCTCTCTCTCTCTCTCTCTCTCTCTCTCTCTCTGTGTCTCTCTCTCTCTCCTTTCTCTCTCTTACTGCCTTTCAGTTGGAGACGTACTCTGCCTTACTTTCACTTTTCTCCTGCTCCTCTATATCTTCTTTTGATTTCCTTTTCAGTTGGATTTGGAGGTCACTCCTGGACCTGACTCAAGGTGGCTAGGCAGCACTGGTCTCTGCCACCATCGAGTGTCTGGCACAGTTATTGTGACTGTCCAAGCCCAACTGAGGGGTGAACCGACCCTTCTCACACTCTCAAACCCGTTGTCCTTCTCTCCGTTTCCTGGACGCTCCAGTTGTCTCACCTTCACTTTTGCTTTCTCATGCTCCACAATTTGGAGCCCCCTCTCTGTCTCTCAATCCCACCCTCCTGGTGCTCCTCTTCCCTCAGCTTCAACTAAATTTCAGAATCTCTCTCTCTCTCCTCTCTCTCTCTCTCTCTCTCTCTCTCTCTCTCTCTCTCTCTCTCTCTCTTCTCTTTTTCTCTTGTCTCATTTCCCTTCCTTCTGACTCCATGCTTTTCTTTTCCCAACCCTTTCCTTGTATTTTGTCTCCCTCTACTGGCTGGTCATGCCGTGCTCTCTTTGCAGGGCTTTCTGCTTGTCTTGTGCTTCCCTCAGAAATCAGAGTAGTGTGTTGGAAACTCCTTTCCTTTCTCTGGGTGTGGTATGCTATTCCCAGGATAAGAACACCCACCTCTTCCTGTCCAGAACAGGAACTAGCCTTTCCCCTCCCTGGTGTTCTGATTGTAGGATGCTGCCTCCAGGGATTGGAAAAAGCTTGTTCTCAGGCCTGTCCCGGAAAGGATGCTTTCTTTGATGATTGGTTCTGCATGTTCTCGGGTTTTTTTTTGGGGGGGGGGGAAGGGCATAACCTATGCCTTTTCTCCCCCTTCCTGGTATCCTGCGCTTTTCTGCCTGGACTCTTACCTGCCATCCCTGCTTCTGTGCTCTGTGGAGAGAGGATCCTCATTGTCTCCTCCTACTTGCTTGTTCAGTTCCTTCTCATCTTCTCTATGCTCTGTACATAACCTGTTACTATGGGAACTTCCCAGTCCAGTCTGAGCCTTTGCTTATCTTCTGAAATCCTTAAAACAACTAGAACTTTCAGGTACAATCAGGCCAAAGTGCTTAAAATTCTGGTGCACCACTGCCTGGCCCCGGTACAAGTTAGATAATGACTCTGTTTGGCCAGACACTGGAACCTTAGACTTCAATATTCTGAGAGATTTAGATAATTTCTGCCACCCTAATGGAAAAAGGACCAAGCTCCCTTATGTCCAAGCCTTTTGTAATCTCTGTGCTAATCCCTCCCTCTGTGTCTCGTGTTCCTCCCATCAAGCTCTCCTTGCCAAAACTGTTTCACAGGACCCCAATCTGCCAGTTCCTACCTACTCCAGGGCCTCTTCTCCCCCTCCCCATTCCTCTACCTTGGCCTTTGATCTATCCCAATACAGCTGAGGAACTTCCTCCTTGTAGGACTCAACCTCAGTCCCTCCCTACCCCTAGCATCTTGTATTTCTTCACTTTTTCTCTAAAGCTTCTTTTGCCCAGCCATGTAGCTCTAAACCTGCATGGCTCCATGGCTTTCTTTCCTTCCTGACTATTCACCTCCTCAAGGCAGCTGCCAAGATTACCAGCTTGCCTGTCCTGAGGATTTTTCTTTAAGATTCTAATAAAATTGTAAAAGTTTCCAGTTGGGCCCATTTTTAAATTATTTTATGAGTGAGTCTAAGAACCCTCTAGGGGACCTTCTTTCTCCCCGTTCCATATTGTCAACCCACATGGGACCCCAAAATTCTAATAATTTATTTGAGGGTCATGTAGAGATTTTTATGTGCACACTGAATCTGGCTCTTAAGCGAGCAGGTGAACTTCTTCATCCATTTTGCTATCCTGCCTTGGAGCATTCAGGCTTAGGCTGAAACAGCTGGGTGGCTTCAGTGCCTCACTTAAAAAATTTAAAGCGGCTACTGACAAACTGAAAAAAGATTTTAAAAGCCATTTTTTCTCCTAAATATTTTCAAAGGGAAAGGGGCTCAAAATTTTGATCTTAGGCCCTACTGGGCACCAAGCAAGCTGTGCTCAGACCATGTGGTCCTGAGACACCTACTTTTCTAACTAGATCTAAGCATTTTTAAAAAATATTTTTATATATTTTTTTATTTTTATTTTATGTGTGTGTGTATTGCCTGCATGTATGTGAGTGCGCCTGTGTTGTGCAATGCTGCAGAAGTCAGCAGAGGGTGTCAGATTCCCCTGTAACTGGAGTTAAGGATGGTTCGTAGCTGCCATGTGGGTGCTGGGAATTGAACCCGTGTCCTCTGCAAAAGCAATCCTTGCTCTTAACCACTGAGCAATCTCTCCAGCCCCAATCCAAGCATTTTAAATTTCAGTGTACATGGAAAAATCGCAGGCCACGCTCAGTAGAGACATATGCTTTCTGAGCGACAACCAAGTGATTTATGTGCTGGACATGCACTCTGTTCCTTCTGCTGCCTTCATGAATTTTTTTTCCAGCATACTTTGTATCTAGAAATGAAGAGATCTCGAGAACTTTGCTTCTCATTCACAGCTACAATGTTTGATGAGAGATGTGGATTCCTTTGGTTTGCTTTTCTATTTGGGAGATTCATATATATATATGAATCTGAAGATACTTTTTCCTTTTATATCAAGTCTAACTTACTGGTACCAGGGTTGCCTAGGAGTTCCCTAAACTGCAGACATTTACTCACATGTCCTAATTCTCTTTCAATTTATTTTGTTTTAGCTTCTTGATGAGGTCATAGAAAAGCAATGCATTTTTATGTCAGGCTAAGAGAATACCAGATTTCCACAATGGGAGTTTGAATTTTAACTTTGTTTGGGCCTATTTCTAAAGGGCATTACTTTGAGTTTTAAATTCTTGTACGTTATATGTACTAGTTTTTAAAGATGACTTTGAAGTTTTTACACTGTTTGACACCTTCACTGATTTTTTTTTTAAGGGATTTTTGCATGACATCTTTACGTGGTAGGTTTCAAGAAATTATTTTGGATTTTTAACATCTTTTCTATGGCTTATTTTCTGATATTTAAAAGTGACTATTTTAAATTCTTACTGTTTCGCATAATATATTTGTTAGTTTTTAAAGGGAACTTAAAGTTTTTCTAGCCATTTGCCTTCAAGGTAAAAAGGGAGCTGACACTTTGTGATGACTAGACCTGTGAAGTAAATGGAAATTTGCTGTACTCCAGGGCCAAAGCCTTACAAGAGACAAGCTACTACCAACACATAGTTACAGCAATGAGAGGTAAAAAGTAATAGTCTACTTGAATGAGAGGCTTGAGATGCCACCTCTACTGGTCTTAACTCCTCCCCTTTCTACATTGTGATTCTAAGCCTGTTTTTCTCTGGAATAGAGTTATTTCCAACTCTGAGGCTCAGATGTTCTATGCTTGCTTATGTTCCTGCCCCATCATTCCCTGAGTGCTTTCTAGTTATAATGTCAGGGTAATATTAATTATATTGGTAAATTGTCAATGAAGTGATAGTGACTAAGTTGGTATTGTCGCCTTTTGTCATGGTCACTCATGATAAAAGGATGAGAGTCTCTGGAAGACACTCTGGAGAAGGAGACAAAGAAGGTTTGAGAGACATTCAAGATAGCTTCTTTTGTTGTACAGATGTATAGCCAGTTCAGGTAAGACTAAGGTATCTTAAGCAAAGATTGCACTAGATGGTATCCTTACCCATTGAGATCTAAAGGGATCCTGGTATCTTCCTGCACTCAGACCTGGTCAAGGTATACAATGGAGGGCAGAATTTGCCCTGTAATGGGAAATATCAAGGAGGAAGGTACTTATTGAGTCTTTCAGGTGGTCGTCTTCATGAATAGAAACAAACTGATTGTGGGTATAAGCTCTCATGCATCTGGTCACTCATATAGCCAGAGAGGATCTCAGGTTTGACATTGGTAAAGGCAGGTACTTCTGTTGACTTAATCCTGCTTGATCATGGGTGCTCACTACCAAGTATCCATGGTTTAATAGAGCTTAAAAATATCAAGCAAGGTGACCACTTAAAATCAAATGTTCAGTCTTTTGTCAATCCCTGTTCCCAATAAAGGACCCAGTAGATGAAAAGAGTTGCCTAGACAAATGTATAAAGGTTTATTATAAGAAGGATAGAGGTTTTCAGTCCTGCTAGTAGTCACTGGACTCACCAGCATTCCTGTCCAATGTAAACATTTAAGTTAAATTGTAAAGAGAAACAAATACATTTTGTCAACAGAGGGTATTACTGTCACAATACTGAGTAAAGTTACTAATACAGGCTAATGTAAGTATAAAGTAAATACAAAGATACATTTAACTGCTTGATGAAAAAAAAAAACAACAGAATAGAGTTTTTTTTTTTTTTTAAGAGGACAATTCACAGTTGAAGGATAGTACAAAGTGGATCTTCTGCCAAGAATTCCTCAGTCAGTAACTAAAGCATCACAGTTTTCCTGAATTGATTATGCTGGAGGTTGTGCACATCAATTTGATATGTACCAGTTGTTTCTTTCTACCTAAAGCAAGGACAAATCTTAAAATGAACTTTATAGTAAAATTAAATTGGTTTATTTGGGCCAACAGTATGGTCTTAAACACCCAAAAGGAAAGTATAACAAAAATTAAAGTCATCAGCATATTTCATTAAGAGTTCAAGGGATTACACATCCCAGACATTAGACTTAAGCTCTTATACAATGTTATGTAGAAAATTATCTGTCATTGATGATTTTGTCTGTAATAAGACAATGCTATCCAGATGTAAGACTTCAAATCTTTGTCTGCAATGCTGTAGTGCATACCTATACCTGAGGGATTCAACCCACTATTGTTCTAGCCTAAAAGTTAAATGATGGCTGAATTTGTTTTCTCTACCTATCTAGAGGCCATTTAAGGGGGAACAGATCCTAGTCAATCTAACAGTTATCAAGTGCCTGACAAAATATTCTGAGCTCATCAATCATCATTCCATCCTTGGCAGGCAAAAGGAAAATGAGGAGGAACCCAACAGATAGATGCTTTTGGAAGCCCTTATCAAAAAATTCCAATGGACTTTAATTTGGGCATTTGAAATTTGCCCTTTTCTGACTTCATGTTCCCTGTCTAGAACTTGTAATACTAAGTACTCCTGCCTTTACTTCTCCTTCACATCTCCTAGGCAACAGTCAAGGACCTTTTTCTCTCCCTATAGTTAAGAGTTAAGCAACTTTGGGAGTCTTTTAAATAGTGCCACTAAATGGGGTACCCCAATTGCCTCACTCTGTGTCCCTGTTCAGCAATGAAGAAGCCAGAGGAGTCTATGCCCCAATTCCCTATTGGCAATTTGGGTAAACCTCTTCAGAGGGTGGTGTGATAAGAATAGGAGGTAGAAATTGCCTTGGCAGTTAGGGTAAAAAGACCCCCAAAGAAAATTAGCCATTTTTTTTTCTTGGCAAAAAGTCAAATTTTTCTTGGGCTTTTAAGCAACGTACTCTGTTCCAAAGGCCAAAAAAATGTTAAAAGTATTGGGGACTCTTAGCCCTAAAATATTTTATTTTTCACTTAAAACTTCCCAAATTCCATCTCCTTTTAATAAGATGATGCTATTCAGCAGTCCCTTCTGCATGAAATAACAACCACCATCATGACTTCAGCTAAGTCTGATCACTAAACATCTTCACAATTGGGCTTGTTGAGAGTTGTGCTCATTCATTAAAGGAGGGCCAAGCAGGGTGTGGGACCCTCACCAGAGTATCCAGCCACTCTTTCCAGAGAGTAATTTGGCCCTAATCACACATGGTCTCCTGGATTTGGGGATAGACTAAAGTATACAATCTAGTGAAGGCGAGGAAGGGATGGCATGACCCATACTGGGTAAAGGCTTTCCAGTGTGCATAACCTCAAGTCATACATACACCTCAACAACTCCTCAGTTATCTCTAGAAGTAAGCTCAATAAATTCATTTGTTCCCCAGTAAAACTTTAATCAAACATCGGCTTGACACTAGAACCTTTAAAGGGAATGAGCATTGCTTAGCATCCCCAAGAAAAGAATTCTCACAACAGATGGAAAATTTATTCATTAATGCTATTATGTCTCATAATTGCTTTTTTTAAAGAAAACGAGAATGTAAAAGTGTTAAAAGGATATGAAAATGGAGATATTTTCTAAAATAGACAGTAAAAAATGAGAAAGCCTAAGCAAGTAATGAAGGTCTGTGTAGGTTTGTTATACATAAAGGATGAGACAAAAATAATATACATAATCTTAAAATTTCTATGGTCAAAGTATAGTCAACTAGTTTAAGGAACAAAATATATATCTATTCAGGGTTTATCTGAGAATATTTGGCTTTTTTTTTAAGAAGAAGCATTTCATTGCAGCTTTAACATACTCAATAACAATTTCCAGAGCAAAGATATATCTGTTTCAAAAGTGGTTATAAAAATTTTAGGTTCACAGTTGAATTAATACAGTTATACATTATTGAACTCAGTATACACCCTGTAAGACATAAAATTGAATGAGATTTTAACATGTAAAAATGATCTCCATTTCATTTTAAAATAGACTGTTTCTTAAAGAAAGAGTCACTGTTTTTGCTAATTACATTTGGATGTTGGTGCATGCATCTCTAATCTGTATGTATCTGATTATCACTAGTCATAATCAGTTGCATTCGGCTCCTTGGCACCTGTGCTTTTTATGCAAGCATTATCTACATATCACATGATAATTAAAAGTACCAGACTGGTGGAAATAAACTTATTGGATATATAACAACTGAAGTTTGATGCCTATACTACTGTGGTCAGAGGGACTTAAAGGACAGTTTTTGCCTCTTGCCCTCCAAGGTTGACCAAGTTCCAGGGGACTATGGAACATTGCTCAAAATGTGCTGTAACTGTGGTGAGTCTACCTGTCCTCTTATTCAAGGGGGACATGGAGACCCCATGAGATGGACTTGAACTAGTGTCTAGTCTACAAAGAGGAAGGTGAACTCGGGGAAACATTTCATTCATGCTTCCAAGTGAAGCCAGACATGGTGGAGCAGGACATTTGGCTTATCTTCACACAGCTGGAACTGCTAAAAGAATGGAACCAGAAGCTCCTCCCAAGCCCATGTGACCCATGAGGAACAGATCCTCAAATGATCTTAAGTGTAAAAATAAATTTATTTATTTGGGTCAACTGTATCATCTTAAACACCCAAAAGGAAAGTATAAACAAAGAGTAAAGTCTTCAGTATATTTCTTTAAGAGTTCAAGGGATTACACATTCCAGACATTAGACTTAAGTCTATATAAAAAGTTATTTAGACAATTATTTCTTAGTGATGATTTTGTTGCTAGCCAGAAAGTGCTGCTCAGATGTAAGACTTCAAATTTTGGTCTCCAATACTATAGTGCCCACCTATAGCTAAGGGAGACAACTAGCTATTGTTCTAAAATTATGGATAAATTTGTTTTCTCCCCCTATCTAGAAGTGTTTGGGAGGGAACTGACACTGAATCTAAACACACAAACAGCTATTAAAATACCTGAAAGCAAATCCTGAATCCATCACTCGAGAGTTCAGCCTTGCAAGACAAAAGAAAAATGAGCAGGAGCCCAATAGAGGGATGCTTTTGGAAGCACTTGTAAAGAAATTCCAATGAACTCTCATATGAACATTTGAAAATTGCCCTGTTCTGACTTTTTCTAGTTCCCTGTCCAGAACTTGTAATGCTAATTATTCATGCCTTTACTTCTCCTTCATATCTCTTATTCATGATTCAAGGACTTTCTTCTCCTCTTAGAGACAAGCGTTATACACTTTGGGAGTCTTTTAGATAGACCAACTGAAGGGGTACTCCAATTGCCTCACCCTGCGCCAACATTCAGCATGGAAGAAACCAGATTGGTCTGCTTCCCAATTCCTTACTGTCAATTTGGGAAACCTCTTTAGAGGATGGCATGATAAGAATAGGAGGTAGGAATTGGCTAGGTAGTTAGGGTAAAAAAAACAAAACAAAACAAAGTAAAGTAGTCAATTTCTTGACTAAAACTCAAAATATCCTTGGGTGTCTTAGCAACATACTCTGTTCCAAAGGCTGAAAATGTCAAAAGTATTTGGTAGCTTGTATCTAACCCTTAAAAGATTTTAGGGTTACCTCTTCAGAGGGGGGAGTGTTAGAGTAGCCAAAAATCCCATAAAAATAAATAAATATAGAAGAAGAAAGAGTACATAAAGTTATCAGAAAAAGGTGATGGGGAGATATGGGAGGAGTTAGAGGGGAGGGAGTGGGCATGGATTTGATCAAATCACTTTATATGCATTATGAAATTCTCAATAAATTATTTATTTAAAAAAAGAAGTTACATTGATTTAGGAGTGTGACAAAAGTATGTTTTTCTCTAGGTTCTATGGCCTCTCCAGCAATGGGTATTTGACTCTGTTTACAGTACCACACATGAGTTCCTTCCCATTGAGTGGGCATTAAGTCCAAATACACTGCTTGTACTTCCCAGTATGAGCAGTCACTTCAATGGGATATTTTTACAGGACTGACTCCTGGTTTCTGCCCTGACTTGGCCCCCTGCTTTCTATTACTTTGATGCTAATCATTGCTCCTTGCCTCTTCAGATATTTTCAGGGGCTTATTCAACAACTAACTCATACTAGTTTTAATCAGGTGTTAGTTTTTTCCTCCACATGTATACAAGCACCTGTAGACTATCAAGGACCTTGTTCAGATGCACTATGTGGAAACTCCGCTGCCTGATTGATCCCTAATCCAGCCTCTGCCATGTCGACCATGTTCAGCAGCAAGATGACGAAGGTGCCCCCTATCCTATAACACAAAAGGCTGGAATGTTAGGGTTTGGATCTGTAGCAACCCCCTCCCAAGTGCAACAGGACTTTATGGTTTTACAAGCTCTCTGAAAATACAGGTACTGAGCTAATGAGTACCCTGACCATCTGAAGACAAGATAAACAGACTCTCTACACCTTTGACTGGAGAGATAAACAGGTCCTTTATCCCATGACCCAGATCCTGTGGCTGAAGGCAGGGAGCAAAAGGGGGCAATTTGACAGAGGCTGTTCTCTCATTATAAGCCCCGGACTCGTTTTCTCGCCTAACTTTTTAAAAAAATATTTTCCTGCCTCTAGCATCCCTCATCACCCCCTATAAAAGCCCCTTGCCAACAGCCTGTGAACTGACAGCTTCTCCATCCCGAACTGGGAACTGTCCCATGAATTTTCTTTGCCAATAAACTCTATCCTGCAGGAGTTCTTGTCTGTGTCATGGTGCATTCTCCCAATTTGGACCCTGATTTTACCTATTAATAATGACTATATAAAAGACTTCAGAAGTCTTAAAAATAGGAAAACTAACATGAAAAATGAACATATCTCTTGAATCATTTTGCCCAAGGAATACATATGAACATATGTCCAATGAGTAAATGAAGTACATCATTAGTCATAAAATATGTGAAAACCAAAAAAAAACAAAACGAGATATTATTTCACACCTTTAGTATGGTTGGTGTTAAGAAGTGCTCACAGGGATAGGAAGAAAACAGTCCTGAATTCTGTGAGACTATAAGATGACTGTGAGTGTGGAAAATATGGAGATTTCTCAAAGAATGACAAATGGCTCCAACATATGGTTATAATAGTACTTCCAGTTATAAACAAAAATGAAAGGAAAATCAGGCAACCAAAGAAATATCTATACTTCCAAACTCCCTTCATTGATCGCAGATTTATGTGGAAATAGAAGTCCCCATCAGAGATAAACAGATGAAAACAATGCAGCAGGTATAAAGGTGAATATTAATCCAGGCTTGGCAACACTATTCCCATTCTCTGTTACTCAGGGGACTAAAATAGGAGGATAACAATTCAGAGTCTTCCTGGCTACAGAATAAGATTAAGGTTAGCATATGCCAATTTAGAGGGATCCAAATCATAACAAAAAATTAAAGACGATCACAGAGTGGCCAATGGTAGAGGCTTTTCTAGCATTTGTAAGGCTGTATGTTCCATCTCTATCCTTAAGATAGAAGAAAATCTTGTGATCAGCATTAAAGAAATAACTTTATGTGAAGTAAGCAAGATAGAAAAAATTAACAAAACTTGTTATATTTACAGATTATATATAAGCTATAAATTGATAAGCTTATTGGATAAGAATTACGAGCTCATGGAAAAATTAGAGAAAAGTTGGTAACAGGGGCTACTTTTGTGAAAAGTAACGGCTGGAATTTTTCCAAATGGTGCATTCTTTCAGTTATATATATAAAAAAGCTTCTAGAACACAGTATAGTAACTATAGTTGTTAATTCAATATTTCGTGTTTCATATTTCCCAAGAAAGTAGGTTTTTCTTTATTGCTTTTTTTGTCTATTTGTTTGTTTCTTTTGCTTTGTTTTGAAATAGAGTCTCACTTTGTAGTCCAGTCAGGTCTTAAACTTGGAATTCAGTGGCCTCTGTCTCTGGAATTCTGGAATTTCCTGTGTATGCTTGTATCACCAGCAAAAGTAGATCTTAACAATTGTCACCATCTCCTCAAGAAGTTAATTATATAACCGAAAGAAGTCTAAGTATGGGTGTGGCAATTGTTGTGATTATGATAATCACATCAAATGTGTACATATAAAAATGTCACACAATATACCTTAAATATGTGCAATTCTTATTTGATAATCGTAGTGCAATAAACCTGGTGGGGAATGAATAAACCAAGAAATCACTAAACCAATGTTCTAATCCAATCACTCAGTAAATGGTAAGTAAAGAGAGTAACAAATCATGGAACTAGAGCTTCAAGTCCCGAAAAGAACTAAATGATTCAAAATGTTAATATATAATGATAGTCATCTGAAATATTTTATGGAAGAAAAAGCTTAGTAAATAAAAGATATTAAGATAAATGGACAAACTATGGCAGAAGGTAAAGTTCGATTCAATCTCTGACCATACAGAGGGACAAACAACAATGAAAAGAGGTCTTTAGAAGTGAAAAGACACTATTATACTTTTTTTAAAGATTCATTTTATTTTTTATTATGTGTATGTGTGTATGTGTGTGTGTGTGTATGTGAATGTGGGGGGGGCTTGTATAGATGCTTGCAGACATCAGAAAAAAATGTCAGAGCCCCTCAAGCTGCATTTGCAAGTGGTTGTAGTATTCCTAACATTGCGATGTACTGTATTTGGGCTCTGTGCAAGAACAGTGTTCTGAATCAGGCTCCAGTAGATGGACCCACACTGAAAGATATTTGGGGATGGAGATTAGAATACACACACACACACACACACACACACACACACACACACAAACATGCCTAAGTATAAAATTAGACTGGGGTTATTAAGGGGAAGTGTGGATAGGGGAGGTGATCTAAATATGATCAAAATATATGAAAATTGCAAAAATTCAATTAAAATTAATGTATAGATGGATGTCTCTACAACCTGAACGTGCAGAAATGATTTCCACAAGTCAGATTCTACATGTTTTAGAGACTGATTTATTTTCCTTGAAAAAAAAGATATCTAATCATTCATTCAAAAAAATAAGTGGAAAATTTTGCAAAGAAAATGAGAAAAAAGTTAAAAGTCAGAGGGAACAATTTTCTATAGCATAGCTGACAAAAGACCTATATAAGACAACAAAAATTCATTAGAAAGCAAACAAACAACTACAAGTTTTATAGGATTAAAACAAAATTGGGACTTCAATATACCCCACACATACGAAACATTTTAAGCATTGCAGTGATTAGAGAAACAAAACCATCATGAGAGCCTAATATTTCCCTTTGGAATGGTTGAAGTAATAATAATGACAATGCCAATTGTGAGTGAGGGCACAGAGTCATTGGAACTTGCATAAATTTTAGTAGTAAGAAAAGTGCTACAGTCATTCTGGAAAACAATATACCAATTTCTTAAAGCTAAACTTATTACATTTTAAAAAATTCTACTACAGTGTATTTATCATAAATAAGAAACCTCTTATTCATCCAAATACCTATACACAAATGTTTATGACAGGTCAATTCATAATCATGAAAACCTAGACGTAGCATATACATTTAAAGGTTAGATGAGTGAACAGTTACCTTGCTCACTCATGTAGCAGTGATTGTAAATATGAATGCAGGAGCCAATGAGATTGGCCAGAAGGTAAAGGTGCTTGACACCAAGTCTAATGACATGTTTTTTTTTTCAGAAAAAAATGCAAAACAAATAACATTGACAAGGATAATAAACTTGTCAAGAACTTGACACAATCCTAGACATATATGTGAAATGGAAATCTAGTTGAAGAATTTCCTCCATCACAATAGCCTGTGTACATGCCTGTGGGGCATTTTCTTGATTTTTAATTGATGTGAGGGTCCAGATATGGGTTGGTACATCCTTAGGCACATGGCCAAGCAAGCTAAAGAATGCAAACCACCAAGCACTATACCTATAAGGACTCGGCTTCAGTTCCTGCATCCAGGTTCTTGTCTTGAGTTCCTACCTTGACTTTCCTAAGTGATAAACTGTAACCTGGAAGTATAAGATGAAATAAACCTTTTAATCCCCAAGTTGGTCTTTTCATTGTTTTATCACACCAACAGAAAAGCAAACCAGAACAATATATATTACACACACATAAATGGAAGCGTATCTGAGCACTCAGTGGCTGTTTTTCTTGCAGGAGTGTCCAACCTTTTACATTATCGCATGCTGTGGTCATATATAAAATTCACACTCACAAAATTGAATTACAAAAACGCACCAAAAATCTCATGTTTTAAGTAAATTTGCAATTTGCTTTGGGGACACAATTGTAGCCATCCAAAGTCCCATGTGACCTGCTGCGTATGGGTGGCACAGAGCTGTTAGGGAGTACTTCTGAAACCTTCTGTACGATTGATTTCCATTGTAAAAGTGAAAACTTACAATATCCTAAATAGTGACAAGAACTAATCTATATTAATCAGCACAACAATATGAAAACTCTACACACAGAACTTAAAAGCACATAGATTAAAAGCTGCTGGGCTGAGTCATTTAGTACAATAGTGTAGAATATGAAATGCTGGAATTTATCTGGCTTAATGAGACTTTATAGTCACTATTTAATAAAGGGACACTATAACTTTTGTTATGCACTAAAGACTTACAGAACTCTTAAAAGTGTAATTGAGGCATTAAACTTGGAGAAAACAACAATAGAGACAACCATTAACAATTTTATTAATTTTACATATTATTTATGAAACTTTTCCTATAAAGCTCCTGTTTATTTTTCCATAATTAAGTTTATGTATGAACTTGAATCTCTGGTTCTTGCTCACTTTTACCACTATTGTTATGGTATTTCGATAATAAGACCTTATAAATAATTCACTGTATTATCCAATTAAAATGAATATTAAGCGATGGAAGTACTTTATTCAAACTTTAGAAGATTAACCAAGTACTTAATTACTTTAAAGATGTAATGTGTTCTTTGTTATGTCTGTTCTCAATATATGTGTTTTCTTATGTACTGAAGAACTTTCTGCGTCTTCACATCCTTATATGCTGGGGTTACATCAAACAATCCTCCTCTACTATCCCATTAAGTCTTACAAAGAGAAAAGAAAAAGAAAACAAAGTCAAAGCCTTAGTTTTAATAGCTTCTTATCAAAAGCAGTAATCAATAAATGGAAGAAATATCTCTTGGACTTAAATCAACAATAATGACACAAATTGCAATTGTAGAATTCAGAACATATTTAAGGACATATAGTCATCCAAGAAAACATATTAAATGCTGGGGGTAAAAGCAAGCAAACCAATATTAATTGGCATGGAAAAATTAAGGAAGAACTGGAAATAATTTCAAATAGATTTTTCAAAGTGTTGGTTTGTTTAATTTTCATTGTTTTGTCTTGTTTGTTCATTTTTTTTTGAGTCAAGGTCAGGCTAAGTTTCTCACACCTACCTAGGGTTAAGTATGTAGCCCAGGCTGAATTCTCAGTGGCCCTTTAGCTTCAGTCTCCCAAGTTCTAGGATTGTAGGCATGTGCCACCATTTCTGGCTTAAAATTGAATTTCATAAACAAAAACTTGTGGAAATTGTGTCATTCAATTTTAGGCTCAATTGGGGAATTCAATTCCAAATTAAATTACATTTATTAGAGCTCCTATATGTAAATATTAGAGTATCATATATTTTAAGCCTTTTGGGATCTATGAACCCAACTGTGACTAGAGTAGAATCACATAGACTAATTTCAATCCTTTTAGGTATGTTCATGGTTGGCTTTGATAGAAAACTTAGTTCTAGGGGCTGGACAGATGACTAAGTGGTTAAAGCACTGGCTGCTGTTGCAGAGGTCCCAGGATTTGGTTACCAGTACCCACATAGCATGTAACAACTGTCTGTAACTCCAGTTCCAGGGGTCCGACGCCCTCTTCCGACCTCCGTGGGCATTTCATGACAAGAGTGCACTTACACGCATGCAGGCAATAGGCACATAAAACTAATAATAAAAAAATAAACTATTAAAAACTTAGTTCTAATGCTCTTTCATATGAATGTTGTGCATGATTAAAACCTAAAGACACATCTACTGAAATTGTGCTCGAAATAAAAAAGGTCTTTCTGTCTAGACTGAGGAGCTGTGACAATTTAGATGTTGGTATATTTTCTCATGTTATTTACAGCTAGCTCTCTAGTACTACTAAATCTATAATACTACATCTTTCTTAGTTAGGAGGAATGGCTAAGTGGTAGAGCCCGTGGACTTGATTTCCACCATTCAAAACAACACAATACAACAAAAAACAAGTCTGTTTTCAAATTCTAAGTGTCACTCTATCTAAAGTCTTCTAACTGACATAATAAATCACATGTACTATGCAAGTTGTATTACATTCCCCTGGTGCCGTTTTATTGCATGACACTATTAATATCACAGAGAGTAAATTTCAAATATTCTCATATAATGAGATATTGTTAATTAGCTTGACTTGATTACTATGCATTGTCCTCAAAATTCATAACATCAACTTTGCGCACCATAAATATATGCAACTATAGGTTGCAAATATGCCATAATAAAAATTGTTATCTTTAAAAAGGAAGAAATTGTTCTTTAGGTGACAATGAGACACAGACTAATAAAGTCCTAGAGAACTTGAGCATGACTAGTTTCCCAAGAAACTTTGGGCATGATATCTAATTTTTTATGCCTCTTTTTT